>NC_134578.1:56394280-56727613 GCF_050947875.1 Dermacentor variabilis
ATCGATCAATCAATCAATCAATCAATCAATCAATCAATCAATCAATCAATCAATCAATCAATCAATCAATCAATCAATCAATCAATCAAGCAGTCAATCAATCGTGTCTCGTCGGAGGAGTGCGGATTGAGATGTCCTGGGTTCAATCAATCATTAAAACTTCTTTCTGGGCGAGATGGTGCATACTTGACATAAAAATTGTAACAGCGCAAACACATGCAACCACAAAGTTTCGTTTTTGTCTCTTCTTTGGTACTTCGTGGTTGCATGTGTTTGCGCTGTTACAATTTTTATATCAATCAATCAATCAATGGATCGATCGATGGATCAATTAATCAATCGATCAATGTCTCGTCGGGGGAGAGCGGATCCACATGTCCTGGGTTCTACACGTATTTCCACTCTCCCTTCGACCAAATAGCTCCGGGTTTGCTTCGCCGTTGCCTCGTTTCGGGGTAACTGACGACGATTGCACCCGGCGACGTCAACGCGACGGTGGGGTTGCGACGCTGAGAAGGAAGTGGGGAACGAAGAGTTGGGCTTTCGGTTACATCATCCGCCCAAGAGACGTCGAGAAGTTTCCTCGGTGGTTAATTGCACTGCGCCGCCCAGTGGCCCGGTGTATTCTGCGCGAGTTGCGCGCGCATTTCCGACGCTCTCGCCCAACGCGAAGTCACTGCGGCACTTCCTATGTCCCGATTCTGTTCGTTTGTGCAGTTAGCGAAGCGGATTTGCTTCTCGATTGACCTCCTTGGAGTTCCTTCGTGTATTTCTGTCATGTGTCATAAGTCGGCCGTATCTCGTTGCGAGTCAGAGAGAGAGAGAGAGAGAGAGAGAGAGCAAAGGGAACCGATCCTGGTACTATGTACCCGAACGACGGAGCGATTGGACGCGTAATGCGGAAATTCGGACTACCTCCGACGGCAGGTATTTGTCCGACTTCATTTCCTCCTTCCCTGTTCTTTCTACATTTCACTTAAAAAGGAAAGTGCGGTTAATTTAACCCCGTTCTTCCTTGCTTCTGTCTGTTGGTGTCATGCAGCTATTCGGAAAAAAAAAAAAAAAAGCTGAGCCTCTCGGTTATCCTCACTGTTCGCTCACTGCTCTAATCCCGACCAATACAGTCGCCGCCTATAATGTGGCACTCACGCTGTGTCATGCGTTTTACGCGACCGATGGAGGCGGCCAGAGCAGAGTGCACGGCGGTTAATGTAGGGAGCTAGGCGGATCCACCGACACGCTCGAATCGACGGAACGGCGCTGGCTCAACGCGCTTCGCCTCGAAGAGTTAAAAAAGAAACGAAAAAGAAAGACACAGTTGTCGGCATGTGTAGTGTGTACGTGTGCGGAGAAGCGATATGAATGACCTCCGCGAGGGGGGGGTCCCGTAAGCGAATTTGTCGGAAGCCCCGCATCTTTTAACCCCGAACCTTCTTCCTTTTGGCACCGTTCGACGACGGTGCGGATGGGGACGACAACAACAACAACAGATGGCTGGGTGATGCCCGAGTGCGCGTGCCTCGTTGAGTGTTGTTCATTCCTGGCCATTTTTGTTTGTTTTGTTTCGTTTTCCTGTTCGATCGGCCTCCTCGCTCGCGCACGGAGCTCTCGTTGCGAAGGCGCAGAGGAAGGCCGTTCCGATGTCGAGGTCTCTCCTGATTCGATCAGCCGTGCTGACGCCGCCGAGTGAGACAGGTCTTCTTCGTGTGCAGAGCGGCCGCGGCAATCTGATTACGCGTACGGTCGACGCTGAACCCCCCATGCGCTTTTCTGGGAGATGAAAAGAGCGGGAATATTTGATTTTGGGGACCGGAGTCGGTATAGGGAAGAAGGGAGCCCTCACCTGTTCCCCCCCTTCCCGCGGTAGCTCTTTTGGGAACACGGTGGTTGTTGTTGTCCTTGCCTCAAAGCATGGATCGTACCCACCAAGGGGTTTGGCCGCGCTGGAGTGAGTGAAAAGTACTCCGAGCAAAATACCGTGACTTGGGCGCTTTTACTTGATGCGGGCGTTTGTGATTTCTCTACGCTTTTAACCTCATTTCACTTACTCTTGGGTTCGAACTAGTAAGTGGAAATGCTTTTATTAGTGCTTTAGCGCAGAATCTGCAATGAAGGACACTGTGACACGAACAGGGAATTTTTTTTTTCACATACCAGTACAAAACGTGTGTACTTGAATTTCGTATTTTCGAGTAGTTTACGTGCAACACAAGGACGATAAACGTGTAACACTTCGTACTTTTGTTACGTCAAAATGATGCCACGCAAGCTGCTTTATAATAGGTGTTTGTAGCAGTGGTCCGGTAAAACAGCCACTACTATGTATACGGAAGAGGGGCGGTATTCTCTGGCGATCACTTTTCGTGACATTTCGCGAGACTGCAACCTGCGTTTGCGCTTGCTCGCTACACACGGCCCACGCGCCCAGTGGCGATTCTCGCGAAATCTCGCGAAAGTGAAGCTATCTCGCGAAAGTGATCGCCAGAGAATGTGCCCCCCCCCCGCCCCCCCAGTGCTTCACGAAGCTGTACTTATCCGGAACGCTTCAGTATTTACACCCCACAGAGAGATCGAATAATAGCAGGGAGCTGCCGACAGAGGGACAGAGGGGATGGCCGCTTACGTTAGACACTGCAGCGCACTGAGAAGTCGGAGAGGGAGAGAGGGGGATAGAGGGAAAGAGGAAGATCGAAGACCGCCCTTGTTGGCGATGCCCATACGCGCAATCGATGGGAAGTCAATGCGCGCCATCATTGGGTCGGAGTAAAAGCATAAACATCGCGACGGTGAAAGTAACCGAAAGAAGCGCCAGCGATTGTTCGAAGCGACGTGACCAGATTGGAACTGCCACACCGCCAGCGCGTATAACAAATCTGCCTCATTTGTGGGTAGCCGTCGCGGGGCCCTGTACATACAAGCTCGCTAGTCGGCGAGTTCTGTGCAGCTATGTGTACGATCCGGCGTGCGGCAGCATGTCGCCCCCTCCCGCTCATCGGCGAGCACGCAGGCGCGGTTTCTTTTCAGTAACTATTCAGCGTGACCTTTGGAACCACCTCCCTTTCAGAGAGACTCGGTAGGTAGAGACAGCTCCCGTTCTGTGTGGTTTCGTGCATTGTCGCCAGCTGGTAGCGGGCGTCGTGCGACCTGCGCAGAGTCGCAGACTATTCTACTGTACGTGAGACGTTATTGTATATAGTATGCCAAGCGGATCAATAATTATCCTGCCGGTTTTATACACGTTCCGTTTGCTGCACGCAATTACAAGCATAGCGGTGAACTTTGTGTGCCGCTTAAGTAGGCTCGTTTCAAACGCTGTGCCCTCCGTAGTTAAGCGAATAGTTCCAATAATATAGGACGTCAGACACACGTACAACCGACGGTGTATCTGTGGGAGAGGGTAGGCTTATTTGCGTGCAGTACGTGTCGCTTGGTGCTACGACTTGTCATGTTTCCTATCAAATTTGGTGAGCGTTGACGGTCATATAATGTTTCCTTTTTCGCTTTTAAGACGAAGAATTGATTAGTGTGTCGTTCAGTTTAGTTCATTTCCGCTTGGTTTGCTATTTGCTGTCCTTAAGGAGACCCCGAATGGGAATATTAAGCGCGCACTAAATAGAAACTAAATAGAAACACTGATAAAGCATTCTCGAAAAAACTCTACTCCATTAATTTCGCGGTAAGAGGTTGATTATTGAAGAGAAACTGAAGGCCGCTGTCCAGTCAGTGAACATTTCGCGCTGAAACCACATCGCCGGCACTTAAGGCCAGCTGCATGCAACTAAATTTCGGATTGCGTATAAAGCCTAGCGTAATGTAGCTAGTGCAGGTATACGGGGACCTCCGTTCAGAGTTTGCCGTTTGAAACACGAGCGGACGCGTCGCAAAAAGATCGGGAAAAAGGCAATTTTTGATACCGAAACTTAAAAAGAAATCGCTCCCTCTCCCGTCATCGCGAGTAGACGTAAGCATGAAGTGGCAACCGGCCAAGCGGATATTTTGAAGATGATACTAGCCACAATCTTAAAATGGGCGTGGGGCATGTACGCAACGGCACACCCCACTACACGACACCGCAACAACACCTCACCACGTCATACTGTGCACTGGTCCATATATGGACGCTGCCCAGCTAGAAGGAAAAAGAATCGCCTGAAGGAGGCGCCACGCAGCGTGGCGCCATCTCTCGAGGCGACGCTAAACCCGCGCCGCGGAACTCGCGGACCGCTGGCGTGCAAAAGGTAATTGCCTGAGCACCAGAGAGAGAGAGAGAGAGAGAGAGAGAGAGAAGGGAAGGAAATACGGGGAGGTTAGCCAGTGTTAGATCTCAGCGCCAGAAGATGACATCGAAGCGTATGGTGCCCTGAATCTGCCTTCGGAACGGCCCTATTGGAAGTTACAAATAAAACTTTAGCCTGCGAGAACTTACAGCTTGAGTGGTATTGTGGACAAATATTAGGAAGAAGTCGGAAGCAGTAACTTTTGTAACCTGTTTGGGCAGTAACTAGCGTATGTAATGCGCTCCTGTACAAAGGGTTGGTGGCCAGAGACCGCATTTTCTTAAGTTTTGACAGGTTGCCCCGCTTATCTCGTTTTGTTCTCGCAACTTGCCCGGATAACGGCTCTGGCTTTTGACTCAAGGTTACTTGAAGGTCGCCGACAACGGGAGCTAAATGCATTTCATGCTTAAAATAAAACTATGCCATTACCGCTCGCCTGAAGTGAAACATGACCTAGAACGCGCAGCTCGTATGCATGACCTCCGAGATGAGGCGGCACCCGCGTCGCGCTGAAATAATCTCGGAGGCGGCCTGCTGGGACTTGCGCCATAACGACAACCACCAGTTGCACGAATCGTCTGCTTAGGTTTTCTTCGAACACCGCTAACGAGAAAGCATTGCAATTACCAGCTCTGCGGCCGCACCAAGATTGCTGCAGTGGCATATCATACCAACCTGTAACAAATTCAGCCAGAGTGATATATCGTTGCAGTTGGCCTTTCAAAGTGAGCACTTTTGAAGTAGTTTTCCGTATTTGTGGAACTGTTGTAGTCTAGTAAATGTTCTCGAAACTTGCGTTCAGTCTTCGACTCCTACTAGAACTTGACGTATTTACTGATAAACAATCGACTGTAGGCGACAGTAGACGCTATCTAAGGTTAATGACTATAAGGTAAATTCTAGTGCAGGAATTTCAAGGCGGCGTCTCAGCCTCTCTCTCGTTCTCGCTTGTCTTCTGGCTTCTGAAGGCTGTGCTCACAGGCTGTGAAGGCTGTGAGCACAGCCTATAAAGCTTATCAGAAGTTAATTGTTCTATTCAATTGAAACATAGAAATAATAATTTGAAGACCTGACAGTGAAATGAAAGTGGACGGAACGACAACGTGCGACAGGTGGGAGCCGGCGGCCACACTCCCATGCATTTTCTCGTGACACTTGCCGTCGCACTGGCGCACTGCGCAGCCCTTCTTTTGCACTCCGCTACGGCGGGAGATTACCGTTTCCAGATTCGCTAACACTCGCCAACTCTCTGGCAAAGCGTTCTGCCGAGAACGTCTGCCGTTCGGCTCCTGGCTCGACGGACGGTATAGCTGGGACCGCGAACCCGGCCGCGGTGCCGCCGCTGCTGCTTCCCACGATCAGGAGAAACGACGACCGATAGCGAAAACTCGCTAACGCAGCCCTTTTGTATGCCGCTACAGCGGGAGATTACCATGTCCAGATTCGCTAACACTCGCCAACTCTCTGGCAAGGCGTTCTGCCGAGAACGTCTGCCGTTCGGGTCCTGGCCCAGCGGACGGTATACTTGGGACCGCGAACCCGGCCGCGGTGCCGCCGCCGCTGCTTCCCACAATCCGGAGGAACGACGACCGATCGCGAAAACTCGCTAATTGGAGTGGCATGGGCGCTCGCGGGGAGCCCGGGCGAGTCGGCGAGGGACCGCTGGTTCCCGAGCCCCCTTTGGCCACCGCCGCGCGCACCCCTTTGGCCTCGCTCGTCGGCGCGAATATATAGCAAGTAGGTGTGCACCGTCGGCCTGGCGTCGCGTCCTCCCCGACTTGCGTGCTGGCAGAAACCCTCTCGTGAAGGGAGCAGAGCCGTGCTCAGGTGTGTGTGTGTGTGGGGGGGGGGGGGTTGAGGGAAGGGGAGTGGTGGCAGGGTGGCGCATTTATAAATAAGCTGCGCGTGTCGCCGACATATATGCGGTCGCCGCGGGCCGTGTATAAATAAAATGGCCGCCGACGCAGCAGCAGCAGCAGCATTGCGGCGTCCGCTGCTTGCAAAAAGGGGTCTCTGCTGCTGTCGGTGCGCCGGTGATGAAGGGAGGCTGCCGGGCCGTACCTTTGCCAAGGAACGCGAGAGGGAAATAGCTGTGTGTGTGGGGGGGGGAAGGGGAGGTGTAGACGCAACGAGTAGAAGGGGTTGAGAGAATGAGAGGACCCAACTGGAAGGTATGGCGCTCTCTCCTAGAGCGTGAAGTGGTTTTGGTTGCTTAGTTTGTTCGTTATAGTTGGAGGCGCGAAGAGACGAACGCTATACACTAACGAGAGCGGTATGCTGTGACGCGATCGTTACGTAAACCGCGCGAGCAGGCGTTAAGATAAGAGCTGACAGCTACACAGCTCTCCGACATGGGAGGCAGCCCCGATTACACCCTCCCCCCCCTTTCCCGCCGGATTTTTCCCAAGGCCATGGCTCTGAGCGGCGAAGCATTTGTTTTTTGCGTTGTGCAAATATAGCAAAGCGGTAGCGGGCGTTTGTTCTACACGAATGTATATAGTTTATCCTTTTACGCCTCCTCGGACGACGTGACAGCAGTATTAGAGAGTTTTCGAAAGCGCCGTATTACCGTGCAGGAAAGAGCCCGACCGAATGCGGTAAATATGGCCTCCCAGCAAAACGGAGCAGGTGCGAGACAGATTATCGTAAGGTGTAAGTGTAAGTAGATGAGTCTATGAAGTATTATGTACGAGTCGGCCTCGATTGTCCTTACCCTTTAATTTTTTTTCTCTGCTGGATGCAGAAATCGCGTTGCACGGTGGGTGTCTCATAAGTACAAATTGTAAAGGTTTTAACGTGCCACCTCTGAAATAGCGTTTTTTTTTTCTTCTTTAATTTGACACCACGGTTTCTCTGTCTCGCGTTCATGCGACGAAGTGGTGCACTGGGCGTGGGGAATATAACATAAAACGTTAGAGAGTTTTAGCATACCGCTACCGTTTATCGTAGGTTGCTGATATGTCATCTCCGCCAGCTGCCAGCCAGTAGCGCTCTAGCCGCGCTGTAGGTGCACGCTGCGTTTCGATAGCACGCGAAAGACTGGAGGACGCTGCATGGCACTTTTGGCAGATCTAGCGATAGCGATGAGCTAAAACTCTCTACTTCACGACCCTCTCCCTTCCGCGTACCGCAGCTGAGCTGTAGCTGTAAAGAAAACGCTGGCTTTGGTCTTGGGTATCGAAAGAGGTATCGAAAGAGGGTATCGAAAGAGGAGTATCGAAAGAGGGTATCGAAAGAAGAGGCAAGGGGCTGACGCCGCGTGCTCCACACTTTTGCAGCGTTGTGTTCCGTGCAATGAGAAATGAATGCCGGTTTCATCTTGTTCTTTTTTGCCCTTTACGCTTGAAATGCTCGCGACATTTGCTGACATTAAAGGCACACCAAAGCAAAACACTGAATCAATTTAGGCGGATGAAGCGTTCTTTGAGAACACCGTTGTCGTTCATTTCGAAATAATAGGTTGAGTATATTAGAAGCGAGAACGAAGGTCAAAATTACAGTTCTTCAATTTCGCGCCGAATCGCCAATGCCGGTACGCGACCGTGACGTCGTGGATATCGAAGTATGTTCTTCGTATTTATAGGCGCGCGTTCGGCGCAGCAAAAGTTCCCGAAACTCGCCACGTTCAATCTAAGGCTCCTTCGGAAAGCAATGTGTAGTCGATATTTTACCGCTAAAGAATCAGCCAGGCCCGTCAACAATCCATGACGTCATAGCTTGGAAGCTAGTGCGGGAACTTCACGGAGGCGTCGCCACACGTCTTTTTGTCATTGCGCTTTTTTTTTCTCGCAGCGAGCGTCGGTCGTATCTTGGTAAGAGCGTTTTTTCTTCTGGGCATTGTATTAGGGAAATTTACTGATACAGAAGGAATCATTTTTTCTGTTTGGTGTCGCTTTAATACAAAGCACGCATGCACATACATACATACATACATACATACATACATACATACATACATAGACGCGCACTCAACACAACATGCACACACGCACATGCACACACATACATACAGACACACACATACATACACACACGCAGGCATGGAGCAGCTATTGTCAGTGGCGAGACAGCCGCCTGCATACTTTATACTTGCCGGCCGAAGGTGGGGTTACGTCACAAAGCGGCGTCGCCTTTCGCCGGTGTCATTCGAGCTGCGTTAGCGCGCACTCCAGGCGGTGCCGGCTCGATTCGTTTTTTTCCCTCTCTTTTCTCGCTGAATCGAGGAAAAAGAGTTTCGGCGCGCCACGTCTGGCGTATCGGAAAGTCGCGGAGACACGCCCCACGGCAGCAGACGATCGATGCTACGCGCTTGCCAAAAAAAATGAGAGAGAGAGAGAGAGAGAGAGAGAGCCCCGCTGACACGTCGCGCACAGGAAGAAGACACACAGAAGGAGAGAGGGGATTGGGACGGTCGGCTTTTCCGCGGTCGGCGTCGTCGTCGTCGTCCCGGTGGGGATTATTGCATTGATCGCCGCCCGCGTCGTCGTCTATGTAGCTGATGCGTCGCCTTGCGCAGTTTGCACTCTGCGATGAGACAATGTCTCAATCGCGACTCGCCCTCCCTCGCCGCGCACAAGCGGGGCCAGAGCAGGGAGAGAGCTCTCTCCACTGCCGCTGCGTGGACAGAATGGACAACGCGCGCGTCTCGCCGGGGGGGAAAGGATTTGGGGATCACGGCGGACCGGACCGGCGTTCCTGCGTTTTGTTTTTGCAAGTTGCTGGGGAGAGGTCGCAGCGGACTCCTTGTTGTATCTTGACTAACTGAATGTGGCGCTGTTATACGGTAGAAAACGAAAAGAAAAATAAGGTTAAAGAAACGAAAATGACCAAGTGCCACAATGCAGGCCTCAACGAATTAATACCTAACTGTGGTCCACTCGAACACGTGACATATGCTGCTTTAAGCTATGTGTTGTCACGTTGCCCAGTGAAACGAGCAGCAATATATATTACACAGGGTGTGCCACATAACTTCAGCCAAGAATTTAAAAACGAAAGGCGCGTCGGAAGCGAATTGAACCGAACGCATACTATTCGCAGTAGCCTATAGTAGCTCAGACATGTTTTTGTTTTTCCCATAACTCACGAAGTGATTACCCAACTTCTTAATTATTGGCTGAGGACCCCATGTATGATACGCAGATTTGTAAAGCACCTTCAGAAACCGCCGATCGAGTTGTTTGCTTTACGATACGTCTCACGTACTCTTTTTTTTTTTTCCCGGGTTGCAAAGAAATCCCGCGAAATGTGAAAAAATCCACGTGGCGGAGCGCTTGCACAGTGGTATCGTGTCGTTCTCAAGCGTGCGTTCGGTGAACAATGTCGGCTTCATCGTGACTGGCGACGAGGAAGCGGCAGGGCCTTCTTTATCCCATCAGCAGCGCTCGGCCAGCAGCGTGCATTTTCGCTGCCATCCGACCATAATCGTCCATATCTTACTCCTGCCTTCTTCTTCCTTTTTTTTTCCTTTTCCGCGCTCCTCCTCGTGGGCCTTTCTGTCCTCAATCTCCTGTTCGATGCAGAGTATCATCTATTCGCTTACATATGCGCCGATAGAATGATCTGCGTTTCAGTAAAGGTCCTTCTCTCTCTCTCTCTCTCTCTCTCTAAGGCATTAAGTTATTCAGCTCATTATCCGAAGCACGGGCGCGCCGTTCCTCCCCTGTTAGCACCTCGCTGAAAGCCGGCGACAGCCGCATCGGCGCATTTGCGAAGGCTGGAGACAGGCGAGACAGTTTGACGTCGCCGACGGCGGAGTGCTGCCGCGTCGTCGTACGTGCGCCTCTGAGAGCCTCCCGAAATAAGCTTAGTTCGCATGCACGCGCGCAATGAGGGAAAGCCGAGCTTCCCTTCCCCGCCCCCTCCCCCCTCCGCTTTCTAGGGCCGTCATTGGCGTTGAGGGCGTTGCCGGCAGTTTTCATCGTCGGTCCGCTCCACCGCGGGCGCCTTGTATTTTCTTCTTTTAACCACTCCGCTCTGGCGTGGCCTCTGAGATCACGCCGGTGCTCTCGGAGGCCACGGAGTTTCCTGCTTTAGTTGCCAGAGCGAACTCCGGCGCAGCGGTCATTTACTTTTTTTTTTCAGCTACCGCGGGAGTGATGGATGATACTAGGTGGATTTGTCTGATCTTCGTGCTTAACCGTCGCAGTGGCTGTGGCGTTCTGCTATTGAGCCACGAGGTCGCGGGTTCGATCCCCGGCCGCTGCTACCGCATTGCGATGGGTGGGGGGGGGGGCAGCTGCGCCAATTGCGCCAAAGTGCGCCGAGAGTGACCCTTTGCGCCATCCTGCGCTAGAACAGCATTTTAGCGCAAAATTGCGCCGAGCCTGCGCCAAAGCAGGCATAAGCGGGAATCCCTATTTCCGTCGATGCTTCGCAGCTAGCAAAACTGAAATAAAAACTAAGAGTACGCTATCATCATCACAATAGAAGGAAGGAGAGGTCCGACCACGAGTGTCTCACCATTTAGTGAGAAACCATATGCGTGGTACCACGGAGTTTACCGAAGGAGGATGTCACATTCTAGGATTAAAGTCAAGCTTTTTCGATGTTTGTGGCTGATATGGGGGCCTTGCAAAATAGCCGCAGAGGTCGTAATCGCACGTGGTGCACAGTTTAAGATAGTATTAGCGAATGAGATCGAATGTGGTACATGGTGAGAGCCGCCACTTCGGTGGGTGACGGCATTTCTGCTGAGTTTTGCGTCGAGCTTACGTCGCTGCGCTATCTCGGTGAAACAGTCGCCGACGCAAACGCTGTTTGCGTCTCGCGCATGCGCGGTGGCGCTGACGCTACATTATTTTTTTGTTTCTTGCGGCTGCAGAGTTTCTGCAAAACTCCCTAATGTGCATGGCATGACACGAGTATGTTGCGCGATGGTCATGCTCAGTGCAGGGGCGCGCTTACTGGATCGGTCTTGCGGCGAGCCCTTGCGCGCAAGCTGTGACTGTCGCACTGTGTTGCAACCCGGGTTAGTAAACACGCGTTTGTTGGCGATTTGTCTGTGGTGCCTTCCCTGCGCCGTATCGACGAACGCGTCCGTAGCGCCCTTTGTGCTTCGTGGTGTCGAGGACCGTCGCGTCCTTTCCTCACCTCGCTTGCAGGGTATGCCTCGCGAAAGCCCGTCTCCACACGTCGACTGTATCGGTTCGAATATGCACGCTACATGATAGGCACACGTGCATTGGACCCTGCGCCAAAAGTGCTTGCTGCTGCGCCAAATCGGCTTTTTGCCTGCGCCAGGACCTGCGCCGATAGGTGAAATGACTGTTCCACCACTGAACAGTGCTTTCGGTGCACGTTGTTGCGAACGGCCTGCAAGGGTACCGACCTACAAAATTTTCCCAGCCAGCCGCAGCTGCGAGGGCGGCGAGCTTCCCAGAAGCGACCATGGAAGCCACCCATGGAAACCACCATGGAAACCACCTGCCGCCGCGACTCGTTTTGTAGGGACGACGGTGTGCCACATCAACGCCCCCTCGGCGCCGCTATGACTAAACATGGTCGGCTGACCAAGTGGTTCGTGGATTCGCCGTGGCCGCCATGGCTTGTTAGAAGCGGTGGTACTCCTGGAGGAGATGTCTGGGGGCCGTCTCGCGGGGCTTAGAAGTCATGGGCAGACGCGGCGGCCATTGTCTGCGGAGTCAACACTGGGCTGAAGAGGGGCCTGCTCTGTGCAAAACCCTTGTCTGCGAAAACCCGCTCACCTCGGCGTGGTCAGTGAAACCTGTGCGGGAGTGTGTGTAAACCGTCCCCCTCAAAGGCGGGTCGGCTACGATGACTTTTGAACGCTCCGAATTGGTAACAGGTTGAACGTCCGTTTTCCCTCACCTATGGATCTAGGGATAAGTTTATAAGCAGCTGTTGCGCGGCTGCTGAGTGCGCATTCCTCTTTCAGTCATGCTAGACTGATGAATTGCAACTTCCTAATGTAGATACTGTAAATAAACCCATATTCCTCGTTCTCGATGAGAAGCAGTCCTTCCCTTCGACAACGTCCTCAGCGTGGATAAGTTGGACGACGGCATGGGCCAGCTACCATCTAATTCATGCCCGACTCCAACCATTACAACGTTAAAGAATCCCAGCTCATTGGTGTAGGTTAACCCGGAGTTCTTCCACTACGGCAGCTCTCATAAACCCACTGTGCAATTTTGGGGAGTTGCAACACCACAAGCTAATTTTCGTGCTTGCGGCTACAGGCGTTCATGTTTGTCTAAGTCAATGAAGGCATTAAGTCTTCGGGTACATGCGTAATCATTGCGAATTGTTGCACTTATGACGCAGTATGCCATTTAATAATAATATTTATTTATTTATTTATTTATTTAGTTATGGGGATGTCCAGGAACGAGCATAAGGTCTAAGTGCTGGCGCATGCATACATTAGAACATAGAACTGCAAAAACAATGAATAAAAAGACAAATCTTGGAAAGAGTGTACTTACAAGGTGCAAAGTGAATACAAAAGAAAAAAGGAGGAGAAAGCCAGTTGGGAACAATATGTGAAACTATGACGCAACAACGCAAAGCTCGGAAAAGAACAGTGATGGCGACTTACGAAAAATAGAAAAATTATGAATATAAGCGTTGCAAAGACTGTATTATGTGGGCAGCGGTAATAATAATGATGTTTATTCCCATGAACACATACGCGTTGGCTGAGGGGGCGGTAATAATATAGGCGAGAAAACACTTGACACGGTTCCCACACGCCGTACATTTTTTTTTTCAATCACTTCGCGATCAGTCAGGCCACAAAATCGTTCAAAGCCACAAGGACGAAGTTTAGGCAAATCAATGCACTACCCGTAATTCCCACGCTCGCTGAACCGGCACACCTCCCAGCTCCCGTTAAGACACCACATTTCCCTCTGGTAAGTTTCGTATCCAAGCTCTACGCCACGCGGGTGCTCCCATTTCCTGAGAGAGCGGCGCGGCTATTCCCTCATTTCGCTCCCTCCCCCACCCACCCACTCACCCCCGTTATTGTTTTCCTTCCTTATTTTTGGCCCACGTAATGTCGTTCGTACGCTCCGCCGACAACCGCTTTTCTTTCGAGCCGCAGTTCTCGGTGCTCGCGCGAGCGTTACGTATTCCTCCTTCTTCCTATTTTTCCTCCTCTGCCGAGCGCTGTCCCCCGCAGCTGGCCGCAGTGGCATCGGAGGCAGAGTTGCGCAGCAAAACCAAAAAGCCTGCGACAGCAAAGCCGCGCTGTTTGTTTTCTAGTTTCATTTCTTTTGCCGTAGGAGAACGAGCGCTCGCTGCTGCTGCTGCTGCTGCAGCGGTAGCGCGCGTCTTCCGCTAAATTTAGCGGCGCCTGGCCTTGACCCAGAGAGGCGAGAAGGGAGGAAGGTAAAGAACCGTTGGGGGAGCTCCTCCTCTGTCACGCTCTCTTTTTCCAGTTCGATATCGCGCTCTCGCTCTTTCTTCCTCTTCCTGCTTCGCCTTCGCGGTCTCTCGGGCTTTGCAATTTTCCTTTCCCTCGCCCCTCCTCCTCCTCTCCGCGTTACTTTCACTGCAAAGCGCGTCGCCCCTCTCGACGAACGCGCGCAATGCTGTGCAGTGCACGGCTGTGTTGTCGGCTGTGTTGCCGCTGGTGTTGGCGCCGTCTCCGCTCATTTAGCGCTCGCGCTCCTTAATGCGTCGATCAGCACCTTATTGTTCCACTCAATCTGTTTTCTCTGAGCGCAGGGCCAAATTTATAAACGCTTTATAAAAAGGGCAGCGCCGCTAACACGCAGCCTATTTAGAGGGCGGAGGAATCAGTTTTCAGTGGCGCATGCGCTGCCGATTTCGCGACAGGCAATTATCCACTCACAGTGGAGACTTTTAGAATAGGGCCCCAGTAGTTTGGGGCCCCAAGGAGCTTTGCGGGTGTTAGCGTTGGGGCACGCAGGAGTGCAGAGCTTTAGAATAGGGCTTTGCGTTTGCGGATAGCGTCTTGCGCTGAGAGCGCCATTACGGCGTTAAAGACAAGCTATTAGAAATAATTAAATAAAATATACCATTTTATGATAGGAATAGTAATTTTGACTTGCGTGTATTCGCGTTTAATTGCAATTTAAAGGTTATTCTGTAAGCAGCAAGCAATTAGTTGCGCTTAGTTTTGGGCAAACCAACTTCACGTGCCTTCACCAGCCATGCTTAGCCGTGTTAGCCCTACGAGCCATAAAATACACAATCGAATTCGGTATGAGCGGCGTCTAATGAATCAATCTTCATAACACACGCTAGTTGAGAGAAAGCGATAACCGCAGTCACTTGTCCTACGTTGCGAACTTCACGCGTTACCACTAATCGAACCCAGTTTGGTGCTATGTTAGAGCCGTCGCTTCGATGGGTGCCGCCATGTTTGCTGACGCAAAGCTTCTGGGGCCGCTATTTGGGCTCCCGAAAAATCGGTGCAATAGCGTTCCCAACTCGAAACCCAAACGCAGTTTGCGTCTCGCGCATGCGCAGTGGCTTCGACGCTATTGCTTTGGTGCCCCAAAACGTTTGGCGGCCCTATTCTAAAACTCTCCATTGAGGAATGTTTGTGCCTTCTGTGCCTTGTGACCTAACGCGGCCGGACGCATTGGACTGGAGCAACCGTGGATATATCGGTGCACGTCTTTTATCGTTCCAAAAACAACAAAAAAATGACATCGTACCTCGTTCATGGCCTCCCTATAGGGTGCGGTGTCATCATATTTACTCGCACCGAAACCCAGGCCAGAACGTCGCGTCGGGGCACGTGTCACGGTATCGCAAACTTGAATTGGGCCGGGTTCTTATTTTCTCTCTCTATATTTTGTTGTTGAGAGTGTTCGCCAAGGCCATTGCTTTCTTTCGAATGCGCAACGCAAGCATTTTCTATTTATGAAGGATTAGCTCGTGCGCGCTCGTATACCGTGCATTGGGTGCATGTCAAGGAAACCCAGGTGGTCGGAATTAATCAGGAGACCCCCGTCCCCAGAATGGCGTGCCCCATAATCGGATCGTGGTTTTGGCGCGTAAGATTCCAGAATTTAATTAATCAATTAGCTATCTCCGAAAGGTTGCTGTTGAAATTCGTGACGTCAGAGTCGAACTGGAGAGTGAAATTCGGGACAGCGTCGCCACCCGTCGGTATATTCCGTTTTTTCCACATTATTTCGAGCTTAACGATCCTCGATCCGCTTCTCTGGGCGGATGATAGGGTATTCGAGACCTGCAATCTAATCATCCAACTTAAGAAAATGTCCGCCCTTTCTCCCTCTTTAAAAATGGTGAATTGCCTAAGGGTAGCCGTAAGTGGAACGATGTCTCCATGATAAGTACTACGAAGGAACGACGATCTGCTCATACGAAGCTGTGAAAATCTATGCTCCGTAAGCTGCCGCACAAAAGCTTCGCGCGTTCCTAGGCGTATTCCGCCACTGCACCGAATTAGTGAGTTCTTGCTTTCGCGCGCATTAGGCTGACGACGAAACGGGGAAAGCCGCGAGACATGAAAATGCTGAGAGGGAAGAGTAGCCTAAAGAGATTTCCTGCTTTTTATTTATTTTCCTGACCGCCTTTAGTATGATATTTTTAAAGATAATTCTGTGTGCAGTCTCTATTGTTCAGTTCTTTATTTTTAATGAATTTTCTTTCAGTAGGAAATTTTTGCGCAAGTTACGCAGACCGGAGGGGAAAGTGCAGTTTATATTAATATAAAGTTTTAGCGCGTTCGGTATTCCGATAAGCTCAAGGGGACTGGGCGTTTTGCCGGATGGGCGGAGGTGTTTTGCCGGATGGGAGGAGGTGTGGTCACCTGGTTTTGCAGATCTCAACCTGACAGACACAGCTACTGTTGCAGTAGCCAAGTGTATTTTTTTAATTTAATGCTGGTGTAAATTTTCAGCAGCAAAAAAAAAAGATTACCAGCAGCAACATACGACCATACTCGTCTTCTGCGCAGCGCGCGGCTGACATCTGTTGGAGTGAGTGACGTCACAACAATGTGACCGTTGCTTAGTACCAAATATTTCAACGCATTTTATTAAAAAGCCGAAGAACCAACATGCAGATCTTCGTGCTAGCGTAGTTGAGAGAAAAAAAGAGAATAAAGACGCATTATATGAATTTCAGAGCTCTATATACCAGTACTAACAGGTAGAGAAAAAAAAAACTTAATCGTCTTAATTTTAACGGTAGATGTGACCAAGTTGTTTTGCAGGGATTTTGCAGACATATACTATACCGTGTGTCCCAGCTAGCGTTAGCAGAGCTGTCCAATAAAAAAATAGCTATTTAGAAAACATGGTGCGAGAGACAATTAGACCTATACGGTGTTCAGTTGTCACAAAACGCTGACAACCGAACCTCGTAGGTTTTAAAATTGCAACTTACACTGCATTTTTCACATCAGTCTTTTCGTTAAACAGCTTAAACGTTAGACGTTGTTAGCTGGGACACCCTATGCCTGTTTGTTTACAAACATGCAGCTTGTTTGTAGGACAGGAACGTACTTTTTTTTCTCACTTTTGTTTTTAGTCTCTCGTCCTGACCGATAGGCAGACGGCTATAAGTACAATCCCATCTGTCAATCTACGCGTAGTGCATGCATATCCTTGCACGTTTCGTCAGCCAACGAATAACGATTGTCGAAAAGGGCCTTGTCCATCATTCGCCGCTGAAGCGAGGAGCAGGGAAGTATACTACGTGCTTTGAATGTCTGTTTACCAGAGGACGGCCTGTCAGCTGGGCAATTCTCCCAGCTGTCTTCCCCCCTGTCTGTCTCAAACTCATTGAAACATCTGGCTGAGCACATTTTGTGGATATTGGTATTAGAGATATTTAGCTTGCCCGTGAGCGCATTGTCGTTTTATGGAATGTTAGGTTACCGGAGCAACGCTGTTAGGGGGGGGGGGCGATATTTTGTGACGCAGTTCAAACTCAGAGAGTTGGAATGAAGTGTTTGTGCTCGGAGTTGGGCGGCCACCCTGTTCCAGGTAGCCGTTGCCCTGTGCTGATAGAATTGTAAGGGCCTATCAGAAAGTAACCAAAGGATCATCATACCACCTCGACTCCCTTAAATAACGGACGCATTCATCGGCAGTTCATTGTGTAATTCGGAACTATCTGACAGTGTCACGCATTATACGTGAGACACGTTCGCGACAAAACGCCGCGAGGGGCAAGGCAAGCGTGCACGCTCGCGCAGAGCCTCTGTATAGAACCCCACGGGCGTCGGCCGGGTCTTGGAACGAGGTTGCGACCCAGCGCGCGTGCGTGTTCGTTTGTCACGTGGGGGCGCCCGCCCGCCCACTGTGTGCGACGGCTACCTGGCACGGGTCCCACTCTGCCCCGCATGAATACCTGCCTGGCGGCATATACCTTGCGTCGCGTCTAACCTCTTGCGCGCTCTCCCAGCACGGTGCTTCTTGCTTGGCGCTGCAGCTTTAAGGATTGTGCTTGCCCGCCGTACGCACATTCCGAACTCCGCCGCGTCGGCGCCATTAAAAGTCTATGTGGCAGCGCTGCGGTCGCTTCTGGGGTGGGTCGACATCAACGAGCGGGGATTGTGTGTCGTGTGTGCAGCTGGGCGCAGGAATCGTCGTCGCCTTGACGCACAACACTCGCGGGGTTCGTACTCCGCGATTAGCCTTCTGGGATTTATGGTCTTTCCGGGCTTGTGTTTGTTGTTTCAGCTTTGATGTCACCGCGACGGTGTCGGTGCCAAGCTCGGGTTAGCTCTGGCGCTGAAGGGGCCTTCCCGCGTGATGCCCTGCCTACATAGCAGTTCTGCTGGATCGGCGGGAGCCGTAAGTGCCGGCTGTCGCAGAACGAGCGCAAAACGAAAAGACTGCACACCGCACTACGAGGCTCTGTCCATCTCTGAAGTGCATACGGACTAATGTGCTAATGTGCGTTTCGTAGTTCGGCTTTATCCCTAATACACTTTTGTCATGGCTCGTATGCCCTGGTAGAACGGGGACCACATATCAGTTTTCGATGGCTGTGAGTGGCACCAACTCGGCGTTCCTGATAAGCGTATCTATATGGGCTTGTTTGGTATACGGCATGCATCCTGACGACACAAAGCGCGGCAACAAAGCGCTTTGTATTGTCTAATGTGCCTTTCTGCGTGTCAGATCGTTCTGGCTGGGCTACAACAAAGTAGAAGTTCCCGATAAGGTGTTTCCGTCGCGCAAGACGGCATGGAGATTCTTTGCTGTCTTATAAAAGGGTGCATTCCTGGATTCTGTCTCAGGCCGTTACCGTCCCTGTCGATGTGGCTACCTAGGGGACGTATTCTGGAATCATAACTTTCGGCGACACTATCGCCTCGGCCATGAGGCGCATGCTGATTGGCTGGTTGGGCAAAATTGGATGAGCTGATTGGCTGGTCGAGCACTACGTCACGCGAGGGCGATATGGCATCGCCGAGAGTGAGCGTCCCGAGAAAATATCCCCTGTAGCTAATCGAATGAAACACAAGTGCACTTTTTGTGTCGTAAATCGAGCCCGCGATTCAACTACCCGCATGTGATGGTATGCGGAAGTCTATCACGTGTAGCTGTTGGCTATACTTGTTGTCACAGCTCCGTAACCATTGATGGCCCGTGCCTATACCGGCTGCGCGCGGTATAGCTGACTTGGCAAACGGCGTCAGGCGGGCTTCTGTTTCTCATCGTTCTGTCTCTGATCAGGAACGGAATTTACGAAGCTTTTCGTTCGTAAGAGCTGCTTGCCGTTGGCTGGCACCTATTGTTGCTAACAGTTCTAGCGGGAGAATATATTTTTTTTAATTAATAAAGGTCCAGATGTTTCTGTTCGAACTATGTGCGCATGCGGCTACATTGGGGTGCGGCGTCGCATGTAGTAACAAAGCGTGATTGTACGCGGGCAAAGATGGTACAACGATTCCGAAACTTACCGTAAGAAGGAACGCGCAAAAGCAGGTTTTGCACTCAGCGCCGGTACGCGAGCTTTTCGGTGCACTTATCGCTTCAGGCTTCTGCAAAGGAGCCCATAACTCTGGCGTTAAAAATGGCGTACACTTATTTGTCCTACACTGGAACGGGACACTCCCGTCCCTTTGTTACTGCCCGACTTACTCAAATGGAGGCCCACGTTCGCGCAGATGTGGTCATAACTTCTCCGCTATACCGTTAGCCTGTAAATCTACTCCAAAGAAGCCACGCCGGTGAAATGGGTTTCTCATCCTTGAAGGGTTCCACAAGGTTCCCCACATCGCGGTATTCATGCAACTTCGCTTTCCTTCCGAACGCGTTACATCTCAGCTGAACATGGGCGCGGGAGGCATGGAAGGGAAGTGTCTTGAGGAGAGAGTGAGACGTTAGATAAGCCGCTGTCGGAAGCAGGCATAGGACTAAAGGGCGGAACATCCATGTTTGCATCGAAGATGAGTGCCGCCCGAACACAATGCGCAGAGCGAGGGTCAACCCTTTCTCTAGGTTTCATGCATTCTGTGCCTCGCCAACGACTTCCCGTGTTCGTGCCAGACGGCGCGTTAAACTCTTCCCTCGCCCTCTGTCCTTACACCATTCCCATGAAGCTGCACACTGTGACGACGTCGACGTCGTTGCAGACAGGGAAGCACACGTTACGTGTCGTCTGCAGTGCGCGACACATGCTCCATTTTCTCTTCAAGCAGGCGACACACACACACACACAAGCAAGCAGACGTCTCTTCATGGGAAGCAGACGACGCGTATAGTGTTCTATTTCGTGTGGCCTGCTTGCAAGGGCGAAAGTGAAATGTGGGGACGAAATTTTTTCGCTCGCTTGTGGTGGGTGGGGCGAAATAAAGCAGCCTGCGCGTTATGGAGGGACGGCGTACTCCCCCTCGACCTTGGCATTTTAAATTACGGCCGCCCGCAGATTCCCGTTTTCCTTTCGTACTTTTTACAGTACCTTCGCTATTTTTTTCTTTAATTTCTTACGCTGTGTGGCGTTCCGTGCGAGCGACCACTGTTATGACCTCTTCACGTGCACTTTCAGTTCGCTCCTTCTCGTCCCCTCTATTGTGTCTGTACATCGCCAGGCCGTACGGTGGCGCTGCTTCAAGCGCCAGTGTGTGTGTGCCCCATATATGCATATCATGCGACCTTCCGGTAACTCCTGTTATGTGTGCATATATAGGGCCGCTATAGGTCGGCGCTTAGCGTTGGATGGATGCGATGTCAAGGGCCGACTTTCGCGTCCGCCGGGACTCTTTAATAATGCAAGATGGTAAGTGAGGGACGCGGGGAAGACACCAAAGAAAAGAAAGGCAGAAGATGGCGGCGAGAGAAAACCGGAGGGGACAGTAAGTGGGCCTCTTCCGCCATTTTGCGGACGCATCGGTCCGTGCTGATTCGAGCCGTCTGCTCAGCCATGCTTTCAAGACGGCAGGTCTTCGCACGTATGCAAAATGAAAGAAAGAAACAAGAAAAAAAAAAGAACCGACCGTTTTAGCCTGCGGAGGGGGGTTGTGGGTGTGAAAGGTGAATGAAAAGGAGGTTTTGGCAGGGGCGGCGTCTGCTTTCTGTCTTCCCCTGGCCGGTGGCGAGGGGGGAGGTGGCGTAATTTATGCGCGACATATTTACGAGCGATGTTATCGCGCGTCCATAACCTGCCAAATGGATCGAACGAATAACGGTGCGGGAGCCAGGATAGAAGGGAGAGAGGGGGGAGGGCGGTAACGGTGGGGTGCAAGTTTGTGCCTGAAAACCCGAGTTACAAATGGGCTCTCCTGTCTTGCGTTGCTTGCGTGCATACTCTGCTCCTGCAGCCGAGGTGCGTATAGGGACATCGAAGGGAAAGTTGGTGCTCTTAGCGGGATCTTGAAGGATCTCCTGTCGCACTGCCGTTTCCTCTTTTAACTTTTTATACTCTCGCTCTCTCTTTGTGGCGTGTGTACTACGCAATTTTTTTTTTCTTCCTGCGTGTGATGTGAGAGAATTCCTGCAGCCGGTGGTGGTAGTAAACATACATCGCGTAGCGCTGCGCAAGGGGTGCATACATCCCGGTCTTCTTTTTTTCCTTTTTCTCCCCCTCGTTTACTAATATGCTCTAACCCCGTTGGCACATTTGTTCCCGTGTTTTAAACATATTCGGGGGGCCGCGCTGGCAAACAATTGGCGATGCCGCCCTTCTGCTCACAGTTGTCGTCTGCATGCTGTAGAGCGCCGTCTGTTCTCATTCTTTCTGGCGCTGTGCCCGTCGAGTGGTTTGTTTGTCGTCTGTTTTCCGCCCCGCGCCCTTTCGTCTGTTCGCGGTTACAGACAGGCGGCCGCATGGGAACCGATTTCCAATACAGCGCTTCGCTTTACCGTCGATCGAGCTCTTCAGAAGTCGATTGGCCGTCGTGCGGTGTTATAAGACCCATGGGATTTCGAGTGCGCTTCGTGGCGGACTTCTCTGCGAAGGCAACACCTTCACGAGAAATAAAGGCTCGGAGCAGAAGTGTGTTCTGGTTGTTGCGGCTTTTAGAACTTCGGAAAGGCGCACGAGAGGGGGCGCTACTTGTCACCGGATTTCATTGCGGCTGCTTTCGCGGAACGAGCGAGTGCTCTTGCGAGATACCACAAGAGGGTACGACAGTAACAAGTGGCGTTTCGCACACTCGATTACTCTTGGTTACACCCGAAAGCGAAGAAAGTCTTCGCGTCTGTCCTTCCTAGGGCCGCAAGTGTACCGCAGTGTAGTTTGAGAGGCTTTATTCGAACTCCGACAGCATTTTCTCCCTCGCCAGCCTCCCCCTCCAATCGAAATGTCGGCGAGCGAAGACGGAAATTGAATTCGCCGCTCAAGTTGTAGGGCCTGTCGAGTCAATAGTTTGCTGCGGAAGATTGCTGGCAGTCTCAGAAGAGAACGAACAACTCTCGACGTGCGTTCTGCGGCGATAAAATTGTTAATGGCGCAATCGTATACGGACGTGTGTGGTACGACGTGTGGAGCATGATGTGTGTGGCATGATACTTCACGTTGCGTTCTTTCATTCTTGTGACCTCGATGCGCTGTATTGTGACAGGTGCATGTTAACTGGTAACTGAACGCCAACCGGAGAGAGCCTTTGTCCGCCAGACTTGTACTATATAGTTTTTAAATTCTCTTCGCTTCAGTTAAGAGCAAAGTGTTTCGTTTACCTCTTCTTAAATTTTAAAAAGGATGAACACCGATGTATGCGAGGGTGAAGCTGTCCGTGAAGGTTAAGATCGATCAATCAATCAATCAATCAATCAATCAATCAATCAATCAATCAATCAATCAATCAATCAATCGATCAATCAAAACAGTAAACATGTCGCAGTTTTTCCCGAAAGGCAAAGCATTCGCGTATCGATAGCAAAGCACTAGGCAGCTATACGAAGTATGGTTCGTAGTTTTATTGACCGTATAAATTGCAGTAAACATTTCATTACTAATAAATCAACAAGTATGGTGCCCCGCGCGCACAGGCAAACACGAACAGATCTAACTCGACCACCGCGAACACTCCCTGTCACAACGCTGGGGTGATGAAGAGCGCAAACAGACGGGAGCGAACGCTTCCGCTGCCTGTCACATGAACGCGTCATGGAAACCTGAGATTATACGTGACCTCCAGGCACTAGACGCGCGGAAGGACAGCGCATGCAGCCACCAGCCATCACGGCTCGCTGCAGTCATTGCACACGCCGGCGGTTACCTCAAAGATAGGGCGCGGGCGGTATGGGCGCGCTCAGCTGCGCCGACATCCACACGTACCCGGTGTCACATACCGAGTTACAGGTAACCAGTCACCCAAGCCGCACAGTCGGCAAGGCCGCAGCAGCCTGCACCAGCAAAGTGGGGGGGGGAGGGGGGAGAAACGAAGAAAGCTTTGCTTTAAAGAGAGAGAGAGAGCACTCGTTTACCATGCTGTTAGATATTGACACAGGTAGGTCTAAGTTTTACGCTGAGCCCCCATGGGGCGTCTCTTGTAGCCCGTGACTTGCTTTGGGACAATAAACTTGGCAGTTTAGAATTCGAAACTTCTGACACGGTTTCTCGTTCTGCATGCGCGATATGACATGGCGTTGCGAGGGATGCTACTCGTCGACGTCATTGTACAGTGGCGCCTTTTAAAATGGTGTAATCCATAGGTACCCGTCTCGTGTGACTGCCGATCGAATCGGCTGCGCGACTTGGAAAATAACGGCCAAGCACTGGAGGCTGTCGCCCATATTCTTACTGCCTTTGAATCTAGCTGCCTCTACTGAGGAGCTATCTTCCTTTTTTAATTTTTTTTTGCAATGTGCATGCGGGCCAATGACAGCTGTCGCTGGCTACGCGGCCGATATTGAGCCCGGGAACGGGAATACTGAAATTGCAGCCGAATATTCGGCGGCTGTCGCTGAAGATGGGTGACATTTTAAATGATTGCGAATAGCATTCCTTGCCTACTTCAGCTGTTTATCTCTATCTATCTCGTCTGTCTGTCTGTCTGTCTGTCTGTCTGTCTGTCTGTCTGTCTGTCTGTCTGTCTGTCTGTCTGTCCTGTCTGTCTCGTCGTGTCATCGTCGTCACGCCATTGTGGTTATACAGGTTTCGTGATGCAGTCATCGTCATGCCATTGCGATTATATAGTTCGTCGTTATGCCATTGTCCTCATACCGCTGTCTTGCCGTCGCCGTCACGCATTTGTTGTCACACCGTCGTCGAGATGCCGTCGCGGTCCGTTGTCATCGTAACTTCGACGTGAGACTCTCGTCTTGCCGTCGTCGTAGCGTTATCGTCGTACCATCGTCGTCACGCTGTACCATCGTCACCACTTCAGTATCGTCATCCCTCGTCGTCGTCATGCCACCGCCGTCATACAACTTTTGTGGATCTGTCGACGTCATTCCCAATTTGTAATTCTTTCGTAATCGTGCTGTGGTCATTCAGTCGCGATTATGCCGCCGTTGCCATTTTATCTTCGTCATTTCGCGTCGTGCGTCCTTTGTCATACCGTCGTCGTGCCATGGTCGCCATGAAGTTGGCTTATCATCGCCCTTATGTCGTTCTCGTCACGTTGTGGTTATTCCATCGCTATAGTTTAGGAATCTACGTCTCATTGTCTTCATGCCCTCGTCATCATACACCTCTGTCGTTCGATCGATATCATTCCTTCTTCGTCATTCCATCGTCACTGCGTCGGCGTCATACAGTCGTCATGCCGTTCCATGCTGATGGGCGACCTTTGCAAGCGTGTGCCATGGCAAAGTGGGACGATATCGGAGCATGTCATATAGCCGAAGTAGCTAAACTCTTAACAGTTACTATTACGCTTGATAAATAAACGTGGCTTCAAGAATACAGTGTGTCCCTACATTGCTCGAATGCTATTCGCATTACCCTCGATAGCCATCGCGAGATGAATTCTGTCATAATTTCCTTTTTATATTTTAAGTCGACACTAAGAAGCATCAGTAAATCAGTTTAAGCTGATAATGTATTCTTTCCATAGGGTTGTACGAATAGCATGTTTTCAAACCGAAGCGAATAGGAATTGAATAGCACCAGAACCGAATCCACTATATTTTTTAATAGCTTGCGAATAATGTGTAGCCTTCTCTTCATTAATATCAAACCATATTCGTTTAGAAATCTTTCTGTCAATAGAATGCGCATGATAAAACGTGTTTTATTAAAAGCACGAAATTAAGGGAGCATATCAGGAACAAATAACCGAGTAGTTCTCAAAACTTGGGGCTCTTCGGAACGTACGCGGTCGCGCGTTATCGTACAATGATTCGAAAGGCAGCCTTGTTGGCCTACGTATATTGCTTGCGCTCAAATCAGAAATGCATGCTGTCTGCGGCGACGGCAGAGAGAAAAAAGAAATCGCTTTTTTCTCCGTAGTTCTAATGGTATACGGCGGGTGATGCCAATATTGTGTCAACTATGTTGCACTGAAACCTGTTCATCTCTAATCCGACGAGAGGACGCATATTTTGCACCTGTGACTACTTCCGAGCAACATCCACTACCAAATGCCACGCATATATCAACTACGTTTTGTTGAGACTGATCCTGTTTAGCGTGGAGAAGTCTGAACGATCGACGCATCGTGCCCTATGTTACGGTATGTCCTCTGTGTATGTGACGACTCACCCATGACTTCGCCACACTCGGCCCCCCTAGAGCCAAAAAGAGCTCATTGCACTCCCCATGTCCGCGTACCTGTTCTCGCGAAATCTCGCGTGAGTGCTGTTATCGCCCAAAGTGCTCGCCCCGAGATTACTGCTCCAAAGTCTCCTCTAATGATTATGGGTGGCTTTTCTGGTGCTTCAGAAGTGAAGTTTACAAAATACGGCGCAGCTTATTTTTAAAATTTTTCTTCAACGTTCCTCTAATGTGACACCGTCATGCATAGGCGTCGGCCTTGGCAGCCAGGTGTTTATGTACTTCGATCCGCACAGTGAAGCACAGAGCCCGGCCGTGTTGGACCGGTGGTAGGGTTACGCCATTCAGAAAGCATAAGCGCGGGTTGGGCGAGGGGGGTTTCAGCCCCCTCCCCCCTTGAGCCAGGGAGAGGTGAGGGGAAAGGGTGTTTTTCGCGGTGTACAATGGCACGGGCGACGCCGCCTCGCCCGTCCACGGCTCAATTATTGGGGAGGTGGTTTGGTTTCGGGTTTAACCCTGTCGCGCATACGCCTCCCATGGTCTCGCTCAGGGCGCAAAACGCCAGTGTGCACTCCTTTCGTGTCGCCGGTCGGCGGTGTGTGTGTGCGTGCGCGTCTTGTGTTGTCGCCGTGTCGTCTGCTACCTGTGGCGTTTGCGGTGGCCATCAACATGGCGTCGTCGTCTGCTACGGTGACGGCGAGGAATGCGTCGGCGATCACGTATCGTCTGCGCCGGACGGGAGTCGTCTGCTCGCGATTTGTGAGACGTTTTTGGTTGTTCCATGTTTTTTTGTACCTCTGTGTATTTTGTTGGCGCGCGTTCTTTAATTACTTGCTTATCTTTAATATAATACAGGTCGCCGGACGGTAGTGATTATCGCCTGTCTGGCCTCTATAGATGCACGAAGTTGAAGAGCTTACTCAGCTGCCACGAAAGCATTTGGTGGCGGCTTGAGGTTTCAAAAACATTTTTACATTATTTTATTGCTTTATATCCACTTCCATTGTTAGGGACGTCAAGTACGCCGGAAGAGGGTCGTCGGCTGGTCTGCTGCACATCGTCTCCGCATCTGCTCTTTTTTTTTTCTCAACTGAAGTTAACGACCTAAATTTAAGTCTGCGTGTGCTGTGGAGCACGCGTTTAATTCTGAGAGACGCCTTTTAAAATTTGTATTCTGTCAAGTGGGGCTTCGTCTAGCGTTATTTTCATCCACACACTGCCTCCAGTGTGCTAATAGAATTGTTCGACCAGAAAAAGAAAGAAAGAAATTGAAAAGTGGTGTATCAGTTCTGCGGAAGCCCTCTAGGTGGAGGAAGGTTCGCGAAAGGGAGATATTGCACAGTGCTACAAAGAAAACCCGTACAGGTATCTCAGAACGAACGCTCCGCACGAGAGAAATGGTCGGGTGGATGACAATGCCTGCCTTTAATGAAATTGAGAGTTATGTAGACTGGAGGAGGCATCACCATGATCGAGGATCTAAAACCCCAGACAGGCGCGTCTGCTACCGCGTGCTGATGTTTCACGTGTGTACGCAGTGACGGCTCGGCTTGGAACCAGACGATTCGTGACTCCGCACATCACCGAATGTCGTCCGGCAATTGCTTTTGTCCGGAGGGAGCAGACGGCGACGTGCCTTTGCAAGGTCACGTGTCTCGCTGCTCGAGCGGATACAGCGACATACGAGTGTGTGTTAGCCAGGTCGCGTGGCCACACGGAAAATCACCTGGCGCATGCGGTGAATTTCCATTCAGCTAAGGGAAACATAAACAGTGCAGACGATTGTTTTACTACCGTACGGTTCGTACGCAAAAGCTACATGGCTGAAGTTTAAGGCATCATTAGAGAGTTTTAGGTTAGGGGACGCAAGTGGCTTGCGTACAGTACTAGGGGCGACGGCACTGCGCATGCGCGGGCCCTGACGTAGGTGTTCGCGCATGCGCAGTAGCGTGGAGCAGCGTAAGCAGCGTACGCAAGCGGCTTGCGTACGCAAGCCGCTTGCGTCCCCTAATCGAAAACTCTCTTTTATCATAATCATAGTTCTTGCCTACTGCAGGACGAAGGGCCGCACCCAGCGATCTAAATTTTCCCGTTTTTCGCCAGGTAACTCCATCTTTTGCCTGTGATATTCCTAATTTCATAACACCACCGAGTTATCCGCCGTCCTCGACTGCGCTTTCCCTTTCCCGGCACTGTCCGGTATACTCTTAACAGACCACCGGTTATCTACCCTGCGCATCGCATGCCTTGCGCAGCTCCATTTGTTCCTCTCAATATCAGTTGGAATATCGACTGTCCTAGTTCGCTGCGTGATCCACACCGCTGTCGTCCGACCTCTTAGCTCTACACCTAACATTTTCTCGTTCCATCTCTTGTTGCGCGGCTCCTAACTCACGCTTCCGTGCGAACCTCCAACACTCTGCCCCATATTTTATCGGTAGAATGCCGTGGTTGCGCACTTTTCAAAGGTAGCAACGAGTACACCGGTCATGACTTCGTAGAACCTGCCGCATGCGCTCCCAACCTCTTCTGTAAATTTGTTTCTCGTGATTCGGATCCCTCGTGACCATAAATTGGCCCAGACGAACGTGCACCGGTACAAATTCTGGAGACTGACACCAGTCAGGAATTGTCCTTTGTCTTGCCAAGCTAAATTCTCCTCTCATTACGTGCTCCGCACCTTCGTACCGGTAGAATGCGTCACATATGTGCGTAACGTGTGGAAAACATATGCGCGCAAATACCATTTCTCTGAATCATGGATTCAGTTACAAGCTCCAGCCACAAAGCTTCACCGCTCCAACCGTGTGTGCCTCCACGCCCAACAGAATGCGCTGTACAAAAGATGACCGGTCGCGAGAAATCGAAGCAAAAAAACAATATTTTAAATTTGTACTACAGAATGTTTCCTTGGACGGCAGCTACAGACCTTCTTTGGTTTCAGAAATGATTCTATTTGTTGTTGTTGTTACTGTTCACGCTGAAAGAGCATTTCCTTGATTTTTTTTTACTTATCCTGTCGCTAAAAGGGTAAAGTGAAAAATTTGTCGCGACATACTGTGAGCGAAATGAATTTCGTTCGGTTTCCTTAGACTATATATCCTCAATTAACATTTGTGGGCAGCTTCACCAGCCCTGTGACCGCAGACAGACAGATGTCGTATGCACGAGCCAATTAGTCATATCCTTTTTTTTTTTTAAATAAGGAAAGAATACAGCTGCTTAACGTACCGGTTAGTCGTGCCAATCAAACGTGGTTATACTTGACGCAAGGGTGCAAAACACTTGTACCATCTTTTAAACCACGCACGCTGGTTCGTGCGCCCTCCAAACGGACAACGTACGACACATAGGTGAAACTAAAGCGCCTCCGGCCTGTTTGGCCTGTTTCCCTAAATCAGACTGTAATTCGGTATCCAGGCACGCAGGTACTTTTGATGGGGCATTTCGATTTCTCCTGACATCACACCAACGCACGCCCGTCCCTTGCCTAACCCGTCAATAAAATTTGAAAATTTAAAACTAAAATCTTCCTATGGTGTTGCCCAAATACCAAATTCTTTCGTAACACGGTTGAATACTGTTCCATCATTCTTGAATGTATTTTTTTCGCAATCGTATCATTCTGGAGCCCTACCCACAGACTGGAAGACAAGCAAAGTAATTCCGACCCACGGGTCCGGGGAAACTCAAAATCCCAACAATTACAGGCCAGTGCCCCCAACATCCGCAACCTACAAAATAACGGAGCACATTCTCCTCTCACGTCTAATTTTCTGGAGGCCAACAATTTGTTTTCACTCCCACACAACACGGACTCCGCAAACACTTCTCATGTGATACTCAGCTCCTGTCATTTGCACTGACGACTTGCATGCATATTTAGACATTGGTTTTGTAACTCACTGCATATTTCTAGACTTTGCCGAAGCATTTGACACGGTAAGCCATTCGCAGCTGTTCCATAAGTTTACTGTGCCTAATACTGAACCCGCCATAATTACCTGGATACGCGCTTTCCTTACCTGCCATGTTCAGTTCGTCTTTGCTAACGATGTCTGCTCCCCTTCGGCACCGCTTGGTTCATGTGTGCCTGAATGATCAGTGCTGGGCCCTCTGTTGTTTCTTATATACATAAATGGCTTACCTACTTAAGTTTCCTCTGATATGAAGCCCGATGATTGTGTGCTGTAACATAAAAATTGCTAATGATTCCGACATTAAAGCCCTTCAAACTGACCTTGATAGCATCACTGCTGATGTCGAATTCGGGAGATGGAATTAAATAGAAACAAGTGCAAGTCAATGGCAGTTTCTCGTAATGACTTGACCTGCTCTACTGACTATCTTAACAATGTCCCATTGCGAACTGTAACGTCTTATCGTTACCTTGGTCGTTCACATTACTAATAACCTTTGGAAATTACACAGAGAGCATACAACATCAAAAGCTTTTCGTACAATCGTATACTTTCACCGCAACGTCTCTTTAGCGCCCTCGTCGTTGAATCCGCTTATTTGTTTTGCAGCATCTATCTGGGACTCAGGTCATACTAATTTAATGCGATTCCTTGAAGCCGTGAAAAGAAAAAAAAAAGCGCTTAGCTAGATTCAAAGTGACTACCACAGGACCGCCAGTGTAACCGAAATGAAGCGCATTTTGCTCCTCCCATCGTTAGCCTCTCGAAGAAAATTCTCTCGTCTTTCACTTTTTTTTATTGAAGTTGTCTTTCTACCGCAACAGCACCCTGCATGCGTTCACGCTGGATTCAGCTGGCGTCATTAATTTCTCCTCGCTCGAACCATCTCCTAGAAAGTCACCATACCTCATTGTAACTCAGTCGCGTATACTCGCATTCATTTTTTGTATAAAACACGCAAATAGAATAACTTCTCGCCATCGTTAGCGGCCAGAACAGATCCCGTCCTTTTCGGGGACTACAGTATAGAAAACGTAATTTAGTGAGTGTGCCCTAACGAGTCAGTGTTGAGCATTTGTATTGTGGTGCGGTTTACGTTTAGATTTTTATATTATCATCTGGCTGTAGATTTCCTTTATTCTTCGTGTTTATTTTTAAGTGTCTTTGTTTTGTCTTGCATTGTAATGCCATAAGTGTTGCTACCATTTTCTTTCTTTTGCTTATGCCCCTCCCCTTTTCAATGTACCATGTGCCTTGAGGGTATCATAAATAAATAAATAAATAGGTCGGCAGTAAACGTCGGGGACACCTGGGCTCCAGGTGAAACGACGCGTACGAGAGATGCAGGAAAACTTCTCACTACGGCACGTTCCTTCGGCGCAGGCCATTTGCAAGCGAAGATTCGGTAGCGCGATTCGGTAGATTCGGTAGCAGATTCGGTAGCGCGCTGGACTCGAGCAGCGGGCGCCGCTTTTCCCATGCCGTTGGTTCCACACAAGCCGTGGAACTGTTCCGGATGCAGGACGCGATGTATGCAGAGGTATCGCCTCACCTCGGAACACTGGGCCACCCCCAAACGGTCGATCCCGATACCCGCGACGCCTCACCCTGCGGCAGGTCTGCACGCGAGGCTGGCGTCCAGCGTCGCGCGTGACCCGTTTACCCGAAACCCGACCTACCCCTTGGCCGAAGAGTCGTCCCGTTTGTGTGTACGGTAAAGAGGTTTCGTTCATCGTATGGGCGGCCGCAGTCGGGGGTAGGAACGGAAGAGTGCGGGAGGCGTCTCGTTCCAGGGAGAACGGGGGTCTCCCGAGCACCGCGCAGAAACGCTGTAGCTTAGCTCCTTGCTTGCCGGAGACTGTACGTTCGCCCCGAACAAAACGATTGGCTTCTTAAAAGTAAAGCGCTCGAAGTGTTTGTTACGGAATAGAGTTGGTTCTCCGATGTGTCGCGCGGTGCCGGGTGTGTACCTTCTCGCTTCTGAGAATGTTTCGTGTGGCGTGGTTATCTGTACTTGGAACGATTTGTTGCAACGACATCGCGGCGTTTGACTTTTCTTTTTGGTACTTTCCGAAAGCTGCAGTCGTGAAGGGAGTAAACGGAGTTACCTGCGCAACAATTTATTTTTCTACTGCATCATTATACAGAGAAAGCCACCAACGGAATATGTTAAACATATAGACGCAGTCAGAGTCAGAAAACAGACGCAAACAGTAAAGTTTCCATACTTTTTATTTTTCACACAAAAGCTTTTTTGTATTGTTGTTCTTGAACTGAAAAACTTTGGACACCGCCGTGACGTCACGGAAATCGCACAGTACCGGGCTTATTTCGTAAGCGTGTTTCTCGCTCGTTTTTTGAGAACTCCCGCTTTCTTGAGCCTCGGTTTTTACGATCAAGTATACGCAACGGGCACAAAAAGCGATTCGAGCGTAAAGATCCTGCGCTATCTGCGTTTGCTGTTGGGAGCGCAACTTGCGGTATGACCCGTGCGAAAGGAAAATACTGTATAGAGGAGAGTAAATCGCGCCTGTGCAATCTGTGTATGCACGCAAAACGCGCCTCCTTGAATCCTCCCGATACCCGTAGACAGCTCGCTCGAGGACATATTAGGTTTATAAGTCGGTTCTTATTACCGTGGAATATGTTACGAATGTGAAGGGACAACGACAACAAATTTCGTGTTTAGATATACCCCGTGGTTAGGTACTGAAACCAGCATCTCCATGCACAGAGTGGTCCGCGTTTGGGGTGGGAGCCTGGTATTCTAACCAGGATGACTTTGGCCTGTCTTCCGCTTAACGGGGAAAATGCAGCCTATACGACGTCTCACCCCGATCTTGCGTTGATCTTTAGGCATGGTGTACTGATCTGCATATAGACGATTTTTTTTTCAGTTCTGTTCTGTAGCGGCAAGAAAAAAAATTCGGCACCCTCTTCTTACCGAATGCGACGCCATTTCACTTCAGTCTACAACATATTGCTACACACGACCGCATTACTAAAAGCACTATACCATGCATGTTTGGCGATGCGCCATGTTCCATCAGTAATTGCGAAGGTGTCGCCATCTGTAACCGCCGCGTAAAATTAAAGGCATTTCTCACCTGCCCCCTCTTCTGCAACGCTTTCACCATTTCGGTTAAAAGCGGTGACCTTCGCCGTAGCGGTTACAGATGGCGCCACCGTTACGTTGCAGAGAAATCGGCACTTTTTTGAGCGGCACCTCCGCAGACTACGCGCGCTTCGTATTTACTGTGGATGAAACCGGATACGAGGGAGTCAAGCAATCCACGCAATCGTAATAGAAGAACTATAGCTGAAAAGGCTCTAGCGGCCGTTGATGGCGGCCCACATTGTGACCCTCCTGAGATAGTGGGCCTTCCCGTCTGATTCTTTGCAGGACTTTCGATTGAAATTTCATATATTTTGCATTTAGCAAGGGAGAAGTGATAAGGGCAAAGCTGCGGGGTGGGGGGAAGGGGCTTAGCCTCGCTGTGCGATATGGAGAAAGGGGATCTCAATGATATGGAGAGAAGTTTGAAGTTAACGGTAATCGCACGGAAACACGCGCTATGAAGAGTTTCAGTTCCTCTCAAAACAGTCATATATAGGCTGTAGTGTTAATTGAAGCCGATGGAAAATCAACAGAAATTGCATAGATTGCCAAGGCGATGTTTTTTGTCAGGGTTGTGCCTCCCAGCCGTGGACAGCATGGCTTCTTTTATTATCCGGTACGGCGGCGCCCGTCTGAAGCGAGACGTCCTGTCACCGTGACATGCTCGGGTGCGTTTGGTGCTCGTAACGAGAGGATCGACCGCCACGACGACGACGACCACGACGATTCGCCCGGGGCAACGTGGCCTTCCGCGGCAGTTTGCTTGGAAGGAAATCCCTCGGTGTTGTCGGTGATGGATGTTTTTCCTTTGTGCGGCTGTTCCCCCGCTCGCACGCAACGTGGCCGCTGGCCCGCCACCTCGGAAGAAGGGAAGGCCGCCGATGCGTGCTCTCGGCGGCGGCCGTTTCCACTTCTGGCGTATGCGTCGGTGAACGACAACTATACGCGACACGCAGCCTAGACTCGTAGTGCTTTTTTTTTTTTTTTTTCAAGGGAGCATATACTGAAGGAAAGTTCGAGGTGAAAAGCCAGATTGTGTGTACGCTCCCGATGCGCTGTTGTGCTCTGGGGCAGTGTCGAATGCCGCCATATTGTCAATTTCGCCGTCGTTGCCCGTTCCGATTGGCTCGGTACATAGAGAGGGCGGAACATCGACAACATCGCGGGAATATGGGATGTCGCGGCCCATTGAACAGCGAGTGCTGTATCGACGCAAGTCTGAGCAAATCCCCTGGCCATTTAACGCTCACGAGCACGAGCGAATGATCCTTAATGATGTGAAGCATATCCGAGGCGATGTAAAGTTCTAGCTTGTCGCTGTACGTATTGTCTTTGATAGAATACCAGGGTAGGTATTCCCCCCAAAAAATCTCTTAACGCTATGTAGTTGTTCGCAAGAGCAAAAATCCAGCGAATCGGCACGCTGGGACACATCAGCGAAGGGTGTTGGCCAATGGCAAAACGCATCTTATGAGCAAAGAGCCTGAGAGCTTCATGCACTCGGCCCCAGTTTAACAACGGCAACGTTGGTGGTAGCGAATCTAGAGACATCTTGTGACGATTTGCACAACCATAATGCTCCGAGGATGTTTTCGCTTTAAGTGGTTGCTGTCTCATGAAAAAAAAAATGAAAAAAAAAGCTGCATGCTGACGATTACGTCTCAGACAGCTCTTATAGCTCCAGCGGATAAGTAAAATATGGTTGGTCACTGCAATAATAGCCCGTGGGGCGTCATTTCAGGTTAAACTCCGCCATTAGTTGGCGCTCACGTTTACGGCGACCTGGAAGATCTGGAAGTAAGAGGCGATTGGAAGATTGGTGGAAGAAAAGTAGGGAAACGACAAAAAAAAATGGAGACGTATACAAAAGCAAAGTTCGCAATAGGGGATCAGAAAATTTGGTTGTGGGAGTTCATAGGTTTCTTTACTTCCTTTTTAACCTAGGTAGGACATCAGGCACTATAATAACAAGAGCTTGGTGGCGCAACCCACCGCTTCGTTTCAAAAGGGACGCTCATAACATCCATCCATCCACCTGCGACTGTGGTGTTCAGGTATGCGGTAAACTGCAATACGATATATATACGGATAGGCTAAAATCTCTCTAATAGACGTTATGTACTGCAGCTTACGGAATTACACGGAGCCTCGGACATGAGCTGCCGCGCTCATTTGCAACGTATTATGCTGCTTTGCTTAACCACGAAGCGTCAGAAGCGTTTCTCTTGTGTTATGCTGTTCTCGTAGAAAAAAAAAAAAAAAAAGAGCCGCTGTGCATTCGGGATGAAACAGCTGCGGAAGACGATACTCATTTTCGCTCAGTCGCATGCGCGCTCGTAAGCCCGACGCTGAACCATTCGGGCTGACTGTGCAGCTGCTTTGGCTATGATGTTATCAGTCTATGCTGTCTATGTCAGTCTATGCTTTGTCTATGCTGTTAGCAGCTGAACTGCACGAATGTGTATAATACGTGTAAACCTTTCGGGCGACTGCGGCGTTGACGATTGAGTTGGCGGATATTTATTTGCCAATCGCTGAGGAGAAGTTCGTGTTAAGCTGTCTGCGACTATACATTTTCAGTAATTGATCCACTGAAAGGAGATTCACTGAGGGGCGGGGGGGGGGCTGAAGTCTGCTGACGCAGAAACGCACGTCAGCGCGTAGTAGTGTATGTGCATAATCCTGTGTATTATGCACTAATTATTGTATTACTGTGTACGATTATACTTAATGAGAACCTGGAGATGATAGCCTCGCTGATCTTTGGACATGCCACTTTAAGTGCTGGACGATAATTGCGTATAAAGACTGAGAAAAAAAAATATTGTCAGAACCCGTTCCGCGGTGAATGTCGACGTTAGTGCGATTAGCATTGGGGCGCGGCGTCGACACACCGCACTGGAAACGCCAGCGCGCGTCACGCATGAGGCGCGTACTGCAACCGGGCTCCGCGTTCGCGCTCCCCACCGCGGACATGCTGCGCCAGCTAGCGTCGTCGCAGCGAAGACCCCGCATGGAGCGTGTGTGAATACATGTATTTTGAGACAAAATTGGCTGAATACGTATGACGCGGGCTCAACTCCGCCAAGCACCGGAGACATTTAAATTGCTTCTTTTTTTGTCATTGAAGAGGGGCACGCACCCAGGGACCCAATTTTGCGTTATAGAGGTCCGTTGCACAGCTGCACATGTCCAATATATATATATATATATATATATATATATATATATATATATATATATATATATATATAGTGACCCAACTTGCTTTGAAGGGGTTCATTGAAGAGTGGCACATACCCAGTGCGACATATCCTGTGACCCAAGCTGGCGGGAAAGCGGATAGATAGATAGATAGATAGATAGATGGATGGATGGATGGATGGATGGATGGATTGAATGATTGATTGATTGATTGATTGATTGCCCTGGTGCGTTAAGTACCCTAAGAATTCTAATCGCATTGAATAAACAACAACAACGCCTGGTGTAGTGTCACGTAGATTTGGCCCTGACGCCGCCTTCAGAATGCGTCTATTCAGTGCGCCCAAGAAAAGACCACTCTGGAGCAGTCTCAGAGCGTGTGGATAAATTGCGCTTCACGCAGGCTGCATACGGACACGCCTTTTGCCTTATCCGAGCGGGAGCGAGGCTGGACGTGCCACCGAATCGCAATAAACATGGCGAAAGCTGGCGCGCTGGGCCCTTTTCGGAACACCGGGCGAGCGACTCCATCGTGTAGCGCTCTGTGCCGAGGAGTCCTTTCGCGCCACGGTAGGAATGCGAGCCACGCTTTTTCGTCAGCCGGGGGGAGGGGGTGCTGAGCCGCTGGTTTACGAGAGGCGCTCGATATCACTTCGATACTCTGTGTGCGCGGATGGAGGGGGGGGGGAAGCCCGAGAACGCGAATACGTGTCCAGTGCGTTCGATCGCTCCTTGTTTTGTTTGTACGGTCTTTCTCGTGCGTACCTGTTTTCTCTTTTTTCTTTTCGCTGGTGGTTCGTCGCTTCGTTCGTTTCTTCCTTTCTCGCACCCGTGGACGCAGGCGAGCGCTTCACGACTTCCGGATGTGGCCGCAGGTATCAGTGGGCGCGGCCGTATGGCGTTAGAGCAGCTCGGAGTAACGCACACACACACGCACACACGCACACACACGCACACACGCACACACACACGTACATACGTACATACGCACACACACAGAGAGAGACAGACAGACAGAGAGGGAGTGAGAGAAATGTATTAACGAACGATTCAACGAACAGAAGTAGGCAAACGTACTTAGCAGTTGATGGACACTTCATTATTAGTAGGATCGCACATCGCAGGACAGCACATGTCCCCTGTTCACATGGCCTGTTAGAAGTGGTGCTAAGCCAATGCAGCGGATGGGCGTAGGAAAGACGTGAGGTAGAGAGGAGCGAACTGCGGGCAAAGTTTGGTTGCACCACGGCAAAGGCACGATGGACCGATCGTTGGAACTCGCTACGGGAGTTTGACGAAGATTCGGAGAGGGAATTAGACGTTTAATCCTGATAATAGAACAGAAAAGCTTAGGGCACAATCAGACGAATGGGGAATAACATATAGAACTAAATATTTATTGAAGAAGGAAATGTACGTTGCCCTTCTTTTTCTGCTAACAAAATAGGGCACATACGCATACTTGAGAGAGAGAGAGAGAGAGAGAGAGAGAGAGAGAAAGAAGGAGGAGATGAGACACATGGTTACCCCTGCTTGTATGCCTGTGTAGCCTAAGCTCATTGGGTCTTGCTGGTTAGTTAGCTTTAAGACAGAGAGAAAGAAAAAGAAAAATGTTTCTTATCGCTCTTTGACTTAGTGTCTAAAGTGTCGTGCGGACCCGTTTGGTGCGTGTATGCTTTAGCGTGTCCGGTACCCGGATAAACGCAAGCGGATTGGGCGTTTTACTGGATGAGCGGACGCGAAAATGTGAACCTGGGGACGCAGAGCTCAACCAGACAAATACAAATAATATTGGAGCAACCAAGCGTATTTTACTTTGCTGCTGGCGTAAATTTTCGGCAGCAACACGACTACACCACTGCCGGAAATTCACACCAGCGGCGACGCAATATACACTTCATTACTGCAATATTTGTGTGGTTGAGCTGTGCGCCACCAGGTGGCTGCACCGTTTACGTTTGCGCGTCCGCTCATCCGGTAAAACGCCCAGTCCGCTTGCGTTTACCCAATACCGAACGAGCAAAAGCTGTTAACAGCGCGGGTTGCGGCGGCATACCAATACCGGGGGGGGGGGAGGGGGTTGCAGCCAGCGTTGCGGGCTTTGGCACTTCGCAAAGAACAGCCCCTGTGCCTTCCTCATGCCGGCCTCTGCGCAGCTTCCGGGTTCGGGCCGCGGGCTGCTCACCCTCGCCAGCCTTTCCCTCGCTTTCCCTGCTTTTCGTTGTTCCCTGTCACGCTCTGCCCCCATAAGTTTGTCGCCCGCTTTTGACAGCTTTTCGACGCGCTGCGTGTTCCGCATGCGGTGTTGTGTGTGTGTTTTTTTCCCCACCTCTTTCTCGGATTTTAGTCGCTGCCCCTCTCCTCCACGTTTTCCTCTTTCTTTCGTGGGAGTGTCGGCACCGCCACGTGTCATCGCCGTTTTACTTTTTGTTTCCTTTTCTGTTTGTTTTATTATATCAATTTTTCTAAATATTTGTGCCGACTGCGGAACCGCAGTGCTGGAGGCTCGAGTTTGCTGGCGACGATTCGGCAGGACTATAGAGAGACGAGACTGCTAGCAAACAAGAAAGAAAGGAACTAAGAAGAAAAAAATAAACGAAGAAAATGCCGCGTGAAAGGATAGCGACAAAAGTCGGAGCCGCATGCCAGGTCAGGAAAGAAAGAGAGAGAGAAAGAAAGAAAGAAAGGTAATAGGACAGTGGTGCGAGGGCTTCGAGAGCCAAAACTGTGGCTTCGAAAAAGGCTGAGGGGAAAAATGGCGAGCGTAAGCTGCCAAGCGCTCCACATACAAGATACAACACGTACGAAGGGAGTTATACTTCAGGAAAGTGGGTTGATAGAGAGAGAGGAAAGGTAGCAAATTGGTACAGTCCTTACATATTTTGCAATGCTCCGAAGCTTAACCCGAAAAAGTCGTGAGCGGGGTAACCGTTCGCGTTCTATCTAGCTGTCTGCACGATTTGGAGGTGACGTATCACTTCGACCTAACCGTGCGCGGTGAGCGTACTCTCAGAAGCTATGCTTGCATGAACCCGATAAAGTCGGGTCGAATCGGCTTGTCGAGTCGACTCGGCTGGTTGTGGTCGAGTCGAGTCGGCTTGTCGGGCCGAAGTCCAGTGGTCGGGTTCATGTACACGCTAGCTGGTAGGGCCGAGCGAACGTCTAGGCGACTTCGTAGCCGACTGCGTATTCGGGGTGTTAAACCCCGCAATTTGAATTACCCCGGTATTCTCGATCGTCCCATAACTCAACACTTCACCTCGACTGAAGTGATGATGAACCCGCCGTGGTTGCTCAGTGGCTATGGTGTTGGGCTGCTGAGCACGAGGTCGCAGGATCGTATCCCGGCCACGGCGGCCGCATTTCGATGGGGGCGAAATGCGAAAACACCCGTGTGCTTAGATTTAGGTGCACGTTAAAGAACCCCAGGTGGTCAAAATTTCCGGAGTCCTCCACTACGGCGTGCCTCATAATCAGAAAGTGGTTTTGGCACGTAAAACCCCAAATATTATATTATATATATTGCAGTGATGATGATTGACATCTCTTTTGAAACAAGGCAGCGACAAATAGTCGCCTAGCCTGCTTGATTTAATCAGCTTTTACTACATCTACTGCCATCCAGCGTTTTGCCTATCTGATCTCGATCTTGACTTTCAGTATTTGAAAGCTCTATCACTATATTGTACCGTTATCTTTGCTTGCAATGACTCCGGTTCTGTTGATCGGTTCCCTGCTCTTCTTTTCCCCTTCTCTAAGCGTCTCTTGCTTATCTCGACTGCTGACCAGTTAATTCTTCCATCTTTTAGTCCCAGCGCTTCTGTACCGGGGACGTACTCCCTATGAGTGTTGCTTGGTGGACATGTTGGCATTCCGTTACAATGATGGCGAGTCGGTTTCGGGGCTTTTGTTGCAGCATACACGTGCCTCATCTAATTGTGAATATTTGTTCCGGTATGTTTTTGTCCTTAGACAACCAGCTCTAGCCAAAAATAGCAAGGCACTTCCCCTCGTGTTATCGTACAGATTTTCTCCTATAATCCTCATTTTTGTAGATCTCCATGGTCTTCTTTATTTCCATTCTTTGCATCCAATTCCCTTTGTTTCTCTCACGTTCTCTCTAATGACTCCTGGTTGTCTTAGTTTCAGTCAACCTGTACTTGGTTGCCAACTTTTCTGACCTCTTGCTGCATTCCGCGTCCACCCTTTTGAGATGCAGATATTTGTGTACTCTAGCCGGCCATTTCTTTTTCATCCATGTTCCTGAGTCATTCCTCGAAACTAATTTTGCTGTACGCTTCTCTGACTCCAAAAGATGCCCAACCCGTGTTACCCTGCATGCAGTGCCTCATTTGCGGTTTTGCCGTGGGTTCCCAGCGTCAGTCGGCCCACCGACTTTTAGTAAAGATCCATCGCCAACAAGGGTTCTGATTTTAAGCACAGATAGGCACTTGCGAACGTAAGCGCTGGCACAATTACTGCTCGCCAAGTTCCTTGCAGCACATCATACTTATTGGAACTCCCAACGTGCTCTGTTTCATTATTCCACTTCCAATTCATCCTCAGATTATCTTGGTGGGTCTCTGAGTAATTCTTTCTTTTCTATATACACGTATAGGTATTTATATTGCTTCGCTATCCATGGGCATGACTTGCTCTTGAATTGATACCACTTCACTACCCGCCTTTTCACTAAAGGTCACGATTCTCTCTGTGCTAAACTTAAGGCCTACATTTGTCGTTGCATGGTCGCTTATATTCGCAAGTCTCCGCAAACGTCATGCATTGTCCGCTAGTAGCACTATGTCGTCCACATACGTCAGCCTAGTGGGACCTTCTGCTGCAACCCTTGCCCATTACGGATGTAAGATAGATGCATGAAGACCCAATTCACTGCTTTCCAGTTGTCTTTGTTGTGCCCTTAACATAAAAGGTGAACGACAGTTTAGACAGGGGAATTCCCTGCTTCAGTCCTCGGTGGAGTTCCTCTAGTTCTTCGCATTTCCGACCTTCCTGTACGACTTGTACTCGGTTTCTCTTGCTCTCAACGGCTCCACGAAATCGTAGCCTGTGGTTACGCCCTCGTGCTTGAGAATATCTCATAAATGTCAAGGTGGTTGGTAGCACCGCCTTTCAACAGTAGTGGCCCCTGCGATTCATGGACTCGCCACCGCATTTTTTTAAGAAGCATAGCGCCTTATTCAGTAGAGGGGCCGCACTGGGCTCAGCTCGGTGTAGTGGAAGGTAGTCTCTGTACGCAAGATGTGATTGCGTCCACGATCGCTGCGACCGTATCGCACGCGAGCGCAGTAAGAAGATACCCGTACGACGCTCTTCATTTTTTTTAATTATTATTAACAAAGACATATCTATAGCTTACTTTATTCCGACATGAAGTCGGCAAATCTTGCTGCGTCATGACGTCACTGTGATGTCGATGACGCAAGGTCCTGCATTTCGAGGTGCCTTTAGTGTCAGATTAAAGTAACAACCGTTCTCAACCTTTATATGATTGCCAAGTTCCATTCTCTTGGATAAACTTTTTACAATTGTTGGACAGAGGTTGAACAGCTTCGAAAATGTGTCATTAGTTTGAAACGTGTACTACTAAAGACACCCAATTATCGAGTTTACATTCATATCTCTATTTCCTACAATTTTGCAGTCAGAGGTTGAAAGAGAAAATGAAGGCCGAATTTTCTTTTGGATTTTACTCCAAAACATCGCTTGAGCGTTAGTGGGACGTCACGGTCCGGGCAGGCGCCGTCGAAGCTCATGACGTCACGCGAAGGGGTGCGCGAGCTTCGATGTGGCGGCGCCACCTATCTTTTCGTTCTTGCGTCTTTTCTGGCGTGCATATCGAGTATCTTCACTCGGCAAGGGTAACGTTTTACAGCGAAGCTGTGTATGGCTAGGGTTCCATGTATTTTTGTTCGTGAACAAAAAACTATCATCATCAATGGCTCATACCCCCGTAAGCATTCGTGCTCCCGTAAGCAAGCAAAATATGCAATGGCTCATGGCCCTGTACGGCAGAGGCTTCAAACACTCAGCAAAGTCAAGCGAATAGTGCTTAAATTATTTCTAATCGTGCATACAACATACAGAACAGCATGTCGAAAACGGTCATCATCCGTGGCTCATAACTCCGTGAGCAGTGGCTCATACCCCCGTAAGCTAAGCAAGCAAAAAATGCAATGACTCATAGTCCCGTAAGGTTCATGGCTACTCACTTTGCGTGAATTAGCTGCGATGACACTACCCCTGTTGTCGTTGTCGGTGATTTCAGTGTGGATGTGTCGGTACCAGAAAGCGAGCGGTTTACGTGTTCCGTGTTGCAGACATATCCCTTCCGATGCCACACCGATCCGGCCCAACCGACCACTCAGCGGTGCATCGATTTCACATTACCAAAGAATGTGACTGCAGTTTCGAGTGAAATAATGATCACCGATCAACACAATAAATGAGTGTGCCTACCTTTCGTCATGATCACCCGTTCAGACAGTAAATGAGTTCGTACCTTTGTTCAAAATTATGTGTCACCTCCGTGTCATGTGGTGATAAACAGCTTCGCTGGTCAACCACCTTAACAGAGTGGAATGGCTCGTGGTTTTCTAGACTTGGCGCGCACCTTCTACTGTGTCTGCAGCTTGCGCATCCTCTCTTGCTTTTTGGTGTTCCAGAAAAGTAATATTTACTAACTCAGCTCAACGCTTTCTCTTTATTGTGTCTTCAAACTACGGTCCATACGCACGTAATCGGGCGTATTTATGGGGACGCGCATTCCAGTGGACGATTGCCAGAGGACGGCTGTCATCGCGCGTAATGTCGCGTGCTGCATTTTCTGCCCAGACGAATTCTTGACGGGTGAGCCGACAAACGCTAACCGCGTGACGCATGCGTTGGCGGAGGAGGCGTCGCGATTTTGACGCTGTCTTGTGACGTCACACTCTACGTCGCCGGCAGGCACTGGCACGGCTGGTAAACACAGAAGCGCTGGCGCCCACGGGGTGTTTTCGGTTCTGGCACGTCGCGGTATAGTTTTACATTAGACGCCGTCTTTGCATTCGGAGTTTTTTTAACGGAAGCAGTCGGAAGAGTTGGGGTCGAGGCGTCTGCCTTAGAGTTTCCTTCATAAAATTGCCAGAGGGCGCTGTGATCGCTCCGCTACCACGGTAGTGGTGGTTGTCCATGGATTTGTATAATTTTCGTGTTTGTGGCTTATTTATAGAACATGTCATAAGGCCAGTATCACGGCGAGCGGAGTCTCGGTAAGCCAGAAAGCATATAGGGGGCGTCCAAAAGCGGGACGTCGTTTGTGACGTGTTTCCGGCTCCCGCTTCCGCCGCATGCAACCAGCAAGAGCATAGCCTTAAAGATCCACACTTTTAATCCAGATGGCGCACGAAAGCGAAACTGACCTATCTAGCGTTGGCGAATATTTCTCCATCTTCATCAGCCTCTCTTGTGTGCGGTCCAGGACGAAGGCCATTGTATATACTTTTCCCTTTAGGACTAAATCGCCGTTCATGACTCGGGAGCGGCCTGTCGCTTGCGCTCCGACAAATTTTTATTCGCATGGAGATTTCCTTCTCGAGATTCGGGTGCTCCCCCTTTCCGCTGTAGCTACTTAATTGACCTACACTCTAAGAACGGTTGCACCCTTTGGGGTGTATATTTGCCGCGGAACAATAATCTTCATCTGCCTTGCTTGCGTTTCCTTTCTTGAAAACGCTGCGCTCGTTACCGTTCTGTCGGGAATGCTCTGCCATGTAGATAACGCGCATGCCGTTCCTGACTTGGAAGTACCGGGCTCGCAGCGTTAAAGAAAGGAAATGCGGGCAAGCCAAATGGCGGTTATTGTTCCGTGGCAAATACACACCCCAAAGGGTGCAACTGTTTTCAGAGTGTAGTACATACAAGTGCACTGTTGCGCAACTTCTATAGGCTGACTACCAACAAAATCCAATCACGAAGGTCTCGTCGCCTTGAACTCAAAGCAACGTTTGGTCAAGTCGGTCAAGCTACGAATATTACTGTGTAATTGACTCATCACAAGATGCACAGTCATTCTACACTCTTAGGCAAAGTTACACCCTTTGGCTTGCCCCCTTCTGCCACACAACAATAATCGTCGTCTGCCTTGATGCGTTTCCTTTCTTTAACGCTGCGAGCCCGGTACTTTCCAGTAACGAACGGCACGCGCGTTATCAGCATAGAACAGTTTACACCCTTTGGAGTGCCACTTCTGATAACGCGCGTGCCGTTCGTTACTGGAAAGTTCCGGGCTCGCAGCATTAAAGAAAGGAAACGCATCAAGGCAGATAACGATTATTGTGTGGCAGAAGGGGGCAAGCCAAAGGGTGTAACTTTGCCTAAGAGTGTACCACCTCGACTTGCTTTCAGTGGAGCCTCATGGCACCCTGGCATAAAACTATGTTTGTTCCACACGTGTATCGACAGTCGATCATAATCCGTGACCGAAGGGGTTGAAAACGGCGATGTTGAAGAAAACCTGCCTCCCCCGTGGCGTCTCGCGGAAATGAGCGAATGCAGCTGCATTTCGAGTTTGACAGCGGTTTGTCATTGCGCCGGGGCTTTCCTGTACATATGCTTAGGGCATCGCCTGTGTGACGCGACGTCCGTGTGTGCGTGCTTCACGCTCACTGTAAAAAGTTGTGTGGTGGCCGCGCATAATGCCCAACGTAACAGTAAATAGGGAAAAAAAATAGTAAAAATAACGTAAAAATAGAACGCAGTAGGGGAATGGAGGTGAGGGAGACGCGGCGCTTGTTTTACGAGACGCCCCCCCCCCCCCCCCCCCGCGCGGGCCCGTGCGTCGTTGACGCCGCGGGCTCCTTGGCCCAGCTCCACGGTTTGCCGCCTCCGCTTTTGTCCCTCCGCTTAGCTGTTCATTTACCTTCTCTTTCTTTCTTTCTTTCTTTCTTTCTTGCAACCGCCTCGAGGCACTGCCGCGACGGTTCCAACGGAAGAGCCGCTCGTTCCCAAGTGCCTTGGCCTTTTATTTTTTGCGTTCGCGTGTTCTTGGCGGCATCGGAGGAAGTGTTTTAAGCTCGCGCTCTTTCTCGGCCGCGGCTCGCCGGTTCTCCAGAAGGCTTGGGCGGTGGCGGGAAAAAAAGAAAAAAAAAAGGCGATGGCACGCGCGAGGTGTTGCACCCGTAGAAGAAAAAAGCAAGCGCGCGATGTGGGGCATCGAGTCGCGAAGCATTGCGGAAAATATATTCAACACTTCTTTCCATTTTTTTTTTGTCGCTGCTTCGCTGTCGCAAGAGAAGAAAAGAAAAAAAAAAGAATCTTGGTACTAAACCTCTTGGAAGGCTTGGTCTAGACTTGACAGATCCAGTTACTTTTTTGTTTTACTGGCACCGACTCTGGGATTCAGCCGCAGGGATGCTTGCTCCGTCGTCCAGGAATTCCTTATTGAGCCCAACCGATTGTCGTATTAAATTTACATGTCTATTTAGAGTGCAGCTCTCAGGCGCCCGTTCCTGCGGCTAGCGTCGGTGTAACCGAGCGAGCGAGCACAGCGAATGATAAAAAGAGCGGACGCGGAGCGCAGTGGCGGATGAAAGAGGGCGATAGCGAAGAGAGCGCGAGGAGGAAAGCGGAAGAGGAGGATTTGGCGATAGCGCGAGAGGAAAATCGTTGTGTCGCGCAAGGCGGGCTCTGCGGCGACGATGGCTACGAGATGGCGCCAGCGTAGCGCGCGTCAGACGTATGGAAGCAAAGCGCTGCATGAACGGAGGTCTGTCTGCGGCGGCTGCTGTGAATCGCGATCACGCGTCACCCACGCGCTGCCTCTTTCGATCTCCCTATGATAGCGCGGCAGTCGCCTCACACTTCTCTCTGTTTGCAACGTGCCGCACGAGAGAGATTATCCGCGCCAGCCAGTATATCGCGAAATGAAAACGCGTATAGAGCAGCGCTCAAATTTCGCATAGAGAAGTCGTAATCGTCGGTGATTTTTTCTTTAGTTTTCATTAATGATTATTGATTTTACTATAGCTGACTGAATATCAGCTTGTTTCGAATACGCATCGCTGCGAATAGTGGAATGATCGTATATCGAGCCGAATATCGAGTAGTCAAACGCAGACGCATATACTTGCAGCAGGGATATCTATTGCGGTATAGTCAGGCACCACGCCCTCACTGACCAGTGCAAAAAAGACAGCTATCAGGGACAAATGATCAGTTTTAAGCACAAGCTCACCAATTCTAACTGAAAGAAAAGCGAGTCAAGAGCGGTTGACACCGAAGAAAGACATCTTCTTTGGCGCATTAGTGTACCATGCGCTTTGTTTACACTGCACAACTTTGATCGACAAGGCCGGTGTCTGTCGTCTGGAGTAACGAAACGGCGCCTAAATTCCTATTGGCTGCGACGTCACGTCACGTGCGCGCCTCGACGGAGCAGAGGGGACGCAAGAAGCGCCGACACCCCTCCTCCCTACGGAGGGACGCTCCCGCTACTCACAACGAGATTATTAAATTCTATATGTCTAGAAGCGTCTTGTATGTACTTTATTTAGCAGACTAAAGGAAGTAATTAGACAAACAGTCGATTGCTGGGAAATACTTGGTTAGTTTCGAGTACCCTTTAGAATACGAATCGAATAGTACACACTAACTATTCCCATCGTATTCGAAACTTCGATATTCGCCCGCCCCTAATGCTTACTGTTGTCATTCTTCTCATTTTAACACGATTTCGCCTGTCAACAATTAACGTTTACTCATAGTAGTCCTGAAAATTTATTTGCAATAATCCGCCCATTTCTTGGTCTATCCGCCATAGTGGTAATGACTCATACGACATAATTCGCTGGACACCAACATCATCATCATCGTCAACAACAAGAACAACAACAACATGGCCTGTGACGTTTGCCGGGCTCGCGCAAAAGGCAGATACCGAATTCTTCTTCTTCTTTTCCCTTCATTGCTGTCGAACGAGACAGCATCATTTCATCTGTGTGACAAACCACCACAACTGAACTGCCGCCTAATTTCCCAGTCATCAAACGGAACACATCGGGGTGTTGCGGAGCCAGGGAAGCCACGCTAATGGTGCGTCGATCATTTGTGTGTGCTGCGCCCAATGCGCTTGTCAGTCGGCGCGTTCCGTGATGTGTGATCCGACTGCGCTTTCGCCGCGACGCCGAGAGATCCCGGGCGTCTAGCCTAAATTTGACGGAACGACTTCGCCCCGAGGCCCGGTATTGCGCTATCGCGTACCGTTCTAGTGTCACCAGAGACTTTCAGCCTGTCCGCTATTCCGGCAAACGGGGGCGTAAACGCGAGCGGCCGGAGCGGTGCAGCCGCCTGGTGGCGTAGAGTCCAACCAGACAAACACAGAGATAAAACTGCAGTAACCCACTATATCCTGCTCCGCTGCTGGTGCAAATCTCTGGCAGCGGCGTATCTGTGAACACGGTTACGCCGTTGTCGAAAATTTACACCAGCAGCTAAGAAGACTATAGTAATTTGCTCTGTGTTTAGTTGGTTGAGCTTTGCACCACCAGCTGGCGCCACCAATCTGGCCGCTTGCGTTTACGCCCCCGCTCATCCGGCAAACCGCCCGCGCTTGCCGGAATACCGGACGCACTAAAATTCTCTATTGTCACGTCACTGGTCCGTACCGGATGCTGCCCGTACACACGTGCGGCGCGCATTGGCTAGCGTCCGCGCAGTTGACACCGGGCAGCCAGGGTTGCCGGCACGTCGGACAGGGGGCGCTGTCGTCGCTGGAACTTCAAGGCTTGCTTGGCAAGCCTTGAAAAAAATCCTTAAATGTAAAGCTTTCATTCTGAAGTCCTTAAAAAAGCACTGGAGAGGAAGCTTTAGCTCAGGCCCGTAACTCCGGTGCTGCCTATTCAAATACACTTAAAAAGCAGAAACGCTTTCCTGAGATAACCACTTGGCCGATTTTTTGAAGCTTGGTGCATCTGAGAGGGAAAGTTAAATTCTAGTGACTATTGAAAGCAAAATTTTGATTGAAGACTTGAACTCTTAAAAGGAATTTTCACAAATTGGTAAATTTGAAAAAAAAAAGCAATATTGTAGCTGTGCACCAAAAACAAATGTTGCAGTTCTGTAAATTGCATGCATTAGATCATCCGAAGTAGACAAATTTAATTTAGCATGCTATATCTTACTTAAATTTGTTACATTGTTTACAACGGTATTGCGAAAGTCCTTCTCGCATATTAGTGGTCTATTCGACAGCCCCTATATAATACAACAATTTTGTTCTCTTTAGATGTTCTATTAGATGCAATTTGCAGAATTGGGATATCCCTTTTCGTTGCTGAGTTACAGAGATGTAACTAGATAGTTTCGTTTAGTGAAAATGTGCGATTTTCAACAATTTTGTATTAGTATGTTGGTGATCTAAATAAAAGATTCGCTAGCAACAGTCACTAGACTTCAACTTTTCCTTTTAAATGCAACAACTCTCATCAAATTTAGTGTAGTGGTTGCCAAGACTATTTCTCCTTTTCCGTGTGTGTCAATTCAATTCAGTTCATTTTTATTTCGCCATACACATGGTCGAAGCTCTTGGGTAACAAGCTGTGTGGAACAGCTTGACTGGGCCCAAGAGATGGGAGCCTCCTAGCTAAAGCTTCCTCTTAACAGAGTGCATAGAAATTCTTGAATTTTACTTCTGGCTGAGCTTTGTGGGCTTTAGTAGGGTGCTTGACCAGAAGGTTTATGCAATCCAAGAGTCAAGCTAATATAATCCTATTATCATCTTTGCGGTAAGGAGCCTTCTTGTTTGTGGGGATGGTTTGTGTATGGGAAAGGGCTTCCTAGCACGACCTCGTTCTGTGTTCAAAAAAAAAAAAAGTGTTTGCTTGTTTAAGCTAATGTTTCGTTTTCAAGCCTGTCAGGTATCATGGTTCATTAGTCTTCGAAAATACTTTGCAAATGCCTTGCTAGCTCTTGAAAACTCCTGTTATATCTTTTCTACAAAAGCTGCTACGAACCTCGTATGCGCGTGCGACCTTATTGCAGGAACCAGAGTTCTGACAAAACTGCTTGTTAGCCTCAGTGGTGTTTGCTTGTGTGTGTGTGCATCCTAATTGGTGGCACAACGTGTCCTTCAACCGCACCTCTCTCTGCCATTTATGGTTTGTGGTGAACACCGTCGTTTCCTGAATGTGTGGCCCTCTGCCTCCTCTCTTCTCCCGTGCAGGGACCTAGATGGCGTCCTCTGGGCTGGTGAAGCAGGAGGAGGAGCCGTACGAGCTGACCATGTACTCGTCCTCGTCGTCCCTGTCGCCGGGTGACGCGGCGCCCCGCAAGCTGCAGTGCCATTCGCCCAGCCTGTCGCCGCCCCTCAGCCCCCACGAGTTCTCCTGCTCATCCACCACCAGCGTCACGCACCAGGCACCTCCCTCCCCACCTGTCACGGGTCACGGCTCGAGTGCGTCCGGCCTCTTCCTTACTTCCTTCTTTCTTTAATGGCAAGAACAGCTTGCTGGCAGGCCATAGTGACCCAACAGCTATGCTTAACGGTGTTGTCTACCATTGGGAAAGACCTCGAAAACTGAATTTTTGGGGAAGCCATCGATGATTAAGCATTCAGACCCCCCCCCGTTGCTTTGAGTTAGGGAAATGTGTACCCACAGGGGTGTGGAGCTAGCTAGTGGTACATCAGAATGAAGCGGAGTTGTGAACTGAACCTATGCAAACTAGGAAATAAGGTTGTCTTTTGCTGGTTTTGCGAGTGTGACCCAGCCTGGCTGGGTGGAGGGAATATCGCAAAACCTGTGATTCCGTCAAATGTGATGGTGAAATCTGCCGGGTTTACAGCTTACTGGTAGCAAGTAGTTGGTGAAAAATTATTGGCTGGGCTTATAGACCACCATTATCCTTCTTTCTCTGCACCTGTACCTCCAGTTCCGTAGAGTTTCATAGTTCTCATAAAGTGTCGGGGAGAACCTGGAAAAAAATCAGGGAATTTAGAAATGCCCATGTTGTAGACACCCTCTTAACAGAGCAGTGTTCTGCAAGACTTTCTTGTGCCATGTGGGCACAAGAAATGGCATTAACTTCTTAATGCCTTGAAGTTTAATGCTATTTCAGCGGTGCTACAGGTGCATACTCAGTGGCATTTAAACGTGCTACCACTTGAGGCATAGTGCATCCTTGTCCCTCGTTAGTTCGTCAAATCCATACTCTAACTCCTAATGCTAGCAGTTACGGCTGCAAATAAAAAAATTTTTTTTTCTGAAGCAAACTGAAATAATGATGCATAAGGTAAGCCTATTAACGTTAGTGGCATTTTATAAAATTTTGCTCCACCAAATAACACTTCTTGATGACATAATGATTGGCAGAAAAACTTGCGGCATTTACTGGGGGCTTTAATCGTTGCTATGTTTAGTGTCATTAAATGTATGTGTGTAGCTGCAAACTCATATATAATGACATTACGAATGGTAAGGTTCATGTGGTAGGTGTATAAACGTTTTCTTTCATTTTTTTTTAACTGAGTCATATCCACTGAAAGTCAACTTGAGAAAATCGACAAAAATTTGTTATTGAATCGAAATGCAAAGCTATACAAGCTATTATATGTCTTACATGTCAGCTAGAGAAACTTTGCATCAACGTGAAATGAAAAAATTGTGCAGCAAATTATAGCAATATTTGGGCGCAAACCTTTGATTTTACTCTTTTCCAGTTGACTTTCCAGCTAACTGAAACACTTGCCTGGTCTCATATCTAGTTTATGCAGAGACTGTGTGAGTGTGAGTATGCAGAGTGTGAGACTTGCCTGGTCTCACACCTAGTTTTATGCAGTTTGGGTCCGGAAACTGTTGAAAACGATTATCACATATGGTTCTATATTATTTCAGTCTAAAAGCCATTAGAACATTGGAAATTAGGGTGACTGCTATGCTTCATAAACACTGGGAATAATATATGTAGAGAGCACTCTCTATACAGTCAAATCTCGTTACTAGGAATCCCACATTAACTAATTTCTCAAATTTACGAAATTTTGAACATCCCCGCCAGATTGCCTATATTTTCAATGTGAAAATATTTCAGAACTGCGAATTTCAATACAGCACATATTTCAGAATGAGGCACATAGTGTATTTTACCCTTTATAACCGAGGAACCTCAGTATTACGAATTTGGCTAAGAGTAACAGCGCCGCAACTCTCGCGTGAAACAGAAACCACGAGTGCAGTAGCTATCATCATCACCATGCCGAGCGCCAACTGCTTCACCAAGAACTTCACGACAAAGGTTTGGCGATGTTTGTGCGAGATCCAACGATGAATGCAGCTAGCAACGGTGCCAAAAAGAAGCGAACGCAGTTTTCGCTTCAGGACAAATTGGACGTATTGCAGGAAATTGGCGTAGGGAGAGAAGCAAATCGACGTGTGCAGACAGTGTGGCATTTCCCCATCGACCGTCGTGACCAAAGACCGAGGCAAGATTGTTAAGCTGCACGGGGAATCGCAACTCACTTCTACAAGGAAACGGCTGTAACTGGGAAACTTTCAAAATGTGGACCAAGCTGTTCTCATGTTGTTCAAAGATGCCAGACTGCAAAATGTTCCCGTGTCTGGCCCAATGCTCAAAAAAAAAAAAAAGCCAGCGAATTTGCCGATGCACTTGAACAACTGGGTTCGACGCCAGTGCGGGTTGAATTTTTTTTCCACCAAAGGAACGCAATAACTTGGCAGGTAGTCTCGGGCGACGAAAAGGCTGCTGACACAGAAGACACAGATTCCTGGCACATTGATCGTTTTCTAGAGGTGACTGAATCGTACTCTGAAGAGGATATTTTCAACACGCATGAGACCGCATGTTTTTATCGGCTCCTGCCAGACTGGAGGACGATGCACTTCAGAGGGCAGCAGTGCAACGGAGGGAAGAAGTCGAATCTTCGCGTGACAGTCCTTCTCTGCTGCAATGCAACAGGCACGAAGAAAATTAAACCGCTCGTCATCGGCAAGTACTCGAAGCCTCGCTGCATGAAAAATGTCATGTCATTACCATGCGACTACTGTGTCAACAAACCAGCCTGGATGACCAGAGAACTCTTTTCGGAGTGGCTCATCAAACTCGACGACCAAGTGAGGAGGGATGACCGAAGAATTCTATTGGGTGTAAACAACTGCTCTGCTCACTTTGTGAATGTTCGCTTGATGCACATTCGCTTCGAATTTCTGCCACCAAACAACATGTCCTTGCTGCAACTGCTAGACCAGGGCATTATAAAGAGTGCGAAAGCAGAATTTTGTAAGCGCCTTGTGCAGCGATTGATTATCAAACTCCGCGTAAAGCAGCCGACTGCAATCAATATTCGTCAGGCAGCAGAAATGCTCACAGTAGCTTGGTGGACCTTGAAGGCGTCCATCATTAGCAACTGCTAGCAAAGAGCAGGGCTTGTCAAAACGCCTTTGCAGCTTGAAGATGACCTGGAGGTGACCTACAACCTAGGTGACCTACAACCTAGGTGACCTACAACCTAGGAGACCTACAACCTAGGAGACCTGTGGACTGAGGTTGCGTAACTGCTGCCCACAGTCTCTTGCTTCGACGAGTACGTGGAGAGCGACAGCGCAGCAATAATGGCGGCTGACCTGACAACCGAAGAGATTGTTAACTGCGTTCGCAACGTCTCCGGTGACAACGACGACCCGAAAGAAGGCGACTGGGGGTCACCGAACGCAGAAGACGAGATCGTGTCGAACATTGATGTTTTAGTGCGCATGAACAAAGTCCGCACTTTCATCGCTCGGTGCAGTGACATACCCGATGAGGTATTGCGCAAAGTGGAAGATGTAGATGCATTCCTAATCGGTCGTGTGTGCTGCACGCGCCAGAAGAAAATCAGATTTCTTCAAATAAAGCAGCTGTGAAGTGAGTAAAACATTTTTATTTGAGAGTATGCTTGTCTGTACACGCATCTACCGCCAAGGTACGTCATTTTAATTTCTAGGTTTGTCCACTGGCTTATAACCACAAGTTTTTCATTACAATGATATTTCAAAATAATGAACGATTTTCGGCAGTCCCGCGTAATTCGTTATATCGAGATTTAGCTATATACTAGTTTGACTCCTTGATAGCATAAGCAGCCTTCTATGTACATTCTCTTTCAGGATCTCTTTTCTTGAGCATGGCTGAAGATAGTAACAAAATAAGTGACGCAACTTTCAACGAGACTTCCATGCTGTCGTAGTTACATTATTTGGAAGACGCTGTCTTATTTGGTGGATGGATTTAGCTCATTTTGATCTGTTTACCAGCAGGGTCTGGCACATTTTTTATTAAAAATACGATCTGCGACCATGGTTCACTTCTGTTATTTAAGCCGTCTTATTGTGACAGTTGCTAGGGGAAAGTTGCCTTGTTTCGCCTGTTCATTACAGCTCCGTTTGACTTTTGGTTTATTTAGAAGAAAAAGAACTCCTTTAATATTCTACAGGATAGCTACTTGGTACATCTTTTGATGCCGGTTTCCTAATCCACATGTCACAAGAAATCGCCTTCACCCTTCTTAAACTTGCCTGATACTTAGTGAAAATTGTGCTGTGGCCCCCTCTCCACGGAGGTGTTTCACTGAGAGTCGGCTGGCTGGCTAGAGAATGAGCTGAGCAACAGTTGAGACCAAATATAATCTGAAATTAACAAACCCGGATAAAGTGAATTAGTTCTTTTTTAATATCAAACAAGTGAAATATAGCTGGGCCATACTCATGTGAAATAACTCTTGTAACCAACTAAGCATTGAATATATCTAACCCAAAGGGTCTTCTGCCAGTGCCCTGATCTTGCATGCAAAAACTCTCGGAAACATGCAAGAAGCGTATTGAAGCAAGATCTTGTAGGTACAAGATCCTACAAGATCTTGTAGATCTTGCAGGAATTCCATTCTTAGTGACAATGAGAAACAGTTCATGGCATGACTAAAGACTGCTGCATAGATTTGTTTCCAATCATTGTTGTCCTTTGTTTTTGTTTTTTTCTCCCCTTGTGAGGACAAGTCAGTACATAGCAAACGCATCACAAGAGTTTAAATTCATTGCAGGTGAATTGGGATGTACAGAATTGTCTGACATGTCGAACCATTTTCAGTGCACGAGCCTGTTTTGTTATAACCGGGTCCAACTACAGTATCCCGTTTCCAAGCAGGTGGCGGCCACACCACACGGGGCTCCTCGGGGCATCACCACAACAACAACAACCACCACACCGGCGGCGGGGGTGGTGGAGGCAACTCACCGCGGCGGTTGTGCCTGGTGTGCGGGGATGTGGCTTCGGGCTACCACTACGGGGTGGCATCATGCGAGGCCTGCAAGGCTTTCTTCAAGCGGACCATCCAGGGTGAGCTGGGATTGTAGCGGGAGCATCGTTGAGTTTTTGTACAAAATAAATGTCATGTTTTCCTGTAATCAGCGGTCCTTAGGTTATGCAAACAAGCATAAACTGCCATTAGTTTTTTCACTTTGTAAGATGAACTGGAACTTGGCCGTTTTCACTGAACTGGAATGAAAACTTGAAAGGCCAAAGTTTCAGTTCAACACGCTAAAGCAGGGGCTGCTAGAACGGGGCCTGGCACTTCGCTCATTTCCCCACCACGAGAGAGGGCATATGCTCTCGCATTATTTCTTTTGGCCATGAGCTTTGTCTAAACCATGCTTCATTTTTGTTTTTTCCTGTTTTGTCAGGGTACACTTTGTTTCTGATGGTTTGGTCATTGCAAATTTATATACCCCATTCTTATGCTTAGCAGGTAACCCTGTGGAAAGTACACAAATATTGCGATCACACAAGTGTCACATTGCGCATTTTGTAGTTAAGTTGTTTTGGACCTTCGAACTTTTAATGGAATCATGACGTAACATACTACAACTACAAATTGTGGCTATATGATTACGTCAAATTGCGTTTTATTTTTGAACCTTTGTGCTTCCGTTACGCAATGTACTGTGTTTCACTTCTGAGTGTACATGGTGCACTGTGGCCATTGGCCGCAGAAATGTGTTACTCCTCACATTTGGAGATAGATAGGATCAGATCTGCAATACCTGCCATGTAATAAATAGGTCATATCTTGCGGCATAAATGTATGTGGCCTTTTGTTACATTGCATTACGTGGTGCCTGCCTGTATCTTTCTTCCGTGTGTGATGTGCTATTTCCTGGTCACAAATGCGACCAGTGGGAGAAGTCACTTAGCAATTGTACCATTGCCTACTATGTGTGAAATGGAATGCGGTGTGATCCCTGTGGGGGGGGGGGGGTTCCCTAGGGTTGAGGTAGCTCTGCCACAACAGTAACCTTAATTTTCCAAGCTAAGCAAGTATCTCTTAATGTGCAGTAGTATGACCTTCCCACACTGTAACAAACTCCTGAAATTGTGGCGCCACTGCGAGAGTATTTGGGCAGAAAATATTTTTCACGACACAACTTTTGAAATGCAAACATCTCGCAGAACTGCATAGAAGCCACAGTGTGCGGAAAGGTTTTGTCTTGGCTTGTTGTCGCCGGGAGATCCTGCGGTACAGCTGGCTCGGGGCCAAAGTCGTGTGCATTCTAATTTTCCTGGAGCGGCCAGCCTTGGCTCGTGTCACGGCTCCTCTGCTCTGCAAAGCCACGGTGCCTCGCTAATCTTGTGCATCTTGGCACCTGCCGTGTCTGAACGTTGAGCCGGGGGACTTGATTTATGGCGGTAAACAGAGTCTGGTCGAGCACTGCTTTCCTCGTGCAGTTATTTCATCACTAACCTCTCCCTCTGTTTTACAGTCGTGCTGGTTAAGCGTTGTGGGGACCAAATATTTTGCAGTCAGCGGCTGTTGTGAGCTTTTAAGCTTTCAATTTATGCCTGGCATAGGCGAAGGGATGGACTCAACTTGGGAAATTTCAAGCACTGTTCTTGCTCCAAAACTTCTCAAGCGTGAAGGCGTGATTTGAAATCCGTGATGGCATGCTGACATGGCCGGTGCTGTGTTCTGGTGTGATATTCAATAAAAGAAGGTTTGGTCTTCACTGTCCTCCGAAATAATGAACCTTTCTTTTTTTGCACCCAACTAATGAAGATATTGTTTCAAAAGAAAACTCAAACAGTCTAGTCTGATTTAGTGCTGCCATTTAAAGTTCCTTTAACGCAGCAAGGTCAGAGGAACGGTGCCCTGATGTGTCGTTACACATCGGCTAGCAATGACATCGTCATAAATGTGGTTCCCGCCCTCTGTCTCTCTGTTCACTCTCTGCTGCAGGCAACATTGAGTACACATGTCCCGCCTCGAGTGACTGCGAGATCAACAAGCGGCGGCGCAAGGCGTGCCAGGCCTGCCGGTTTCAGAAGTGCCTCAAGATGGGCATGCTCAAGGAAGGTGGGTGTCTCGTGTCTCGTGCATCATACCTAGTTTCAGTGGTTCAGAGATCAACGTCACGGGACGGAACGTCTTCTGTGTTCGTGCGCCTTGTGGAATGCAAGGGTAGTGTCGCAGTGAGTTGGAGATGGTGGTGGACGTGTGGCTGGAGCTGTGGAGCCAGTGTGAGGGTTCCAGTGAAGATACGAAACCTGCTGCTTATGTTAGCAATTTCACTGGCCCACCTTGCTATCCTCACAGTGTTTGGACAAAACACCTTGGTTTTGGGCTAAACACGTCTTGACTATGTCTTCCCATGGATTCAAAAGTAATCTGAGCACCTAGGCAGTGAGGCACGCACAGTCTACGATAAATAGTGAAAAATGCCTTCATTGAGGAGCAAGCATACGGCCTCATAGCTGTTGGCAGTACAGTTTCTTCACATGGTTTCTAGAATCGCACAGTATTTTTATCACAAAAAAATTACTCCTGTTGTGTGATTCTTCACCTGTTTTGTGTTGTGGGTTGCATTGTTTTACACTAAACTAACCAACCATCCTCGCCCATCACCACATTTCACTAGTTAAGGCTACTGGCAGCTCTTCACTATCAGTGGTGAGCAGCTGTTGAAAGTGGTGCAGATCCTCCTGAACTTTTCTTGGAGTCTTCTCGACGTGGGGGCCTGCGAGGACTCCCGAAAACGTGCTAGAGCAATAACACCAGGTGGGCCTCTTAGCTCTAAGCCAGCTGGCACTTGCAGTGCTTCAGTAACTCGAGGCAAGCTTAGCTGTCGTGCAGCCGAGCAGATGCGTGCTTTGAAATACGATTTCAGCACCGCAGTCGCCATTGTTACTGGCAGCAGGGGGTCAGCCTGACGGTCTATTGTACATTGTGTGAAAGGCGCGAGGGGACCTTGAGCAGTGTTCAGCTCTGTTCAGAGCATCGGGGCTCGCAGACACTTTGTTTTCTGGCTGCGAACGTATAAGTTACGGAAGCAAAATGCATGTGTTCAGGCACAGCTGCTGGAAATAGTAATACAATTTCATATTTCTAATGTGAGAAGTAGAAAACATAGTTGCGTATTTGCAGTAGCATATAACTTGTAAATAGATAGTATTCTGAAGTCGGTTGGATGTCCTAATTTATTTGTTCGCTCTATTGAGTTTGGGAACTGTGATACCATCACATGCTTTATGCGTATTTGAGATGCAAAATTACATCTTTGTCGTCTGGTGACAATATGTTGCGGTTTGGCCCTTCTCATGGCCATGGACGCAACAGGACAAGACCCAGAGCCAAACCAGTATTTCAGGGAAATGGCGGAGCACTAGAAGCGGATGCATTGTTGCGAGATTTTTGGCACCACTGATCTTGGGCGGTAAACAAGCGAGCGAAGTGACGATGTTCTTCAGCATGAATAGCCGCTTCCGAGATAGGTGTCACTTCAGAGAGTTGGGCCCATAAGGGAGGATGGTGTCCGTGAAATGGGGAGGTCCTCATCCATAAAGAAGAAAGAAAGGAGAGGAGGCGTTGGTAGGTTGCAGTGCAGAGTTATTGGCATAGGTCATGAAAGGGAGAACCCGGTTCCGATTGGAGTGACCGTAAGCCACATACATCGCAACCATGTTGACAAGGGTACGATTAAAACGATAATCTCCAGTATACTTACAACACACCTTTTTTCCAAAGTTCTGTGATGCATTTTCCTTGCACGTTGCTGTCGTGCTTAGCTCTTGATACTCCTGGAGAGCAAACCAATAAGGTTGCTTAAGGCTTGATCTTGCTCTAATAGCAGTGCTCACACAATGTTATCATTCTTGAGTTGCAAGAGGGGAGAACCTAAATACAGTAGAACCTCATTGATACGATCCCATTGCATATCATTTCGCGGTACCAACGTTCATGATCGAGAACACAAAAATTGACCCAATAGAGTTGCGCTTATTTTCCACCAGCTCGACGCGCGTCGGCATCTCATGCCTCGTGCTGCGATGATTGACGCAACGCTTCCCATTACATAGATGACAAGCACAGTTGAGTCGGTCACATTTTTTAGTTGCTTCGGATCGTATGTTTCCCGAGTTGGTATGTTTTTTCTCGCGTTTTTTTTTTTTTTAAATGTATGAACGATGTACTGCTGCACTACAGTGCACAACCGCTCGAGGACGGACAATGGCAAAATGGACACAAGTGTTCTCCGCGCTGTCTTTGTCTTGGTGCTCTTTTTTGCTGTAAGGCTTGAGGCCACAAATAACCAACCAGCCTGATTCTTTGCGCTGCTGGCACAGTACAGGACATGCTGCTATGATATGTCAACCAAGGGCGAACCCTACAGGGACACGGAGCCACCTTGTGCACACCTAAAAAGGCCGATGGGCAACCTGGCATTCTTGTGGACCAGAACGCCTTCGTGATCGCAGGGTGTGTCCCCTCGCAGCTTTGCCAAGACCGCACGCCACAATCTCGGACCAACCTACTCGGCTGCAGCATGGCGTGCCCGAGAAGACTGCCACCTTGAAAAGCGGCGGAACTAGGGGGGGGGCTTGGGGAGTTTGTACGAATATACCTGCTGCCACAAGCTTAGCTCTGCGACGGCAGCTGCCACCATTTGGAACCGGGCCGATGCGTCTTCAAAGGCTCTCTTCTCAATTCAGCAGTGCACGCGGCGGCAGCTCAGAAGGGAAAGGGGTCGTGACGAAAGCCAAGCTCCTTCTTGTTTCCGAGGCCTCGAAGGGTTGGGGTTGGCTGGGTGCCAGGGGCCTGTTTTCGGTTGGTTGTTGGTTCCGCAAACAGAACACCGACCCGGGATTTTTTGTCATTTGAGTCTATGCTGCGCTATAACCGCTTTTGCCGGCAGCGGTTTGGAGGGGCTCAGCTGCTGCGATGCATCTTGTTGTCATCTTGTGAACTTTCTTTGATTCCTTGTTTTCCTTCTCCTCCTCTCGTTCTTTCAACGTTGCCCGGGGCCTTGAGTTTTGCACGACCACTTGTCACGCTTCTGGCCTTGCCGTCTCTCGAGCAGCAGTTGAGCCGCTTTTAGTTCCCGATGCCATCGCAGCGCGCCAAAGACGGCTGGCTGCCTTTGTGCATGCATGGAGGTGTGACTGGTGTTGGAGTTGTTGCCTTGAACCTTCAAACTTCCTTCCTTCTGTCTTCTTCATGTGGCTAGGCTGTGGAATTATGGAAGATTTGCGGAAACCCGTGCAGTAAAGCAAAGCGATGCTTGTTTGCCTGGGGAAGACAACTGACGAGATTTGAAAAGGGCTTATGGTTTGAAAAGGCTACGCACAGTAGACATGAAGGCACACATGTTTCAAATCATGACTTCTTACCGAATTGTTCAGACTTCCTGTTGTTTTAAGTTGAGTGAGAGGTTCCACACAGGCGCATCTCTCAACTTTAAACATTTTGAAGTAATTCTGCTGTTAACCAGGAATTGTTATTACGTTAAAGTGTGCCTCTTTTCACGAAGGCCATGTGGAGGTACAGGGCACCTACATAAAGACTAAAGTACGTCTTACAACACGTTTTTGAACATCTTAAGTATTATGAATATATTTACGCACTTTCCAAAGAATATCTTTCAGGCCTCTGTACAGCCGTCTTTCATCCACTTCTCGATCATTATTCATTTAGCAGTGCCAGTTTGTTATCATAGCCTTGGCGTGGTTTGGCCACTTCTGGCCCTTGCACCAATAAACTCCAATCATCATCATCCTCACCATGTTAAGTAGACCTGCCTGGTACTGTCACAAACGTGTGGGCCAAATACTGTTCCTTGTTTTCACTGTAGGGAGCATACAGTTTCTTTCAAAAGACTGCCCACTCTTACCTTCAACTTCCAGAAATCTCCACCACTTTTTTCACAGTCCTTTACATCCATTTAAACTCATTGGTCAGAAGTAAAAATGGCAGAATCTCATCCCTGGTCAGCATTTGTCACCATCAGTGGCAGAGAATGAGACCACTGTGCCGACACTGGGTATCCTTTCTTGAGATTGAGGGGCGTAATGGTCACATGCCACATTGTCACGAATTCGTACCACTTCAAAAGTTCGATGAGGTGATTGGCGGAGCATGGCAGGCCCCATTTACTGTGGCCATGGGAGCAGTTTCAATTGCAGTTCGATTGTAAAAATACGAGAGAAAAGAAAGAGGATTGAGAAGGTGTGACAGTGTCAGTGTTTGATTGTCGTTACATCTGTTCATACAAAGGTAATTGAAAAACTTTTTATTTGTAGAAGATTTGCGAGGAGATGCCCCAGATACCTACCGTTGAACCTCAATGTGACAAAACATGGATGGAACGAATTATCGGATATAGCAGAGCAAACCTAAAGCATTGGTTGCCAAAACTGGCATGCAATGAATATATGCTTATAACAATTATCGATACAGTGAAGGTATTTTAGTGTTAGATGTGCCTTCGGTATAGCGAGGTTCGACTGTACCTGACACATTTCATTTTCCACCCTCACGCAAACAGTGTTAAGAAAGAAATTGCACATACTTAAAACGTCCAAAATGTTTGAGTGCTGGTGGTCGGTGCATCTGTATGCAACTTGGTGGTATAGGAAAGACAGGTACATGAGGCTGCCACTGTTGCACTGTCTGCCTCTCTTCTACAGCAGTAGCTGTCATTGGCTCACTCGCCTAATAATTTTAATGTCCACCATAGAAATCCTAGAGCACTTTGTGAGAGGTGTTTATAATGAAGTAATGAAAAAAGAAAGAAAGAATCTACAATGCCACACTAGGATTTGCGCTCCGGACCCACAACATGCCAACCTTTACCTCTCAACCACCAAGCCGTGGCTAGATGAGAGAATACGTTGCCTGGAGATAATGTTTACATTGCTGGCTACTGTGACTGACTGTTTCTTTATTATTCGCTGAGCCACGCTCTGCTACTTGTCCATAAGCCAGCAACAAAGTGAAAGATTTTAAGCGACGCCAGCTATAAGAAGCAAAAAGGCAAGATGGGAAAGAAGAGGGGAAAAAAAAGGTGCCGTCTCTCTTCAGTTGTCCAGCGCCAGGGTGCGCCGCCTCTACAAACGAAGACGGCTCGGGCTATCACTGAATAAAGATTTCTTCTTTTTTCTTCTTGAAGGCTGATTGCTTGTTTTGCATCTGAGAATGTTTGCTGCAACTGCTACTGCAGGATGCAGTGTAAGACTTCCTGCGCATAGCATTTCAGCTGCTGCCGTGTCAATACTTTCTTATGGGTGAAAACTGGAAAGCTTATTTCTTCTTTCAAACTTCTTGCAGGGGTCCGGTTAGACAGGGTTCGTGGTGGCCGCCAGAAGTACCGGCGAAGCACGGATGGCCCCTACCATGTCCAGGCGCTCACCCCCAAGAAGGTCTCCCTTGAAGGTCAGTTGAAAACCAAGGGCATTACCCTCGTCATTTTCATGTTGGAAGTGGCAAGCCTCCGATGAAGGCGGAGCCACTACACTTGTGGACAGCCTTTCCTGGCTACTGCTACTGCAAAGAGCCCCATGTAGTTTTGCTTGCATTTTTTTAATGTGATGAGAAATTAAGAAAACTTACTTAGTATGAATCGTCAGGAACCTTTCCACGTACAAATGTCTCTGGCAGGCACATATGAGCAGCTGTCTAGAGTAAGACACAATGCTGCTCCATCAGTTGTCTCCTTACGAAACCTGCATTAAACTTTTCCTTTCTTTGCCATTTGCCTGGGTGTCTCAGGGGCACGGAAGGCAGGATGACTATGAGAAAACATCGCATCGTGATTTTTGAAGCCTACTTCATATAAAACAAAGTGACATACTATTCCGACATGGTGAAACTAGTGGCATGCAAACACATGGTGAAAAGTACCATATTTACTTGCATAAGGATTACCCTCGCATAATGATCGCACCCCTGAATCTTGTCAAAATTCAATTTCTTTTCTTTCCTGCGTAATGATTGCACCTTGAACTTGCCGTAGCGATGTCGTGTGCCAAGTCTAGCTAATGATGATCGTCCTTACCATTTGTCGAATGCTATGCGAACGACTTTTCAAGACTTACCAAGCGGTCTGCATGCACCAAACAGATTCTTAAGCAGATGCCCCATTTCATTTGTTCCAACCCTATTTGTCTTGGCTTTATTATTTGTAGGCATTATAATGGTTGTGGTCAACAACAACAACAAAAAAGGCGCCTTTCAATTCCTCTCGTCTGCACTCGTGGGCACACAATAAATCGCGAGCAGCAATGAGAGTAGCTACGTTTACATTCTTACATTGGAAGTGTACCCTATTCATACGCCAATGCTTGTAACGCAGCTAAGATATTTGCATATACTTAGCAGAAACATGCCATATTAGGATAGTAGTGAATACAAATGTCGCAGTTTTCACAGCATGCCTGCCATGTGTTTCTATGTCACTGGCAGCTCAGCAAGCCCATCTCTGTTTCTGTCCCCACAAAGTGGACATGGCTACGTTATTGCCGGTAACTTGCCGATGTTAACAATATTATTCATTACTGATACCGAAGAAACTATTTCAATACACGTAATGTACTCACGAGAACAAAAAAGTCACGTTTGGCGCGTTCGGGTTGCCCCAGCAGCCGCCATTTTTGTTTTGGTGTCCCATGCTGTTGCAGCGACAGCCGCCTGTTTGTTGACCTGTTGTCATCCCACAGCAAACGCGGGATGAAAAAAGTTTTTTTTTATTTTTGCGAAAAATCTACTACACGTAGTGATCACACCCCTGAATATGCGTAAATTTTTTAAGCAAAAAAGTGGGATCATTATGCAAGTAAATACGGTATTTGCTTTCTTCTTAACTACAGGCTGTGAAGAGAATAAGTGCTTTCTTTTGCTGCGTCCAGTGGCACCAATAGAATACCTTCTTTAGAATGCAGCGCTCAGGCGCCCATTCCTGCGTGGAGTGTCGGCGTGCCTCGGTGTAACCAAGCGAACAAACGTAACCAAACCAAAGCGTAACCAAACAAACAAACAGGAAAAAGTGAATGTGCAGTGCAGCGGGGGGTGAAAAACTGTGATAGCAAAGAGAGTGCGAGTAGGAAAGTGGGAGAAGCCGCCTTGAAATGCCACCAGATGGCACTCACAACCACGCAGCTGCGGTGGCAGCGACGCTGGCCATTTGCGGGACAAAAAGAAAGAACCAGAAAGCTTGCCTTGACGCATTGCATTCACCACAAGCATTTCCTGGTAAAGATTATGGTTGCGTAAGCTGCAGTTGCCAGGATGTGGCAACTGTGTGACCGTGCTATACAGTGGAACCCCGGTTATACGTCCCCCGGTTTTGCGGCGACCCGGGCTTTACGACGGATTATCGCAGTCCCGGCGAAGTCCCCATAGGAGCAATGCATTAAAAACCCCGGTTATCCGACGCAATTTTACGCCTGATCCGTGTTATAGGACGACCCTCGCGAAGCGCATCACGGAACGGCGGACGAAAGAAAAGTGCTGCGGGTCTCTTTCCTTGCTCCGTCTCTCCGCATGCGGAGTGCTTGGTACCGCTCTACTGTTTCACTCCGGCGCAGCTTTCTTCCCTGCCTCGTGTCATCGTTCGTTTCTCTCTCCCCCACCAGCAGCTGCCCGCGACGCTCACTGTACTGAAATAGCGCCTTTTCTTTCCCACAATCCCTTTCTCCCTCTCTTCTCAGCGGCATCACCTCTCGTCGCGTTGGGGAAGTGTTCCTCTCCTTCCAGTTTCCCAGCAGCAGATTGCCGATAAGGTAGCACGGAAAGGCCTAGGTTTATCGCATGTGTTCTTCGTCGTAATCCTCGTAATCCTCGTCGTAAGCGATCAGTGTTCAGCGGAGGTTTTGAGTTGTGTAGAGCAACACAACGCACGATGTCCCAAAAGCGGACAGTTCTGTCGCTCGGCGATAAGCTGAATATTATCGAGGAGCGGAAAAGCGGCATGGAGCCACGAAAACCAGCATTGCCCGGGACCTTAAGATACCCGAACCTTCGCTTAAGACAATCCTGGCAAACAAAGTGGTGATATTGCAGAATGCCAACAAGTTCGGGCTCAAGCGGAAAGTGGCAAAAGAAGGACAGCATGAGAAGTTAGAAAAAGTTCTCGTCAAGTGGCTGGATCAAGCACGGAGCTCTGTGATCAAAGTTGACGGCGCCATTCTAAAAGAAAAGGCGGACCTTGTGGCATTGTCTGAGCGTCGACAACTTTCATGCATCGAACGGGGGGCTGGATCGCTTTAAAAAAACGAAACAGGATTGTGTACAGCCACTCCTGCAGAGAAAGCACTTCCGTAGACGTTTCGACGGTGAACGAGTGGATGGAGTCGCTGCCGGATATCATTGCTCCATACAAGCCGTGCGACGTTTTCAACGTCGATGAGAGCGGTATTTTTTACCATATGCAGCCCGACCAAACACTTGCATTTAAGGGTGACAGCTGTCATGGGGGCAAGCATAGTAAAGAGCGTGTGACGGCACTATTCTGTGCTAACGAGGATGGTTCCGAGAGGCTGCCCGTGCTTGTTGTTGGAAAGTTTGCCAAGTCACGGTGCTTTAAGAACTTGAAGACGCTGCCATGCAGCTACCACTTCAACAAAAAGGCTTGGATGACGTCTTCGCTCTTCAGCAATTTTTTGCAGCAGCTGGATAACAAAATAGGCGCTAAGGAGAGGAAAATATTGCTTTTCGAGGACAACGCACTGTGCCACCCACCCGATACGTCCAGCCTGATGAACATAAAGGTTGTTTTTTTCCCGCCCAACTGCACAAGCCGGCTGCAGCGACTGGATGCCGGCATCATTAAGTGCGTCAAGCTAGGGTACCGGAAACGCTTAGTGCAGCGTTGGCTGGCGGCTATGGAGTGCAGCAAGTCGTAAAAAAAAAAAGATCACTGTGGTTGACGCCATGCATTTTATTGCCAGTTCGTGGAACGCAGTGTCGTGAAGCACAATCGCTAACTCGATCAAGCACGGTGGCTATGCACAAGAGATCAAGCACGAGAGATCAAGCACGAGAAACTGCCTCCTCTGCTGGGGACGCAACAACCTCGATGCCACTCGAGGCCAATGCAGGCTTCGCCGCCGCCGATTTCGAGGGTTTAAACCTCACCACGACCTTCGCCGAGTACGTGGAGGCTGACAACAACGTTGCAATCAGCGGCGAGGTGTCGTTGGATGACGTCATCGAGGAAGCTTTGCCTAGTGCTGACACCTCTGCAACATCGGACGAGGACAACGACGATGCCACAGATGCCGTGCCTGTGCCTACCAGGTTCGCCGAGGTGCTATGGCACGTACGGCATCCGGAACTTAATCTGTTCACGCGCCGCCGCAGAGGACCTCCTTTTGGACGTTGCCGAACTCGAGCGAAAGCTCTTGGTTCACGGATCAAACAAGGTCCAAAAGAAACTTACCGACTTTATTTAAAGTTTGCGCCGGCTGGCAGGAATCGTGGCAGTAGGCAGTGGAGTGCCGTAAAGGTTCGTTTGAATAAAGCATGATTGGTACCTGTACTGCAGCATTAATTCTTATCGCATTTACTTTTTTGGTAATTTAATTTGGGTTTCCAAGCCCTGCAGAGTATGTTAGTAGTTTACATTGAAGCTTCTCGTAAATCCGTCATGCGAAATAAGTAGTATTTTTATAGGCATAATTTATGTTTGGGTTTTACGACACCTGCATTTTACGACGCTTTTTCGCGGTCCCGAGAAAGTGGAATAATCAGGGTTCCACTGTATATAGCACTGTGCGTCGTGGCTCTGCCAGTTGGTGTGGTGATCGGCGCGATGCCTCAATATATCGCGAAATGTAAACATGTATAGAACTGCACTCAAGTTTCACATTAGGGAGTATTATAATCGTCGATGAATTTTTTGTTCTGTCGCTAGTACTTCTGGTAGTACTAGGGAAAAGTATTCTCTATTTTGTTGGTGCCAGCTCTACACTTGTTTAGAGTCGATGGGATCCGAAAAAAAATACCGTTTACCAGGCACATAGCCTGGTATTTCAATGTCCATCCTATACTATTAGTGCACGTGAACAACTTGGTTAAAACACGCTTGCGGGCTAGTTGGTTTGAATCCATGATAGAATGTGTGAGCGCGACTGAATGAAGACAAAGAAAGAAACAGACACGCAGAGACAGCGCTGTCTGTGTGTGTCTGTTTCTTTCCATGTCCTCCTTCAGTCGCGCTTACACGTTCTAACAACTTGGAGTTGTACGGTTTTTCGCACGCCACGATCACAAACTGCTTGGCTATTTTAACGTTTCCTTGAGGTGGCGGAGGGAACTGTTTTCAGCTACCTCTCTCTGTGTCCGGTGTGCGTGTGCAGACAATGTGATAATCTCGGCGCTGGTGCACTGTGAGCCGGAGCCGCTGCTGGCGATGACCAACGGGTCGTCGTCGCCTTCGCTGGACAGCCACTACAAGATGGTCAGCGTGCTGAGCGAACTCGTAGACCGGGAGCTCGTGGCCACCATCAGCTGGGCCAAGCAGATACCCGGTGAGGGAGGCCGCCAGTGCCGTCTGTTCGAAGAGGCTCGCACTTGCACGAGACACTGCAGCCGGACGTCGAGTCAGTCAGTGATGTTAGGTTGCCGCTCTAGAAGCCTTGCACTATGGTGGCCCCGCGCCAAGAATAGCCACTCCGCTGGTTCATCCTGCGGTGCATGCAATTCTCCGGAACGTCGGAAACACCTGGTGTGACTTCGTTGTCAGTAGCGTAGCCTGTAAAATAACTAATCTTTTGAGTGAGCTTCTGTAACCAAGTACTGAAAGCGGCACGTTGTTAGCACCCTATGCAAGAACTTGTGATGACGGTGACGATAACGCTGGTTCTCATGGTAGGACGTTGTAAATAATTCTGTATCCGATTGCACCATGCAGACACCTTTTCTATCAATTTTTTTCTCGAAAAAAGAAAAATAGATTTGCACTGCAGGAATGGGTCAGTACGTTAATCATTCACTGTGAGCTGCCGTTTGTGCTTGAAAATACTTCTAGCGTATGTTGAAAATAGGTATTTTGCCGAGAAATTAACGTGTGTTCTACACATTGGCCGTCCCATAGGGTTGCCAACACAGATGCTGCAGTCATTGGGGTCACCATTGGGGTCCGGCAAGAGCGTGCCAACCAGTCAGGTTCAAGTTATCAAGGCTACTTTCAGGGTCAGAGTAACACGTCTTGGCCCATATGGGCACTGGCGGGCACCTTCAGTTCGGATTGAATTAACTGAAAAATCAAATTGGCCAGAGTAAAATAGTGAAAGTACATTCTATAAGTGATATGTTGTATCATGGGAGCTGGTGTGGTATTTCGATGAGGTGACACCAATTCTACGCTATACTTTACGTCAGTGTTGCTTTCGAAAGCCTTGTCCTGGGTAAAAGCGATACTGTGGGCATTCTGTCAAGTTTCTTCAATTTTAGTCAACCATTTAGTCAAGTTTAGCCTGCCTTTAGTCTCACCTTAAATTTTATGCTGACACAGCTATTTCCTGACACATCCATTTCCTATCATATCACGCTGCCTTCAAATGTTGAGGGCAAAGGATGTTGATAAAGGTGTAACATGAAAAATGACAGATGAAATTACAGAAATGCAGCGAGACACCACAATGCTTTCCTGACCTTTATGAAGTACATATTGACTCAACAGGGCTGTTGTGCTCACTAATGTTCGTTAACATTACATGTTGGAAGGTTTCATAGCTAATGCCATGTTGGTTAGGTCATTGCTTTTTTTTTTTTTGTCTTGCACTGTGGAACCAGGCTTCCCAGACCTGACGCTCAATGACCAGATGCGCCTTCTACAAACCACCTGGGCTGAGATCCTCTCCTTGGCATTGGCCTACAGGTGAGACTGTCTTGCCCCTGATTTATCACCGGTTGAGAAACATAAGAAATGAGATATCTGCTGCCTTGAATTTGAATTTTGCTGATTTGCATCGTGATTGCAGAACATTAGACAAAGGGATTTCGAAGACAGGTGTAACTGTAGAAGACACCTAAGCCCAAGAAAAAGTTGGCATTGTGCAGAAGACAGCTTTGCAGAGATAACACACAAGTGCAGCTTCTCTGTTCCAGTTGTTGGTCCTCATGAATTCCACTGGATTGCCATACCTGCCAGATTTACTGAGTTTTGTAAAACATATACAAATGTAGGCTCACTCTACAATTTTACTAATGTTGCTTCAAGGTTTATGATTTTATTCGTCAAAGAGTATTAAAAAACGGGGCAGTGCGAGATTGCAAAAAATAGTGCAATTGCAAGTGCAGATTGCAAGAAGTGCACTGCAGATTCAGATGCAGTGCAAGTGCAGATTGCAAAAAAATGCATAGAAGAAAATAATTGATATGGTACCTCTGCTACCCGTTCATGGCATTGCAAGGCATTGTACAATAGACGAATACGGTTAAGCCTCGATATCATTTGACGAATACAGTTAAACCTCGGTATAACGAAGCTGGTAAAAATGTGCAATAGCTTCGTTAAATCGAAATTTCGTTGCGCTGAGATTCGACCTTTTGCATGAATGAGTACAGTTGCCACTCAATTTTTCTTTCAAGAAAAGGTGCCACAGAATTTTTTGAATTGTGGGGCAATCAGTAAGAGCAAACTTGAATGAGAAGACAGTTCATTTCGATGAATCTGGGAGTCGGCGATGAAAGATACGGTTTCCTGCCACGTCGACGATACCTTCCCATTGGCCAAGTATTAAGTATTAAGCCAAGCCAGCCACGCTTTCGCGTGCACTCCGCCCCCGTAGCTGATAGCGTCACCCACACTGGGACGATACTATCAGGAAAAGTGCTGGCAGCGGTGAGCGAATGCTTCGTCTACCTCTCACCCCAACGAGTCACCGAAACTCGAGTTTGTGCAACCTGCAACACTAAACTCACAGTAAAACTAGCTTACATCGTGCCACACTGTCTTGGCACGCCCAATCTTTGCACACGCGGCCGATGACCTCTAAAGCAGGTTGCGCGGCTGCGTATGCGCTCAGTTGCGCTTGCAGCCATGCGCATCCACAGCCGAGACAAAGACGGGCGCCACCTTACGCCCCCCCCCCCCATTTCTCCCCTCACGCGCACTTGATCAAGTTATCTCGAACTCGCCCCCCTTCCCCTCTTTTCCTTTGCTCCTGTGGGAAGGCATCACTTGTGAAGCCACCGTCTTGTTTCACCCTCTCACAGTTTCACTCACACCTAAATCGCACAGTGCATGGGGCGCGATAGGACCTTATCGCACTTGGACTTTATACGGAACATGATGTGGCTTCACCTCAGCCGTCGCTCTTGACGCACAGTGCGCGATTTGAGAGGTGCGTTTGCAAGCAGCTGCTTTTAATTCAATCGTTTGACCATCTGCATCCGTGGAAGTTTCCATTTGTTGTCTCGGAATTCCTTTGAGGAGGCAGTAAAATTTCGTTATACATATTTAAATTGCATTCAAACACATTTCATTATATTGAGGTTCTAAATACATGGTGTTTTATGGGCAAGAGGTTATAAAAAGTTACTTACTTCGTTATGTCCAGAATTTCGTTATATTGAAGTTTGTTGTATCAAGGTTTAACTGTGTTTGCTTCGAGCAAGTTTATGCCCACAAGTTCCTGAAGCATGTGAAATTGGCAACAGCATAGTTGTTGAACAGGCTGCGGTCATCTAAACACAATGCATTCCTTTCCATCTCTGCGGTTCATAGTTTGTTGCTGCTTGTGGGCTGCCTCTAAAGACAAATCATCGCTAGTAAAGTGTTTGTGTGTTCCACAGAAGATGTGTGCTCAAGGCAAACTTAAAAAGAAATGCTTGCTATCATCCCCCCTCCGATGCCCAATTTGTCGTGTCTGCAAGATTTTTACGAATTTTAATGTTCATGGGTTGGCTTGTGGGCATTGGTAGCAGCTGACATTGTGCGTAGGGTTTTTTATGCTTATGCAGCAGTGTCTTATTCTATGGCCTCTTCACCAGCTCTGGTACATTGTGTTGTGCAAGATAGTGCCTAGACAGTGTCCTGTACTTCTTGTCTTGCCATAACCATTGCAGAACAGTGACCACGCATTCTTTGAGACTGGGCCTGAGATCGGCCTACTAGCTGGTATTCGAAAACTGATCAACTGGATTCCAAACTGCCGTGTTCCTTTCAGCGTGCGACCGTAAGAAAACCCAGAATTTGTCCTTGTCCTGTCACAGTCATCTGCATCCTGTCAGTATCCCCCTTCTGTTGGGTGCTGCTCTGCCCGTCTGTGTTGTTCATCTTGCTTTTGTCACACCTTTACCAATGAATGTAGCCGGCTTCAAGATTTAGGCTCGTTGGAAAAGCATATTGGGAAGTTAATGGTGTAAACTCAGATGAAGGACAAAAAGACATAATGTATAAAGCCCTTGTGTACAGTGCAGACCATTGTTAAAGGGAACGCCAGATTACTACTCTGGGACAGATTAACAGAGGCAGTATTCTCGGGCTGCCATTTTTTTTGGGGATGTGATCACTTCCGCAGGATTTGGCATGACTTGGCACTGGATGCGTCGAAGTATAAATGGCCAATAGCGTTCCCGGCAGTGCATGAAGAAAGCAAGCTAGGCACACCACTGGAAACGTTGTTGGCCATATACAGTCTACGCTCGTTACGACGGACTCGCGTACAACATAGTTTCAGATGTAATGGACCATATTTCAGCCTTAGTTTGCTCTGCCTATTTTATTAATGCAATGAAGTTCGCTTTTAAGGAGCCGCACTGCCACCGACTATCGGCTACAGCAGACAAAATTAGCGACAATTTTTGTAAAAATCGGCCGTACAAAACAAACGTTTGCCGTGTTGGCACGGGCTGGCAACTGACTTGCAAGGGTCCGCCAACAATTGCGGCTCAATATCTTGTGTGTGTTCGAGGGAGAGAGGAAAGCGGGGTGGAAGCACACCGTCTTTCACGTGTGAGACACGGGGGGGGGGGGGGGGTGAGGAAAAGGGGAAGGTTTTACTCCAGTGACTGCTGTTAACGGTGCGGCCGTGTGGGCGCCGTATCTTGAAAGCGATCTGCGATGTGGACTAAGTGCGCCCAGTGTCAGTAGCTTCATATGCGCTGTGGTTTCGTCGTTTAGTTCACATTGAAGCGAGAGACAGCACGAAGGTCAATTCGCTCGCTAGTGCTGCCATGCTTATCTTGCTTAATTTGCTATCGCAATCGATGCTTCGCCTTTTGGGCGAAACTGCAACTTTTGTTTGTTTTTTACCTTGGACGTTCGTCACTCACTTTTTGCAATAAAGTTGTTAGACATCGCGACGGAAGTTTCGGAAGTGAGGGGCCTCGAATATTATGGACTTTAGATAAAACGTACGTTATTTGTCAAATTATCATGGTTCGTTGTAACGAGAGTCGACTGTATGTACTTCGACGCATCCATGCCACGTTGCACGAGATCTTGCAAAAGGGAGTGTGTTTCCCAAAGTGATCGCCCGAGAACACTGCTTCTGGTCAGCTTTGCCACGAATGACTGGGCTTCAATTTTTGTGCTGTTAACAGTTCAACCTAGCAAGTCGCACTGCGCACTTTTTTTTTTCTATGAAGTTCATACGTACAAGCTGCATGGCGTTGGATACTAATAGACAATACACAAAATTCTGTAAGCAGGCTTTCCCACACATCTAACTTGCCTTAACCAGTTGGCCGGCATTCCCGCTAGTAGCACTGGTAAAGCTGAGGCAGGCGCTTTGAAAGCTTAGACGGTGCTGGGCACAAAGGGCGGCACAAATGGTGTGTCAGCAGCCCACACGTTGGCACATTAATTACAATTCTAGCCCCAGGCCTGCTACTTTGGTTAGGTCAACTTATGTGCAGGCAGCGAAAGTGCGCTTGCAGGATTTGCATATCGTCTACTCGGCGCTTTTTGAGAGTGTACCATACTCTAAATTTTTTTTTGTCCTTGGCTTGAGCTTGTGCGATTTGCAGAAAGTCGAACCCGCGTCAGTTGTGGATCAAACCTATTTGTGTATGCCCGTGCAACTGCGGGAGCCCCCGAACGAAAGGAATCGGTGACGCCGCCGCAGGTCGTGCCACCTGAGTCCCCCCGTGCGGCTAATGTTTGCCTCGGACCTGATGGTGGATGAGCGGCAAGCGTCCGAGTGCCGGGCAGAGGAGTTGTTCCTGCACACCGCCCACCTGGTGAAGCGGCTCGAGGCCCTCTCCGTGTCACGAGAGGAGTTCCTAGCTCTCAAGGCCCTGCTACTCACCAATGCAGGTCAGTATAGGGTGGGTGATTCCTTGGCCTAGGCAACACGATGGCCCTGGCTCACCCGTGTGGCGTGGAATGGTGGGGACACAGTTCCTGTCGGCTGCCAAGCACTGCAGAGTTTCCTGTAAAAAAATTTAGTAGAGGCTGGCATTGTGATCGTTCAACTCTCGCGAGAATGAAGGAAGTGCGTGCATTTGTCTCGTCTTCGGGCTTGTGGCTTCGTTCTTGTGGTATTATGCTTTGTCTCTTTAAGTCTTCAGGCACTCCTGGTTTACAGATTCTGTTTGTCTGTGCATGCATGCGTAGTCATTACGAATTATTGCAGTGAATTAAGATGCGTAGCTTCTGAATATGATCAAGTTGCAAAGTTTGAAAGTCATGAAAGCCATATGAAATTGGAAGGTCGAAGCTTAGGCAAATCCTCGGGTACTTCCTGTATTACTTTCGGTGCCCCTGGCCACTAGCTGCAGAGTTCGCTCTAGTAATTCTTGTAGGAAACGCTATGGCCAGCACAAGTAGGCAGCCAGATGGCATCACACAGAGAAGGAGGCTTGTAAGCTGCGCTGTTGGCAGGGGGCTACTGATCGATTCATGGGGGCTGACATTCTAAAGCAACTATAGGGATTTGAGGGCCGACGCAAGTGGAAGGCTCTGGATTAATATTTCTTACTACCTGGGGTCCTTTAATGTGCATGTACGACAAATTATGTGAGCATTTTTGTGCATTTCGCCCAGGCTGGAATGCAGTCACTGCAGCTGAAAACAGAACTTACGACATTGTGCTTCGCAGCATCAACACTGATCACACCAAATATGCCACGGCGTATGTCCAAATTAAAATGAGCTATTGTTGCAATAGAAGGCAGCTCTTGATGCTGTATCTGCGCATTTTACTGTTAAGCATGATGCATATAAGTTCGCCTTGGGTTTGTATTCTTGACAGCGCCAAATTCCTCCACATTGTTACATTCGTTATCTTGTCATGTCCGATTTGCTCACCGAGCAGCTGTGCCGTTTTTGATTGTCTCAGAACACTAACAAACATGGAGGAATTTTGACAGTGTCCTGGCACAGCTTCCAGTATCTTTCAATGCCAGCCCAGTTGCCCAACAATGCATGGGAGCCAGTGGCCCACTGCGGTGGCAGCACATTCGCTATCATTTTATGCCTGTTGTTGTCTGAGCATAGACACCTTAAGCTGTGCATTGCGGCTGCTCTGTGCTCACTACTTGGCTTCTGCATGATGCGAGGTGAAAGAAAGTTGATGTGACCCTAACCATGCGCCATAAACTGTGACCAACCGGTGGAAAAGTGGCGTCACTGGGCTGGCACCGGAAGAAATGCAGGAGGCTACGGTTTAGAGTATCCCTGTTGCTCGCCTTATAAATCGCAGGTAAGCTTGTTGTAAGCACACATTCGTACACTGAAGTACGTTTTATACACCTTGTCTAGACAAAATATTGCCCAGATATTCTCTGTTCCAACCAATAACGCTTATTATAGTTATGTCATTGATATGTCAAATTTGTTGGAACTGATAATATGGGTAGACCAAACTAAGTGAGATGTATCAACTGTTATATAATGAATTACATTGTATGTAGATCCACTGTAATGGTTAATTTACCCTTTCAGCGTCAGTGATGTACCGGTACATTTCTGCGTTTCTCTCCTGCTATGTTCCTTGTGACAGTCTTTCTGTCAGATAGGAATGCGAGGACCACACCAGGAAAGCATTTGCCATTATCCATATCATCTTTTATTTTTGCACAACCAAAAAAGTAATTGTTGTGCTTGTTTTATAATATTCGGGGAAAATAAATCACCGACAATTATGATACTCCCTAATGTAAAATTTTAGCTCAGCTGTGTATATGTTTTCATTTCACGACATATAGACTCATTGCACCGATCACCGCACCGTCTGGCAGAGACATGATGCATGCTATATATAGACTGGTCACACAGTTGTCGCTTCCTGGCAACAGCAACTTATGCAACTGTAATCTTTACCGAGAATTGCTTGCGGCGAATGCCATGCACGAAGGCGAGGTTTCTGGTTCATTTTTTTCTTTACCCCATGGATGCGCTGACGTGAGCGCCATCTGGTGATACTTCAAGGTGGCTTCTTCCGCTTTCCTCTTCACGCTTCCGCTGCACCCTCCTCCTCTGCTTTCCTCATCGCGCTCTCTTCACTCTCGCTGTATTTCATCCCCCGCTGCGATCCGCATTTGTTCCTTCGTCCTTTGCTCTGCTCATGTGCTCGTTTACGCCAAGGCACAACGCCAAGGCACGCTGGTGCTCAATGCAGGATCGGGTGCCTAAGAGATCTGCTCTAAGAAACTCGACGCCAGGAGTGTGTCACATGCGGAAAAAAACAGCACTGTAAGGGTTAATGCAGAAAGCCTGGGCTCGTTGGAACTTAGACTTCCAATACGTTTCAAGCACTTGAGGTTAAACAAGAAATGGTATTTTTCCCCCTGAAGTGCTGAAAATGTGTTGGATGACCGTTGTAGTGGGTACTGCACTGCATCACAGACTTGTACATTCTAAGCATGAATTTTATCGCCCTTCTCCTGCGCAGACATCCATCTCGAGGATGCGTCCTCGGTGCACAAGCTGCGCGATGCTGTCCTCCAGGGCCTGCACGACTGTGTGGCTGCACAGCGCAGTTCTTCCACAGCCTCCTCATCCTCATCGGGGTCAGCCTCTTCTCCCACCTCAACGCCTGTGTCGACGACCACCACCACCACAGCCAACGGCAACTGCGCGGCCGCTCAGCAGCTGGCCTCCGCGACGGCGGTAGCCGCCCACTCGAGTCAGCTGCTCATGTGCCTGCCCTTGCTGCGGCAGCTGGACACGGTGGTGCGCCGCTTCTGGAATGGTGTCCGCAGGGACGGCACGGTGCCCATGAACAAGCTGTTTGTCGAGATGCTCGAGTCGCACTCGCTGGTGCGGTGAGCACGTGCGCACGGTGGCACTCTTCATTTTGGCAGGAAGCTGCATTGGTGGCCGGCGGGGAGTGTGCCCCGTGTCACTCGGTGATGCAACCGTGCACCGTTTCCTTAGTTCTGTACAGTGTTGCAGAGGCTACGTTGCGTGCTAACCTCTTCGCTGCCTTCCTTTGGCAAGGAGCTGGCAGGAGGAGGAGGAGGCCCATAGTGCGTGCAGGCTGCTTCTCTAGTTCCGTGCACGAGTGCTGAAGCTCGAGGTTGCACATGGCGTGTCGGGGGATGTGCCGAAGCAGCTGCGCTTGTGCGTGATCTGGCAGACCACTGTTGCGTCTGTCAGTCTTTCGTGCTCCCGGTGGTGTTGCGCAGGTTTAGTGACGACATTGCTCGACTTCTGCTGGTTCAGGTTGGTGCAAACCAGAGATGAGTTTGGTGCGAAGCCGTCAGGACGCGCAACTGCTTTGGTGCAACTCGTGGCAGTTACTCTCTTCTGCAGCTCTTTTGTCTGCTGTACGGAATCAGAGAGAAAGCAGATAGTGGAGCCATGTAATGCAGAGGAAGTCGCCAGTCTGTCATAGCTGATTGCTAGTGGCTTCTCAGAAGCCACTGTGAGCCGCTGCTTCTACTGCCGAGACGTTTGGCAGAGAGCTTTTGTCTTGACTCACGTGGTGGCCGTGGGTAGCACCTGGCTCGCAGACTAGAGAGAATTCTGCGTGTAGCAGTCGATTCCCATCATTGAGGCATAGCTTAGAATTTGGTAGTCGAGGGAAGGCGAGCCCGATCGAGGCAGCTAGCTTGTCTGCCTGGCACGGCATGACATTGTGCACAACCCAGTGTTTAGCCTGCAATGCGCCAGGGCAAGTCAGTGTCCCAGAGTGCTAGCTCACGAGAGACTGTTTGTGCTGCTGGCCGGGCATCGTGTCTGGCACGTTGATTGTGCAGGTTGAACAGAAAGTTTGCTGTCTGGAAGGGGAAGTTTCGGAGTTTGCAACGTGTGCCCAACGCTGGGGGACACCGAATGGGGTAGTTTTAAATAGTTGTAAGGCACTTCGCAAACATCTGTAATCAGGCCATGCTAAGTTCTATCCGTTTAACATTCATGTTGCTAGTCAGCAAGGGGCTTCGTTGTGATTTCTTGTGCTAGCTTTAGTGCGTAGACGATGAGGTGCATTGACCAATTCATCATGCAAGAACTGGTTAACTAGCTGCAGTGGCTTGGGAAGTTCTTGCCAGGCTGAAGTTGCATCTGGCGTGATGTTCACTGCCATGTCATCAGCCAGCAGAGTATTGTGCTTGACGTGTTCAGGACCCCCTTTTCCAACTGATTGGGCATGCAAGTTCGCAAGGTTGTGCCATCTGTGAGTCTTGAGTCATTCATGCTGCTTGCTCATGCGATCAAAAAGGCTTGTACTTTGTCTGTCACCTTAGTCAAGGCTCAACAACACCTAACCGTCGGCATTAGCACTGGAACAGATACTTGAGGACTGCATACTTGGAGGGTTTGTGCTTCACAGAAGATTTATTCCGTGTTCAGCAGCAGCGCTTGGAAACTGCAGAAACCACGTCAGCACAATGGGATACAGCACTGGCCATAGTGATTGCACCGGGCCTGCATTTGTGTTGCGGGGCCTCATATTTCGACAACATCGACAGCAGCCAGCGCTTTCAACCGGCAGCAGCTCACGACAGTTACTCGTTGAGGCTATGCGAAGGGCTGTAGTCAGTGAATCCTGGGTAGTATTAGAGGATCAGTCTCTCTAGGACAGCTTGCTAGGACATCTTTATGGAGCGGGCACCTCATCACTGCTGTAGCGTTCGCACTCTAGAGTGAGCACCTAGTGAAAGTCTTCGAAATGTACCCCAAAGTAGAAGCGTATGGGCCGTTTCTTGCGTTAGTGCTAAGACCTGCTCCGCACCATACAGCTATAGATGGCGAAGCACCACAGATGAACTATTCTAGGACATAATTGGTTGAGTGCCAGTCGACTTTTGCTGTTAGGTCATTGTTTCACGCTCTTCGCTGTATGCCAAGAGTACAGTTTGGTTTTTTTGCCACGTTGTGTTTGGGGGCTGGGAACTTTGTTGTTTTAGGTGTGGAAAGCCTTGTTTTGTTGACTGTTGATGTTGCCGAAAACAGTTGTTACGTGTTGTGGTTGGAAATGTGCTGCCGTGTGCTTGGAACAGTGTGCATGTGCGTGTGTGATTGTGCGGAGGACTGCATCGAGGGGAGGAGAGAGGCGAGGTCAAGTCATTCGCAAGAGGAATCGGCAGTATGCTGCATCGTACGAAGTCGTTCAGATGGGGTGACGTCACCCCCGCAGCCTGGATGCACCATCCTGGTGTAGCGTTGCCTGTTCAGCGGCAGGTCAGTCGAACTCTTGTCGCACCGAGTCGCCAACATTCACACTTCACGCACACCTCTTCACGTTGAGGCGGGCACCAGCGGGACAAGCCTTTGCCGCCATTGCTTTGGTCCTATGCTGCAACTGAGGTCCATGCTCTGATTTCGGCCCCTATGACGACCGTCCCTTGCAGTATGCACTGGATTGCCGTGGTAGTAGTAGCGGTTTTGCCAGTTGAAGTTGTACTAAAAGACTCGCTAAACTGATTGTTAACAATAGTGACAGATTGTGCATTGGCAGTTCTCCTACGTATTTTAATGTGTCCGAAACAGAGCAGCACAGCGTGACCTTCGACCATGTGCGGTTGGGACAGTCTTGTTTGACGGAGACGGAAATCATAGCATGGGCCCAGCGTGGTGTGCAGTGAAGACCGCTGACGACAGCCGGAGAAGCGGATGTTCGAAGCTGCAGACGGCATTTGTGATTCATTCAGCGAGAGGCCTCCAGCCGCTGACGGTGGGTGTGCTGGGGACTCGAGGATGCCAATGCGGTTGGCACGACCTGCGAGATTGACCGATGCCAGGACGCACAAGGGCGCGCCGTGCTTGAACTTTGGCTCGCCGCACAACGTACTGGAATGCAACGTCTTGACTTGCCACTGCAGTGTACCTTGCGACGGAACTGTTGCGCCGTGCCGTGCATTTTAGTTCCTGGCCCTTTCCATCACGCAAGCATCTGTGCACACGTTTTACTTTTTTCTTTTCTTTTCTTTCTAGCCATGTTTCTGTTGTAGCCATCGTGTCTTTCTTTTTTTTTTCTTCTTTTTTAATAGAGACAGATTATTTTGTTGTTTGCTGCTGTTGACTGTCACACCTTTTGTTTGCATTTCTGCTCCCCTGTGTCGACCCTTTGACCATTTTCAACAAACCTGCTCTGTTGTGGTGCAAATTTTCTGTCTTAGAGACTGCCACGTCGAAGAGCGCTTCGGGAAGGCACACCTCCCATTTTTTGAGTGCCAATACATTACAGGCAATCTTGTTGAACTTCTGACTCTTTTGTCCCAAGTTTGCCTTGTAAGCAAAGTGGGCAAGGCATTTTTCTTTTACCGGACGCTGTTTTTCTGCTTGTTTATGTTCGTTGCTCCTTGCAGTGAATTTGAGAGTCCTAGGATTGTGGGGGGAAGGTGGAGGTTGTCGGTAGTGGAATGGGTGCCTCCAGATTGAAACAGAGGCACGCGTAGGTTTGAATTTTTGCGCAGTTCGTGCTAGCTTCATGCGTTTTTATCCAGTCGCTCATCACATTAATTTTCCATTGCGGGCAAGCTATAGGCGCTAGAAAGCGCGCGCATGATAGCGCCAGGGACACACCTGTTGGCACTTTGCAGAACATCACGCTCACACACTCGCGTTTCGTCGCTCATCATTCGATGGTTGACTGGCTGCAACTGCCATTGATTCTTTGTCTGTAGGAAGGGAAACGCACCAGGAAAAGGTTTGCAAGTAGATCTCGCTGTTTTTCCTCGCAGGGCGTTTATAAAAGGACATTTCCGACAGCGAAAATGGCTATCCAGTTATGCGTGGCCACTGTAAGCAACGCAGCTTTCCCAAACCACGAGGAGCTAACTCACAGTTTTCATGAAGGGCCTGTCATTTGTAAAGAATCAATACTGTGAACACGTTTCACAAACAACAGTCTTTTGATTTGCGCGCCCCGTGTGGTTGTGCAGTTGTCTCTCAAAACGGTAGCGTTCTCAAGCTATTCAGGAATTTCTAATTGTAATGAATTCGAGAAAAATTTAGCTACTGCAGAATGGGCGATTTACAGCAGGCTGGGCTCCTGCCGTTTCGGCAAGACTACATTTGGCCTGTCACTGCTGTTATGAGCGTCTTTTTATTTTTGTTGCAGGATTTTTACGTGCATCGTTTCGTTTTTCGTATATGCGGTCTTTGAAAGCACTGTTTTCATTGTTTTGCACTGTTCTTCTGTGGACCTCTGGGCACACTCATTGACGCACTGCAATCTGGACTTAAGTGTGGGTCAGCGGCTTCAAGTTATGCAACACACTGCTCATATAAAAAGTTGGACATCTTTTTTTTTAGTTTGTTGTTTTCTTATTTCAGATTTCAGTGATGCTTAAGTCGATTCCGTTCTCGATAGCCATTCTCACAGCATGGCGTTGGTACAAACTTCTGGTAGCATGCATTGCAATTTTTGGTGCCTGGGACTGTACCTTTTCTTGTTGATCACACAGTGCCTGGCTGGGCTGCCCACTATAAGGATAACCTGAAATTGTGAGCAAACTTTTAGATTATGGAAACGTCAAAGAATGCACACTCTTGTTGGTCCGTCAGGAACACCACGCTACCTTGCAGTTGCCGACGGAAATGCACTTTGCATACAACACGAGAGAAGAAGCTCCCACTACACTTTTTGGGACGTAATTATTGTGAAAAGTCTGAAATTGTACCTCAGTTAGGGTATAAATTTGTCCCACAGCAATAAATGCCACTAGTGTTGACCCTTTTTGTTGCCGTACCATTGTAGAAATCGATTAATTTTATGGAGTTTTTTTTATGCGTTTTTAAATATTTCTATTGCAATTCTACTAGCAACATCATGCACCGTCTGATATGACGACTGAGCTTTAAATATTTGTCAGATATGACAATTTTTGGCAAATTGGAGAGTCTGGAAAAAAAAATGACTTTGACTGGAGGTATCGTATAAACTAGCCTCCGGTGCCCCTAACACTTTTTTTGATGAAAACGCGTAAAAATTTTCGCTTTGGTCGACTTGGCAACATACTTTTTAAGTGACAGCAGCAGTGAAGACACACACTTCTTTCGGGTTGTCAGTTTTCCGATCCAATGTATGGGCTGTGATGTCTCGAATAACACTAGATGGTCAAGAGTGCGTGCTATTTCGATATTGTACTATATTGTACAATATTGTACGATATCGTACAATATTTCGACGAGTAATATCAAGTGCAAGTTTATTTTTCCCACCGTGGGTTGCTTTTATCCATCAGTGCTTTGACAAGATATGTACTAGTTATTATGAGCACTCTATCTCATCGTGCGAGGTTTTCACTCACACAAGAGCATGCAGTCGATGTCAGACCGGCCTTTGACCGATGCTTGACTAGCATAACTCTTACGTTTTGAGCACCACCTGAGCTGGTGGCCTTACTTATTACTGTACAATGTCGTGCAACGCTTCGCATTACTGTACAGCACCCTACAGGAACTGGACAAAGCATGTGGAAGCTCCAGGGCCAGTTGAATGCACACTAGGCCACGTCGTTTGCACGGGAAAGCTGATCGAATGCAATAATCAAGAATGAGGTGCCTTCTGCATGCTTCCTGGCCTGACAACCATTTCTTCGCGAGCCTAACAAGTGCAGCACAAAAAACAAACCAGCTGGCCCTGCAAAGAGTAAAAAGAAATGCTCCCTTTTGCACAGTTGTCGCTTTCCCACATAGCGTCGGCTTCGCCGTGGGCATTGCCATGGCTAGTATCGATGGCAGTGAATCCCCATAACAATTTTTTTGAGTGATCTGACTTGCAAAAGTTGGAGACCTGGAACCAGGTGCTTATTTTCTATATTTCAGATTTTTTTTTTTTACTCTCAGTACTTAGAACAGGAAATTATTACTCTCATTCGTGTTCCTTGAGGTGCTTCTTTGAAGTTTCACATAGAAATTCTCAATAACTGTCTAACCAGTTATTGCTGCTTTGCATCAATTAAGAACACCAGTGACCAGGCTATAGTTTTGTGCGTCACAGTAGACTACATGTTGAAAGAAAATATCAACAAATGAAAGCGCCAACAGAGCACATTTCTAGCGGTAACAGAAGAGTCTGCTTCATATCAGGCAATTTGGCGTCATGTGGGCCATATGCATTTCTGTGTCCTATAGCTTTCCTTACCAGGTGCACACCATCAAAAATGACCCTCATTGTTGACAGAATTTTCCAATAGGGTCTTCAACTTTGACAATTGTAAGCACTTAAAAAAAAGAACCCTATCTTAGAGTGCAGTTAGACCTCAAAAATTACCCTTTAGAGGGCAAGTTTGTCAGGTGTCAGGGTTCGTCACAAATCTTATGTGCATTTTCATTCTTTAATGTTGTCTGCTCAGTACTTTACTATCGAAAATGCCACGTGCATCTAAGCATCCCGCTGTGTTTTCGACAGGAAAGTAGTGGGCGCACAGCATTACAGAAGAAATGCACGCATGTTTTATCACGATTATTGTGTATTAAAACACATCCTAAAAGGTAGACATTTTTAATGACACAAGCACTTCCTTTGCGAAAAAAGAAGTGTACCAGGGGACAGTCGCATCCCAGGGGAGGTAAGGTGTTCAGTTCTACACCAGAGGGTGTTGCACCCTTTGTGGGTGCATACTGCACCTTACACCCTGTTGTGAATAACTGCACTCTTGGAAGTAGGTGCATACTGCGCCTTACACCCTGTTGTGAATGACTGCACTCTTGGAAGTAGGGCATGTGCTTACTGCTGCGAAGGCGATGCCATAGTCAGAAATGTCATGCTGTATCTTGCATTACGCAAGACTCTCGGCTCATCGTGCATGCTAAGCCACCCTTTTCTTTTAGCCTTCTGTGTCCAGTCCTTCCAACCTTATCAATTAAAAACTCCGTGTGATCAACAAGGATAGTTGCAGTAACAGAGTTGCGGCAACCACAGTTACTCTCACTTAACCCTCGTACCCCCTCTCCCCCCCCCTAAAAATATCTTCCTGCTCAAACTTGCAGCTTTAAAGTACAGGTTCTCTCTTTTCTTCATTCCTGTCTTGACAAGCTTATGAATTGCACTTTCAAACCTTTGGTTCATAGTTCTCGGAAACAGTGTTGTCATGAAGCACGAAATTGTGACCCCCAAATTGTCTAGCTCTTTTCTGCCGCAGCAGCTGTGTTGCCGTGAAGCATGGTGACCAATTTTCGATGAAAACTTCATGGCCCTTTCCTGGCACAAGACAACAAACTGTCAGCTATGAAATTGTGTTTCTGATAGTCCTCGGCTTGCATCACATGAAGCCACCGCATTCGTTTGTCCTCTCTCCCCCTCCCCCCCTTTTTTTTTCATTCATAGCTTCTGCAAGTTCTCAGGAAATACCTCCTTAAATCAACACGGGTAACAGGAGCATGTCAAAACTAGGGCTCTTTTGTAAAACCGGTGGGACTTGGTAAGACCGAGCATGTTCATGTGGCTTTAAAATGTTTTTTTTTTCCTACTTAAAGAAGTCCCCATCAGGAAATTAAAATTTATGAAGCCAAATACTGCTAACTGCTGTGGTGAAAATGAAAGGGAATCGACGCATGCTGCATGTACAGATATGCAAAGCTTGATTACAATAGAAAAAAAATATATTTTTCTTAGGTGAAAGTGGGTTGCTGCTCCTTGGGAAAGCTTAGCACTTTCAGCCACAAAAGATTGCATAGCCTGAGAATTGGGAAACAATTTCCTAATAGCCAACTACTGAGTGTCGCTGGTATTCAAAGGCGCACTCTGTTATTGTGCGTTTTAATGCTGCCGCACACCCCTCCGTTTCAGGCCCATGAGAGATCTCGCTTAAACTTTTCAGCCCAGTCTGACTCGTGGACAGTAGCTGCAAAAAGAAGGAAGTCTTCAGATACATATATTTTTTTTGTCTTGGTAAGAAGGCTTGAGTTTTTCAACTTCAGGCCTAAGTTTTACCACTGCCAGGGGGACTTGCGACAGCGGCTTGGTCATTGGGCCCGTAATTTGTGACCCTCGCGAATGGGCAGAGCAATATTATCAACCACGGAGTACAAATAGCCTCGAGCGGTTTCTTGCGTCTGGCGTCGAGCAATGCTGCAGCCAGTGTTGGGACTTTTTTCCAGAGCTGACAACAGGGATTTCTGCATATATTTAATGGTTTGCAGCAGTTCTGGCATTCACGTACAAGGGACATTCAACACTTGTGCGTTATTGTGACTGCACTGTGCATGTGCTTTTGACATTGTTTTCTATAATATCATGTGTCGCAGTTACCCCGTATTGTGCAAGAGGCTTGCCTTGGGAAACGGATAGTTGGGTTTTATGAAAGTTTTGGTTTGCCGGATGTGTTGGCCAGTGATCATGCTGATTAACCTCCTCTGCAGTTTGCCTTGTCTAGCTCGAGTGCGTGACATCCCTGGTTTTCGGCATTGTCGTGCTTGTGTAAATGCTTGAAGACCATGTGTTTGCAAACAGTGTGTGCAGTAGGCTTCTGGTAATTGATGTTTGGACATAGTGAAACGGCATTGGTTCAACTTTCTCGCATGATCAGCAGCAGCGTATTTATTTTGTACTAGTCGGTACGTTGTGGTACTCAGTTGCCCACTGCAACATTGGCTCGTGGTGAATTCCACTGGACGTTCTGGACAGGCTTCTTTGAATCCACAAACGAGCACTTGGAGAGTGCTCAAATATCGCAAATCAAAGTCTATCAAAAGTAAAATGCTTGTTGCCAAATCGCAGTGCAAAGCTATGTGCAGCCAGAATAAATTCAAGTGTGTTGAAACTTCAGGTTTCCGTACATCAAGTATCCGTAAATCCTTACATCAAGTATCAAACCACTGCAGATCGTATTGATCCCAAACAGGCAACATAAAACTTCAGTCTGTTCTGAACTGAGAAAGCACATTCTTTGTCTCAAGTAGTTGGAACGAGCTTCAGAGCGACTGGCAGAATTCACCCCGAGATAAGAGCACATGCAGCATGAGAATTGGTGAGTGCAACATCAGGCAAATGTGTCGTTTGAGATATTCTCCTTACTTTTCAGTGTAATTGTTGATGGCACTGGTTTGATGGCATGGAGGTCATTTGGAAGATTCTGGGCTGATTGCAGAACGTCTACTGCCATTCGCTGATGTATTGCACTGAGAGACTACAGTTTCAAATGATGTGTGGGCAGCAGTTGGAGGTTATAAGTTGTGATTTGCTGCTGTTGTCCAGCTTGGCCCACTCAGTGTTTGTGTGTGGATGACTGGCGATCCTCTATGCACGCTTGTGCTAATTGGCAGAAACGAAATTCTTTGTTCATCGCTATTTGTTCCTGCTCATGACTCACAACAGCGTAAAAGTTTCTTGTCAACCGACGGTACTTCCGTATTCGAAGCTCCTGTAGTGCTTTCCTTCAGTGGGATTGGCTATGCAGGTTTTTCTCCTTTTGCTTGTTTTTGTACATGAAGTGATAGGCAGCTGTGATGGGTTATCGTCTTTCACTTGTGAAAGACACCTGTAGTTACGCATGGGGTATGTAGCATGTGTGATTCAGAGAGAATGTGGCAAGCTGAAGTTGTTTCAACTGCAGCCAGTCCAGCACCATTGCATATAAACTCGGCAACGAAGCACGTCATAACATTGTACGGATGCATGTTTGCAGTAGCGTGCACTGCCAGGCGCGTTCCATGCACTGCGCATTCATGGTGGCACTGGAATTTGTGGGCAAGCTGTTGGATTGTGTGAGATAAACCAAAGCTTGCGCAGCAAGCATTAGCAATAGTGTCTAGCCTTGTTTATGAACAGTGCCCAATGTTGAGGACAAGGTTGAGAGACATTCGACTGTTATTAAAACCGAAGCTTTACAGCGATGCACTAGAATAGGCGTTGCGTAAGTTGGTGAAAGTTATTTGGTTGTTTGCCATTATCTTAGTGATTACACTAACATGATAAGACTTCTTAAACATTTGCATTTTTTGGTGTTGTAGTCCCACGAAAAATTTCCCACAGCAATACTGCATTGTTCCTTCGCATCTTGATTTTCGTTCCAGTGTCGATGTACCTCTTTTATCTGTCAACCCATGTGTGTGTCACACCAGAACACTTCACTGTTATTACTTCTTTGATCTTTAAGAATTCTTTTAGGGCAACATTCACTGTACATATCTGTGAACATGAATAGAATCACCTGTCACTCCTTCAGAACCCTGACATTGCCACCACGTCATGCTTGGAAACTTCTATGGGGTCGTGATTCTCTTTTTTAAATCGTTCGTCTGTCCAGCATCACCCAGCTGGACTTTGGCTAGGTTCGGTAAGCAGCATTCTAAGTTGCTTTTCAAGCTCAAGATATGCAGCTTTCCCCAGACGTTGTGATTTAGTCTGCATGGCTATGTTTCGCTTGCGAGAAGCTGTCTTGTACAACTAGTCTTCAGGAAAACTGCATTGGCCAGTCGAAGTCATTTATTGGGTCTAGCACGTAGACTTCGGTATTTGAAACAGGACTGGTCTTAACAGCTGTGTATGTATTCCTTTGTCATTTCATTCATTACACTGCCATTTAGGAGGAGGGTATACCACCAGCAGCTTGCTAGGAAATCCCGAGTGCTCTCCAAGTTTTCTGTAGGGTGTAAGAAGAAACCGTGCATGCAGTTTCATTACACATTGGGCTAGATGTCTGCATGCTCTTGAAAAAGAGATGTGGTTGCGTGAATGCTGCTCCGGAAACATGCTGTAGTGTGTGTTTTGATTCATGTCTCACTGCAGTTGTTGAAGGTTAGTTACTGCACATATGACAGCCAGCACTGTTGCAAGGCAATGTAGTGGGGAGTGCTTGGATGTCTGCTGGTTGCTGAGCCAAGTATGGTGACATTTGCTTACCCTGGGCAAGTAACTGCGCAAGAGGGGAAGTAATGCAAGTGAACGTGACACTGACGACTCTTCATTTGCCATCTTTGTCATGAACGCAGCATCTGAAAACATCGACATCTACAGACAATGTACTGTGTTGTCTGTGACACTGGTGACACAGTGTGATCCGTATTCTGTGTTTGCTTCACTTCTCCTTTTGGCCAATTACTTGTCAAGCGTTGAGCAGAGGTTTGCGTATAAGAATGTTGTACTCATTTGTCACTCTCGTCAGAGCCCCGCCTGGCACTTCAAAGCATGAGACAGTGATGCAAAGAGCTTCAGGTTAGCGTTCTGGCATGAATAGACACTCGCGAATAATTGCGGAGCATAGGGTGCTCGTCTTGTCACATGTATCTTTTGTGATCATGTGATCATACCAGAGCTTTGTTAACCAATAAGCAAACTAGCCCAACAACGAAGTGATTGCAAAGCTGTTCTCATCAGCCTCCAGAGCTTTGGAGGGCCAGGGATGCGACCCCAAGCACCGCCACTGTACTGTCCTGTCATTATGTGCTCGGTGGCCTGGTAAATGTTCAGTAAGAGTGTGCATTGAGAGCCCCACCTCAAAGCTGCCACTGCCGTGGTATGTTCCAAACAGACGCTGTGTAAATCCCCCGCCGTGAGAAAAAAAAATCCAGATGTTTTCAATGATAAATTGCATACTTCGGTACTGTGCAAGTTTGGTTACCTGTTCTTTTTTTCTCTCCTCCAATTCTTTTATCTGTAGTTGAAAAGCTCCGCACGACTTCCCCGCATTTGCATAGTTCGTCGGCGTAATCTAATGAGAGAGCTTGCGACATCCTCTACCAGAGGCCCAACCGTCCGTACTCCCTCTTACGTTTTATACCTTTTAGGGTGTAGTCTTGCTTCAAAATCTATATGCGTGCATTTCTCTTATGTAACGCTGCACGGCTGTACCATCTCTTCAAGAGCTCGTTTCTGAGCGTCCCGTAGAGTTTCAGGCAGGAAATAGTATTCATAATGGTAACAGCGCGAACAAAACAACAGATACCATGTACACCAGCGTGCCCAACTTTCCACTTTAATAAAGGAAATAGTATTGCGAGCATAGCGATGACAAAAAGAAATTAATAAATAATTGAATGATGATATCGATAACCGTTTGTGCCAAGACTACGCCCTAAAGGGTGGTAATTTGCGCTCTTGACCACGTGGCACTTGTCCCATGATTTCTAACCGTGTGCAGCGAAGCAGGTGATCGGTCCAACTGTGGCATCGCGCACATTTAAATTTTGCAGGCGACTTTTTTGCAGCCTGCGAAGGCGCATGCGACAAGTCTGCATGCAGCGTGCAGTGTCCCCTGAGCGCCATCTAGGCGAGGCAAAGCAACCAGCACCTTAAACAAGTGTTGGTCAACTGGTTTGCGCAAAGTTAGCTCAAAACTGTGCTGCTTTCTTTTAAAACTGTGTGAGGTACAATTCAAAAAGTTGCGTTATCTGTTATTTTACCGAGTGTGTCCTTTTCCTTCCCGCTGCCTTCCCTTTATTTGTGGTTATTCAATGCAATGTATCGCTTCAATTTCTGAAATTGTGCGATCTTCCTCAACATTTTATAAAGTACTTGAAAAACAAGTCATTTTTCCACTGACGTAATTGAGTTGAACTTAGGTGTGTGTTTTTTTCTATTAAAAGCAGCAAGTTTAATGCAAACTGATGGCGGTGGTTCGGCATCACATTTGGGACATGACCTCTACTCTACAACTATACAAAGCCGCCTCTGCCTGTTGATTTAAGGCAATACATCTGCGTATAATCTAGGACAGTTAATAAATGCCTAACTCAGATTATCTATATAGATGTACCAGCCAGTCATGTTCGCTCATTTCTGCGTCGTGACATCACAGGCGAACTTCTTTCAGTATCGGTCTCCGGAGAACTGTCGCAGGCAAAGGTCAACACTGGGTATGTTGCCTCGGCTTACATAGATTCAGTTATCTAGGAGAATGCAAAATTGTCGCGAGTTCTTTGCAAATGCTATTGCCAGTTATGCCTTGCCCAGCCTAGGTGGCGCTCCTGTACTGCACTGTGTTAACGTTAGGCTTAGGTGTGTGGTCGAAGGTTGTTGGGCGAAGCGCTCGTGGAATACCTTGCGTTATCCACCCTCTTAATGTTGCACCTATTGAGGCGTCTCTTGGTCTCGCATTTCAAGCGATGCTCTCTAAAAAAGATGTACGCCCTTCCCCCCCTTTTTTTGTCTCGCTACGATAGTTGTCATCATCGTCGCGTGCACATTCTTGCAATGTGCCTGTTAATTTTTTGTTGGGAACACTAAGGAGTGCTTAAAGCCGCACGACGTTCCTGATCAAAAAGTACTGGGCACGCTGCGTTAAAGAAAAAAAATGGGGGGTGGGAGGGAGAGTTGCACACAAGATTGGCGACAATTATTTCTGTGTGACATAATGGCGCCATAAAGGGTGTCGAAGCTTGGTATCCCAAAGGGTGCAAAATTTGTGTTTTGTGGTGAACCAATGGGCGCAACACATTTTAGAGTGTAAATCCCGCAGAAGTGAAAGATCTCATTTGCCCGCTCACAGCAGTCTCGTAAACCATAAAGGCATATTTTTTAAAATTCTTCTGGACACCATGTCAGACGACGATACTCGGTTGCCCAAGTTGCCCCTGACAAGGTGTGTTGGGGCACATTTGCAGGATAATTTTAAACAGGGTCAAACAGGACTGGTAGCGCTGTAAAATTTCGTTCACGTTGGCATGGAGCCCGCTGCTATTGTTTGCTGCCGTTGTAGTTTTGGTCATGCTCATTTTATCAAGCGGAAGAAAACGACGACATTGGTCTGTGTCACATGACTTTTCTGAGCAGTTTCAAATGTGCTTTCTACATTGTCCTTGCCTTGCGCAATACAATTTTTGCTCCAAAAGCCAGCAAGCAATGTTTGTTGTTCTACGTGGTGCCCAGAAAGGGTACGAATTTTAACTGCGACCTCAGCAGTTCTGCAGTCCGCCTGCGAAGAGTATACATTGCACTATGCACATACGACCCATTGTTTTCTTTTGTTTTTTTCTTTGTTTTGGAGATTCGTATTCTGGTAGAAAGCCCAGCGAGACCTTTGCGAAGGATATGAACTTTCCCGTGTCATTTCATTTCGACACGGTTTGATTTCATTTGTTATCCTGCTCCGAAGTGTTGCCACACCTAGGGGGTGGGGGGGGTACACAAATTATGCACATTTCTCATTGCGGGGGTTGTATTACATGTTTGGCTTATCGACGCAGGCATAGGGCAGGTTTAGCAAAGCGGAGACGTACCAGCGTAAACTTCACCGATTGATCCGTAGACGAAGCATCTGCGCGCTCGTGGTGCAGATGCTTCAGAATTGCGGAGTTGTTGAGCGAAGCGTTTTCGACATCGCAAGATGTTGCCGTCAGCACTGCTGTTCTATGGTACGTCTTACGGTATTGCAGTTGTGTACCCTAGTTTACGTGTATCCGTGGTTCTTAAACTCCCTATTGCTGCAGCAGAATTTGGGACACGTAAGCAGTTTGGACATGACGGCATGACACTGATACATGTGGACGGGTGGTAAAATGAAAATGATAAAAAAAAGGTGTGTGAATTCCTTTTTTTCATTCAGTGCCTGCCGTGTACATAAGCGTGCATGATATACTGTCAGTGGAGTTAGTTTTTATTTTTTTTCTCTAGTGTCCCACGTCGGATTCTTTGTTTCTTTTGGCTGGCAACCGCGCAGCTTGGTGCGCGGCGCGCCTGAAGTGTACACGTCTCGTTGCTTTGTCATGATTGATCAGACACGCGCAATGAACAGATACGAAAACAAGTCGCAGAAAAAAAATACTGTTGGAAGTGAATAAAAAGTATATATATATTATACGTCTCATTGTGGCTCTTTGTTCTTAGCTTATAAGGCACGTTGCGTCCGCCAGACGCCTCCACCATCGGACTGACTTAGCGCCACCCACGCCCGCCTGCTCGTCCATTTGGGGATAGCGTGCTGTTTTGTTCAAGCGTGTTCAAGCCAACCAAGTGCGAAACTTTTGCAACATATTGCACAGCTTTAACCCCTGATAAACACCACTTTAAGTTTGATAAATTATACCCACTATGGCATAGTATGCTCAAACGCGTCCATTCCTGCTCGGATGGACAAGTGTACTGCAGAACTGTATGCCTCTCTGAATGCCTCGCTCAGAAGGCAAATTTTTTTCTCCGATTGCGTCGTGCATGACGCGACACTAGCGCCATCTGCGCACGCAACATAGGCATGAACGACTAATGGCTTCTTTCGTCTACACGATGCCAAAAGAGAGCGCATGGAGTCTATTAGAAAGCTTACGTGTTGAAATTGCGATGCTTCTTGTGGGTCTGCCGTGCATGGTCAAAGCTGGTTGGGGGTGAATTGGCATCCCTCTCTGTCTTGCCATTTCTGGACCCTGCATGTAGAACGCGGGGGCGCCATAACCCAACAGGCTTGAAATTTCTGCAAAAATTGCATGCTTGAAGGCCTTGTATGATTCCTGATGAGCGGATGTTTGATGGATTATACCTACTATGGCTGAGCGAGCACTCCCAAGCGCGACCACTTCTGCTCGGATTGACAAACTCACTACTGAGCTATGCCTCCCTGAATGCTGAGCGAGAAACTCGGTGCATGTGATACCCACATGATTGAGTAATGTTTTTTTCCTCTACACAAAGACGCCAATGTAATTGGCACAAAGATATAAGCGATAATGCTGTAACATATTTTTGTTACATCGGTTTTAGCAAGTGATCCCCTCTGACCGTTTTCTAATACCTGAAATTGCATGGCTGTGAACGATTGAAGAGATCACTCGCTGCCAAGTGTGCGGAAGCTAGTGAATTACTTTTGCATGTGAACCGGGCAGGCAGATTTGTTGCACATTTTAGCATTACAGCGAAGAATCGTGGAGTAGATTAGAAATATATGTACATATATCGCACGCCACGCAAGCTTACTTTGCATGCCAATAGGTGGTGTCCAAATCCACACCCCAGTGACGGCTCCCTGTGAGTAATGGAAACTAATCTCGAAGGCTGCGTTTTTGCATACAGCACATGCCGGAAGTGATTGCAGAGCCGTAAGTGTGTCCAGGCCGCCATGTTTTGGACACCACTTATTCCAACATCCTATTACCTCTACAAACAAGGACCTATTCCACTACATTTAGCAAAATAATAATGCTAGGCATACAAATGAAGCGCACCGATATGTCGACATCCAGAACAGTCGGTAATGTTTTGAGCCAACGGAAGACTTAGCAACTGTCACAAAATTATGGCTTCTTTCCCTACCACGGGGAAAATAGGTGCTTTTTGTAGGTTATGCCCGATCTTTTTTTCTGAAGGAACTGCTGCACTCAATATTTTACGTAATACATAAACAAAAAAACAGAATGAATGCACTTTTAGTGTATAAATGTTTTATTAACGAGATGTACGTCATAAAAATAAGTTGTCAAAATCGAAATTGTGGAATAAAATTGAAAGTTTGTAAATACATGCTTGTATCTACTTAGAAAAAAATATGAAAATATTGTAAGATATACAAAATTTGTTGCCGTCTTATAGGCAATACCTCCTAAAAATCAAAATTTTTCGTTGAGCAGGTATTGCGCCACAAAAGTTTAAGTACAAGCCCTACAGTTTGGCGTGCCGGGCTGCGGCCGCCGATGTTCCGGGTTGGCTCGCATCGTCGCTACCGCAAAGTCCGGCGAAAAGGCAGCATCCTCAGACTCGCTGCTGTTAGATCCATTGATAGAATCAGCCGCAGACGCAGCGCAATCGCGAGATCTGCGATCTTTGGAAGCGCGCGCGCCACTCCCCGGGGCGGCCATTTTTTTGCTTTCTTTGATGATCACGAAACATCGGAGTGCGTTGTAAGAATTAACGCCTAGCGTGAAACAAGCGAACTGCCTACAAAACAAGCGGCGCGGAAGGTCTCGAAAGCGGCGTTTCACACCATCGTTAGCGGGCTAACGACGCCTAATATGTGCGGTACGGAAAGAGTTAAACATGATGTAATCGATTTCGGGCACTCCACAAGTGATCCGCAAGGCACTTTACAAAGTATTTCTTTCCTCTGAGTTACATATGCGTGAATAGCAGTCTCGGCGCGTCGCATTTGATAAGTGCCCGTTGCACTGTAACGCTGCGCTCGCTGGGCTACTTTTAAATTTGGTTATTCCGTCCGAACGCGGAGTCGCCGTGGCGTCATCAGCTTGTTACACACAGGTAGCGAAGCAATTTGCGTAATGGGGACAATTAGTACCTTTATTAAAGTTCTAATTAGTTTAGCTTCCCTATAGGGCGAAACAAATATGGTAGGGTGTTATCCCGGATGACCTTTATTCATTCGCCTTCGTACTACCCGTAAAATGCTTACCGAAAATTGTGTTCTGCGTTGGTGACCAGCTCTTCCGATCGTCGCTACATGAATTTGAACGAAACAAGTTAATAAAAATGCGCTCGCGGCATCGTTCATTAAGAGATGGCAAAATGTGGCCTGTCAAAAACAAAGTGTTCAGCGCTAAACCGCTCGTTGTATTGGTGCCCTGTGATGGAAAAGAAAGTGGGCTCCGAATAAGACGTCAGCTACAAGTACAGCACAAAGTGAAGGAAGAAAATAAAGACATCCTATATGCGATGAACGAGGCGATTCCGCCGTTCGCGGCATTCCTTCTCCCAATGCACTTTTGCGAAGCGTTAAAACTTGGCGTTCGTATAATCTTTCTTAACGCGAAAGCGTGAAGAAGCTCGTGTCGCAGAAAAGTCGGTGTCAGTGGCGTTGGCCGTGAGTGAAAAATCCCGGAAGACAATTCATAAATACACAACAACTTGCAAGATGGGCTGAGTGGGAATCGAACTAGGGTCTACGGAGTGTGAGACGGAGACGCTACCACTCAGCCATGAGTTCTTTTTTTCTTTATTCCATGACTTTGACAAATAAAGAACAGCAATAGCAATACAGAAAACAAAATATAAAGGATACAATGACCACGTCGTATTGACATAATCAGCCTGGTAGGGGGCTGGCTTCGCCACATTAAAATTCATTTAGAGCCATCAATGGCTCCACCCTTGACAGCCACTCGGGAGTATTGCCACCGGCCTTCAAAATCGCAACAAACCGATGCACAGTTTCACGGAAATAAATTTGCGTAGGTCGTGCGTCGGGATCACAGTAGTATCCTGCCATTCGAGAGCGCCACTGTGGAGGCCAATTAACATTAATAAATCAAACAGAAAACCATCCTCGTTAGTAGTGGGTAGATACCGTATTCTAAGAGGGGCGAGGGGAAATTGTTTCTTTAACGTTCTTTGTAGTACGTCCCCAAAAAATACCCCTCCCCAACAATGAAGAAAAACGTGATCTGTCGTTTCTGGTTGTTTGCAGATAAGGCAGTGAGATCCCCATGGAAGAAATAAGCCGTTTTCCTGTAACACTGGAACGTTGCCAGCAAATTTTCTTTACTCAGCCATGAGTTCGATGGTTCAAATCCGAGACAAAAGTGCCTCTAGTGAGTGCGGTGTTGCCTTAGAAACGTGCCGTAGAAAGTTATACTGTGGTGTATATCGGTCATTATGAGCATGTAAATTACAGAAGTCGCAGTTAAACGAGTAGCGAAGTACGTTTGCGCTACATTTCTTCTGCGCTTGGCGCACACGCAGAGCCATCTTGGGGCAAACGCAGAAAACAGTTTCTTCTCGCAATGTACGGCACTGCCCCGACAGATGGCGCGCCACTCGCCCACTTCTCCCCTTCGTCTCGTTTGAGTGCATTGGGGCCGTGCGGGGACCGGTGCGAGGATGCCCCAATACCCTTGCGTTTAATAAATTTTCTCGCTCTCTCCCCTTCCAGGGTGCATCACTCGAACCCTCGTGTTTAGGCGACGCGGCTCCTCTTTCCGCTCACAGCGCGATTCCTAGGTGCAGCGTCCGATGCGGGACGCCTCTGACATGATCGCTGCGCCGTAGCGCGTCTGGTGGGAAAGCGTCCCCTGCGATGTGTGCCGTGCGGCTTGCGAGGAGTCATGCGTCTGCGTAGGGCTCCTGGAACAAATAATTAGAAAAAAGTTGTGCTGTGGACTTAGAAGTGTTGTATATGAAAACTATGTATTTGTGTGACTCAAGAGCATGCCGAGCGAATGAGTCCGCGGTACGAGCGGGGTTCGACAAAGCTATCGCGTTCCGCTCTTGAAGGCGAAGTTTAAGCGTCCTCCAATTCTTTATTTCGCTTGGGTTGCCATGCGCCTTAACTTCAGAATGCAGTATAAGCATGTAGGCCCCTTTCGTGCGGCTACTGCACAAGGAACTTATAAAATGCGTGGTCAATTATCCATCGTTCATTGTCCTCTGGTTGGTCACTTCTCAACTTCACACTTCCAAGTCAGTGTTTCACAAAATTTTCTAATAATGATCCCCTTGAATAGTAACATACCTATCATATGACCTCCCTCTCCGCCCGCACACACAGTCTTATAAGTATCCTGAAGCATGATTTTTTAAATGACGCGGATGCATTTACATTTTAATTTATTTATAATGCATTAACCACAGCAGGGAGGGCTATCGAAGTACTGGTTAATGTTTCTTGACAAGGATTGATTTGATCAAGTATTTTAATGAGAAGGATGGATTTGCTTTCTTGATACACCCACACCCGCTGAACCCCGATTCTGCAGTTTCGGTGAGACAAAACTGGCTGTGCTTCGGAGGCCCTGTTCGGTGGCGTTTTCCTTGTGGCAGGCGACGAAAAGCTCGGATAGCCTGTCGTCTTGCCATTTCAGCGTCCGTCTGGTAGCCAAAATAACGTTGCATTCTGCATAATCGTAATTTCAAGGGTGATATATGTATGCATATGCATGATGCATGTTCGTATTACTTTTACTGAAATAGCAATTATATGGACACTCCGACGCATTTTTGTCGTCGCCGTCACCGTGTGATGTTCCACATAAAGTCCAATGTCGATAACAGCGTCTCCGCGCGCCGTATGCTGCATGTGCGAGTGAAAGCACACGAGTGGAACGGACGATCGCGGCTCAATCTGGCGCGCACGAGGGAGGAAAGCGGAGAGATAACGCGCCGTCTTCCGTCGCACAAAGAAGCCGGGGGGGGATGGGAGCGGGGACGGCGTTGGGCTCCGGCAGCAACTTCGTATTTCGCGACCGGGCGCAAGGGGAACTGACGATTGCGGCTCACTGTCGCGCGCGAAACGGAGGAAAGTGGGGAAGAATCGCGGAAGGGAGGGGGGGGCTACTCCGCCAGAAATAAGTACTTTGCGCGGCGCCGCGTGGACGCGCTCGCCGTATCTTGAAAGTGATCTGCAGGTGGCTCATACCTTTGTGCGTGATGTTTTCTCGCCGCTGTTTGCGTTGAAGTGATACACAGCACGAAGGTCACTTCGCTCGCTGCTGATGCTGCGCTTGTTCGCACCAGCGTTTTGATAGCGAGTGTCCGCAGTCATCGAGTGTGATGTGTTCATGTTTGCCTGTGCCCGCTGACACCAAGCTTGTTAATTCTGTTAGTAAGCGAATGTTTGCAAGTTTATACGACCGATAAAGCTACTATCCGTTACTTCGTATAACTGTCTGCTAATTTGCTATCGCAATCGGTGCTTCGCTTTTCGGGCGAAACCGCGACTTCTTTTAAAAACGGCGTTGAAACAGTATGGACCACCGAGGCTGAAAATTTATTTGTTTCGGCAAGTAAAATGTACCCGCGTGAGTAAAAGTATACCGACGAGGGGGTTGTAGAGAGAAACTTAGCTTTTTCGTAACTAATACTCAGAAAGTGAAATTTACGAGTGCTCTGGAAAGTTCGCAATGCCAAGTTGGGACCGCAGTCCTCAATTTCAAGTTACATTCGCAGGCAGAGGAAAAAATCGGCCTCATCGCGCAATCCCTGGTCCGTATCCTTTTGCTTACAGGTGTGCATATATAGTTGGACCCTCCATGACTCCCACAAAAAAATATAGTTCATGACCTATTTAGGGGTCCCATGACCCGCAGTTTGAGAAACACATACACTTGCGCGGACTGCTATTGCAGCTTTAAATGCAGCAGACCTTTTTTGCTGCGGCAAGGGCTCATCATGATGCACTCAATGCCCCGGGGCCTCCACGCCGTCCAAAGAATAAGCTTCCGACCTGACGTCTGCCGGACAACTGGTTTTGCAGGGAGGCCGGAGGACCCCGCGGACCACAGCCCTCGAGTGTGTTGCACGGACACGTAGGGTAATGCTAGTAATGCCATTCACGAACGGTGCCTCGATGTCCTCCTCGCCCGCCACCCTGTACCGAGCGGCTGGCGAGGAGGACATCGAAGTGCTCTACGGGCACGCACCCCGCCACTAGAGACAACCATATTACGGCTACTACGAGAGAGCGCGGTCTCCATTGTTGGTCACGTTTTATGCTGAGTGCATAGAAAGATTACTGAAAAACAGTGAACAAGTTAGGTTTATCTTGCTTGCGCAACGGGCAGATGGTGCAACAGAGAATCCCTGGGCTGATGCGTGCGGACGGCATAACATTACTACAGCGGACAATGCAAATGAATTCCAGAAACCTGCCGTTACGTGTGGCAATGAAGCGACATATTTAGGCATTGATTGTAGCACTGAGAAATCGGGAAGTATGATCTTTGATGAAGAGTCGTACGAGCAGTGACGCGGTATGAATTCAACAGCAAGTCACACCCATGGACATTGAAGCAATAGAAATACCTACATGTATACATAAACGAATGAAACAACTGCTCAAACACCCACCAAGATGATCTGAGGATGAAGGGTAAGCGTAGAGGCACGTTGGGGTTGGAATAAACATGAGGGCCTGCAAGGAATTTCGCAAGCATTAATGGTGCCAGCGCTGACGTTCGCAAATGCGAATGTGTGCTTAAAATGAGAATCCTTGTTGGCGATGGAAGTTTCCAAAAGTCAGTGGGGCCGATTGGCATTGGGGTCCCACGGTATATTCACAAATGAGGCAGGGCAGTGTGATATGGGTCGTGCCACTTTTAAAGTCATAGAAGCGCAGAGCAAAATTAGTTTTTTAGAAAGACGCAGCAACATGGACGGAAAAGATGGACGTCTGAAGGGCACAGATGCTTCAAAAGCGCGGACACGGAATTGAGAGAGAGGTCAAGAAAGTTTGCAACGAAATACAGGGTAATTGAAAATGTAGATAGGCAAGCAGGAGTCGCCGAAAAACAAAATTAGGAAAAACAGAGACTGTAACTTTGATGCAAGTTGAGGACGGAAACAAAATAGGCCATGGAGATCTATAAGTACGCCAAGAAATAAACCGGGAGGCGAAACCTGTACGATAACACAAAGGTCAGTGGCTTGCTATCTTGAGGACCGAGCCGGCTACCTGTGGGCAAATATATACCGGAGCAAACGCTGGCAACAAGATGAGACGTGTCTGCTGCAGCAAAAGTCCGACAACCACTCGGCGCATCGTAATGGAATGCCAAGATATTCTCCCTGCCAAATTTGTAGGAAGCGTCCATTTTCCAGAAGCACTGGAATTCAAAGTAGGTGGAAGAATTAACTGGTCATAAACAGTCTAGATAAGTGAGAGAAGTTTGAGTGTTGATGGCAAAAAAAAAATAAGACCTAGTTTCGCCGGAACGGCGAAACATTGATTGCGATATCAAATTATAAGACAGCTATACGCAGTAAGGTTAGCAGTTTTATCAGCTGTAGTATCGTACCAGCTGCACGCGGAACTGTTTACGAAGTAAATTAACAAGCACGGTGTCACGCGCATAGAGAAATATGAACGCACCTTACTTGGTGACCGCAGAGACTCGCTGTCAGAATTTTGGCCTGGTGAAGAACGGCAGCAGCGGCTAGCGAATTCCCCTTCACGCAGGCTCTCGCTTCAGCGCGAACCATGCAGGCGCGCGAGGACACAGCGCACGTACACGAAGCCATCAGCTATCGTGAGTCGCCTAGCCTTCGAACCCACCGAAGATTACCTCCAGGATAGGACGCGCGCGCGGTCGCTCTCAGCTAAAGCCCCTTAAACTTCGTAAAGTAGTGCCACGCTTTGAAGAATGCCGCCTCCTCCTCGCGCGCTCTGCCCCCCGCCGCGTCGCTATTGGCCTAATGACATCACGCGTGCCCTCGCGCCGTACATCAGCGCCATTTTTGCTCGAGAAGCGTTACGAAGTGGCGAGGAGCGTATGTTGGCGCCGTTGCTACGCTCGAGCAGTGTAGGCGGCGCCACGGTCGAGGAGGGAGCGTGAAAGAGAGGAGAAACGAGGAGGAGGGAAGGCGGAGGAGGAGAGTGTCACTACTTTACGAAGTTCAAGGGGCTTTAGCTCTCAGCTGCTCCATGCGCCGCCACGGCTGGAGTAGAAGAGATACGCGCTACCCTCCCCCTGCCTCCTCCCTCCTGTCTTGACTGTTAACTTACTGCGTCATGCTTTTGACGACGCTTGAGAAATTCATCGTGAATTTGTTGTGAAGTGCTCAAACACAATGCCAGCTGTGCTACGGGTGACCAGGACCTTGTCAGGCTCTTACCTTATGTCTTGGCGCCCTGTTTTCGTTGGAAAGAAAATAAACTTTAACTTTCACATCTAGCAAATGCGGAGAGCTTCAAGAGACCCACCGAACATGCCGTTAGTACAGTGTGCTAAGGTATGAGAGTCGTGTGCTCACTGCGCACCAGCGGCAACGGGGAGGGGTGTAGCCGCCGATGTCAACTTGGAAACGGAGCTGTACCATAGAGAAAGCAGAGCCTTTCCTACAAAAAATTTTGTGTGGGAAGCTCTATGAGAGAAAGGATTGGCTATACATTGAAATCGACGGTGCGATGCCTGGTGTGCGACAGGCAAAGCGCGTATTGCTACATATGCAAAGAAGAGACGCCGCGAACATGCACAGAGAACTCCGCGGCGTCGAAGCACAGAAAAAAGGCGCAAACGCGGTCGCATACGCAACACTGATATCGACGGTACGACGCCGCTCTTTGCACGTGTAGCAATGTGAGTTTCCCCGTGGCACACAAGGCGGCGCACCGTCGACTTCAGTTGACTTCAGTTGCCATCGGCCGTAGAGTTTCCCATTACATCGGTGGCTTCGCGCGCCCGGGGCCACTGAGCCCACTACCCTTATATACTAGTACACTGTACCGTTGCAAATGACGACAGCGTCATTTGCATGACTAAATATATGTTAAGCATAAACATCGTTTGTAAAATAGAATTTTATGACTTTTGACAAACGCGACTCCAGTTTTACCAGTAATTTTCGTTTATTCGTCCGTAAAGGCTTTATGAACGCCGAAAAAGCTGGCTGGCGGGTACGCAACTAGGGCTGCTCTAATGACAGTCTCCCGAGTTTTTCTCTGGCGTTGGACGCACGCGGAAGATTCGCGACGCCCGCGTTTGACCAGTTTGCCTCCTCTGAATCCTTCGCGCTTAACCGTTAGGCAAAAGGCTGACTGTCCCAGTACAGAGGCGAGAGGACCACGGGATATCGCCGTCGACTCGAGGCCCGAGTCGGTGAAGATCCGCGCGCAAGAAAGACACCGCCGGAACATCACCTTCTTCGTCTACCTTAGCCGATTCTCAATTCCCCAACGAGCATCCAGGCGTGTGGCGCTCGCTCGGCTGTGATCCACGTCGCTGTCTCGTCCAAATTGCGGCATTCCCAGTCGCCGTTCTCAGTCGGAAGACGCCGTACACAAACAGCGCTCAGCGGCCGACCTGGACAGATCGTTTCCGGTGCCGCGTTTGATCTGCGTGTGTGTGAAACGTCCAGGACGCGAGTGCCCAAGAGCTAGCCGCCTTCCTCGGCCGACGAGCACTTGTCGACGACGTCGGGAAGCTCCGCGCTTCGTGCGACAGGCCGCCACCGGCCGGCCCTGTGCCCGGTCACCGTCGAGGCCACGGTGAAGAGGTGAGCGTCTTATAGGTTTGCGCGCCAGGAGTGGCGTCGCGTGCGGACGCTGTGTGCGCGTGAGTGCGCTTGTAGTACACCTTCGCACCATCAATCGCACCAACAGGGGCCAACTTTCTTTCTTTCTTATTGCGCAAGTACTCCCATGGCATAATTGATAATATAAGGGTCTGTTTCCTGGATAAAGTCCACGAGCGGCAGGTACAAATTTAGCACGTGTGTCCATTTGCGAAGGTCAGGTGGACGGCCGGGGTGCGCTGTAAAATAATTACTCCCTTAAAAGCGACAAAGGTGTAAATCGATCTACAGCTCACACCCTTACACCCAAAAGTGGTACTTGGGTGTGAGTTATAGACAGATTTGCACCCTTTTTTTTTCATTTTCAAGGGTGTTAATTACTGTTGCCTGGTACGGACCGTATGAAGGCCCGGACAGCTCCAGAGGCGGTGGTCTATAGTGTTTCCTCCGTGGAAGGTACGGGACAGAAGGGGCAGAACGGCATGCGTCCACATGGCCCGAATAGCTATGGCCCGAATAGTCCCTAGAAAAAAAAATTGGTAGTGGCTTAACTCGGCTATGCCAGGACATACGTAGCGAAAGCTAAGGCATAGCATGGTTAGCCTTGGTTGATCTTGATTGCAAGTCCAGGTTAATCTTGTTGTCTAGCTATGTTGCGGCGTTTAGCCAGTCGTTCGGCGTGCTGTTCGTCTGTTTCCTGGGCGATTCGTTTCCTCTACATCTCTTTCCGATGTCGATTCCAGGCCGCCTCCTGCTTATCAGAATTGTAGCCGACCATACTGCCACCTCAACTGTGGCGGCGCACGCGAGCTCTCCTTTTCAATCCTTAGACATGTTATCAGGCATGCGACACAGCTGGCGGAGCGAGAGGAGGCGAGCGCAACGACGAGGAACGCGGTGTGACGTCATACCAAACGGCGGTGGCGGAGAGGCGCGGCGCTGCGCAGCGGCGGAACACCTGTGGCTCGGTGCTACTACTGGCGTATGCGCAGTAGTGACTAGGGAGCGAGAGAGAGAGAGAAATATCCGCGACGGCGAGGCGCGCGTTGTGACGTCACGTGCCTCCTCGAAGCACCGCCACGGCGAAATCGCAAGTTCGTGGCCAGTAAAAATTGGGAATAGCAGGAGTCATTGCGATGCCCACGCACATCTTCCTGAACGTAACCCCATCTCGACGAGTTAAACCGCCGGGAAGGTCCGATCCACGCTGCGGAATAGGTGCACCGCGCGGAACGCCGGGTAGAGTCCTTGTGCAGCAGTATATGTGTCCGCGGGAGACAGTTGAAGAAACGGTAGTAGGGTATGTCACGCATGCACAATGTATATGCCACACCCCGCGGATGACACGCGTCGTGGGCGGCCATTGTCTGTGCTGGTACAGAGCGGCGGATCCACTGCGCACGAACAGGGCACGGGTACAATTCATTATGGCGCTGCACGTCGGAAGTGATGCCGAGAGAGCCAATAATTCATCCGCGATCTCTGACAGCTTACGTGGAACACACACACATATATATAAATATATATGTGTGTGTGTGTTCCACGTAAGCTATCAGAGATCCCGGATGAATTATTGGCTCTCTCGGCATCACTTCCGACGTGCAGCGCCATACTGTATATATATATATATATATATATATATATATATGTATATATATATATATATATCTGTGTGTGTGTGTGTGTGTGTGTGTGTGTGTGTGTGTGATCAGGCGTTCTAGCATATCTAGGCGAATACTGGGGGTCACAGATGACAGGACGTCCCGGATAGCAGCAAGCTCTGCCACGACAGATGGTAGCGGCTCCTGGGTGAAATACGTGCACCCATGGCATGAAACCTGGACAGCTGTGCACACAAAGTCTGCATACAATATGCGGCAATTGATTCCTGCATATATGTGTACTTATAGCGCATTCGTTGCTGCAGAATTTGTGGCAGCTTACGGTACCGCTGAGTAAATTCGGCTGGCGCAGCTGTCAGCGGCCGGTTGTCGCTGGCTTGAATCTTTTTCCATGGAGGCGTAGGGGGGTTGGGGAGGGGAGGCGTCTGACGGAGGTGACAATAGCGGAAGTGATGCAACATCGGAGTAATGCGCTAACGCCGCTGCAGCCGGTATAGTTTCGATTTCCAAGCGGCGAGCATTACGACGTCTTGAAAGAAGGGATATAGGTGTTAGGCGAGGGAGGCATACCATAGCTCGCGTCACCTCTCAGTTGACAGTTGTGAGCCGGTCTCAGTCCCTGACGGTGAAGCGTTGAAACTGGGCTTGATAGACCACCTGAGGTTGCGAAATGGACCGTACCAAAACAGAAGTCATGCGGGAGCAAGAGCCACCGGTCTTCCTTTCGGGTGATGCGGCGGATGAGGTGCAAACTGCCAACGGCTTTCTGGCGCGCGCAGCATTCCCACGTGGCTGCAGATCCGGAGTCCTTCATTTCTAACCCGAGTACGCAGATCTCTGAGGCAGCTGCGAGCTTTGGCCATTCAGTTTCAGTTCCGTAATAAAGTGTCCAGCGCATTCCTTATCAGCACGAATCGAGAACGAACGGTGTCCTGTAGGAAAGAAGTCACAAAGTTGCACAGTAATGTGCAAGTATTCTTTGGCGAGTACTCCAGCAAAATCTGTCGGTCACGCGAAAAGCGTAATGCCTTGCATCTACGCAAAAAATGCGGAAATCGGGAAATTAACATAGTTAACCGTTATAATTGTGTAAATGCAGATGATTAGTATTTTGATTAGCGAGAAGAAGAAATTGAAAAAAAGAAGGCTCACGCTTAATGCGTGAGCCTTCTTTGGCAAGTACCCCGGCAATTTTGTTAGCACAACCGTGTGCCTAATGCGAAAAGCGTGACACCTTACCCCTGGGAATACATGAGGCTCCATAAAGAAACGCATGAGGCAGCGTATAGTATGGGTGGGCAAACTGAAAATATGGGAAACGAAGGCAAAAGCTAAGTAACAGCCGACCCAAAGGTGACAATGCTCAGAATTCTTGTATGTATATATTTTTTTGTGGAAAGCGTGAGCTACTCCATGATGCCGATGATGGCTGAGTGGCTGACGTGATCATAAGCCTTGTGCAGGTCCATAATGAGCACAGTTTGGATTCGGCTGATTCGACCGCTTACGAGCACCGTAGACGAGATATGGCCCAAGCCGTCTTCTGGGCCCAGCTGTGATCGTAAACCGATTTGAGCCGGGTGGTAAGGGTGTTCCTGCTATGGCCTTTAAAAGCCTACCATTAATCCAGCCCATGTGTGACATCGTGGTCTCGTTTAAATTGAGATATTGGCCTTTTCATGCTGAACATGCCGGTTCTAGCTGGTCGACGTACACGTTCCTAGAGGAAACATTGGCGCTGCGATCGTCCCGCTCCCATGTGTGAAGGGGTCATGTGATAGTCGTTCCGGCTTTGGAGAAGGGTACGGGCAGAAACCACTGCAGAAAGGTGGTGTGGTGAGCAAGTATGTAGAGTGGACAAGTAACAGGAAAGAGACTGGTGTACGCTTTAATGCTTGGCTTGCAACGTCCGTGGCGTACACATTATTTGTGTCGATGAACGCCTCACCTTGACGAGCTTTTATAGAATATTAGCTCAACGTGAATGGTTAGTACGCGTATTTGTATGCTCTTTTTGCTTTTGTTTTCAGACGTTCTCGGGAAGTAACTTTTTACGATTGATCTGTCTAACCTGTCAAGCAATCAGTTTTCTAAGCACGGAAAGGCAATCGGTATGCTCCACGCACATGCGTAATCGTTAATAATTGTTGCATTTATAAAGTAATATTTTTGTTGTTGAAAATTATCAATTTGCTAAGTCGTGAAGCCGTTTGAAGACAAAGTGACGAAGTTTAGGCAACTTGATGCAAGAACCATCATTCCATGGAGGGCAGGTATATTTCATGCTTCATAATTTATTTATTAGTAAAAGTACAGATAATTACATGTGCTTAGTATACATGAGGAGGTCCCATAGTCAAAGACTGTATCGGGACCTCCTGTTAAAGACACTTATGACGTTATACAATGTTTAAAGCAACAGTAGTACAGATGAGAGCATAGAGTAATATCAAAACATGTTTAAAGCATATGAGTAATAAGAACACTTGTTAACAGAATGGTAATATAAAAATTTATAAAAAGATGGACAATTTCAATATGTATTTATTATGAATGATTTTAGTTCTCTTTTAAATTGGTTTACATTTTCTGCATTTTTGATTATAGGTGGTAGAGTATTCCAAAGCGATATCAAGGAAAATTCCGCAGCCTGTTTAACATAGTTAGTTCGCACTTTAGTTAGACGGAAATTATTATTGAGTGCAAATCTAGCGTGACTATGAGCTATCAGGTCACATGGTGAGAAGCAGATTGATGGTAGTTCCTTAGACATATATTTGTAGAATAAAATCCCTAGATTATATTTGGTGAGTTCTGAAATGGTTAGGATGTTGTTTTCATGTAGTAGGGATTTTCCATTTGCAAAGCGTGAACTGCTTGTAATAATTCTTATGGATTGGTTCTGGATTACCTGGAGAGATGCCAAGTGAGTGTTATAAATGTTACCCCAGCATAATATGCCGTAGTTAATATGAGAGTGAATGAACGAGTGGTATAGCGAGATTATTGTATTATGTGTAAAGTAGGGACGAGTTTTAATTAGAACGCGAATACCGTATGCTATTTTCTTTTTGATGTGAGAAATGTGATGTTTATATTTCAAGCTGCAGTCAAAAGAAATCCCAAGATGAGCATGGACTGGAAAAGATAAGAGTGTGAGCCAAAAGTTAAAGAAGGGGAGGATGCCGAATGTTGTTGATGTGAGGAAAATACAACAAATTTAGTCTTGGTGGCATTAATAGGTAATAGGTTAGCATTACACCAACTTAAAACATTTCCTAGATCAGTATTTAGCTGGTTAATAAGAAGTGACATGTTTTTATCAGAGGCAAATATGGTAGTATCATCAGCGTACAGAGTGCACTTAGTAGACGACAAACACTTAGGTAGGTCATTGATATAAATCAAAAGCAGTAGTGGTCCTAAGATGGATCCTTGAGGGACGCCAATCTTAGTGGTTTGTTCTTTGGAATATACATTAGACACAGACACTATCTGAACTCTGATAAGTAACCTTATTAAAGTGAGAGCGCAGGACCACGAACACCGATAGCCTCAAGCTTAGCAAAAAGGATAATATGGTTTAAGCAGTCGAATGCCTTTTTTAGATCAATGAAAACCGAACCTGCAAATGGACCATCGTCAATTATTTTTTTTAATTGGTCAGTTAGATGTACGAGTGCCAAATCTGTGGAGTGTCCATTACGAAAGCCAAATTGGCATGACGAGAGTATATTAAATTTAGTGAGATATTTGGATAGACGCAATGCGATTAATTTTTCTAGAACTTTGCCGAAAAAAGATAAAATACAGATAGGGCGGTAGTTATGTATTAATGTGCTGTCAGCTTTTTTTAGAACTGGAATAACTTTACCGCGCTTAAGCTCGTTAGGAAACAACAGTCTTGAATATCGAATTAGTAATATAAGACATGATATCAGAAATTAGGTGGGCAATTATTTTAATGGTAGCAGGTAGAACTTCATCCATTCCAGCACTGGTGGGTTTTAGGTGTATATAACGTTATATATTTTTCTGGCGTTGTGGGGAAAAAAATATGAGTGAGGGAGACGATTAAGTTGAGTTACTTGTGAAGGAGAGGGTGCGTCATTATAAAAAAAAATAGGAGCTGAAGGTGTTGGCTATTTGGATAGGGGAGTTATACTCTGAGTTACTGTATATAATTTTTGATAGCTGTTATGGTTTAGAATTACTATTTAGAAAGGAGTTGACGATTGGGGGGGGGGTTCCATTTCAATTTGCTGTTATTGCCGGCTTGTAAGATTTTTTGTTCAAGATATAATCGTTTTGCCGCTTTTAACTGACTGTTTATAGAGTTACGTAACCTTTTATATCGGGCAATTAATTTGGTATTAAAACGCTGGTTTTTAGATCTTTTGGACAGGTTATCGCGTTTGCGCAAAGCTGCTAATAACTTTTTAGACATCCATAGATTGTGCGATAATGCCATGGTTTTTTTACATTTCCTTTTACAAGTGAATTTATGAATAAATGATACAGTTACCGCAAGAAATTTAGAAAATGCTTTCTGAGGATCATTAAAAGCTTTTATTTCAGACTAGTCTATATTAGCAATGGCAGTTGTGAAGCTGTCTTTGTCCAGAACGTATTTAGAGTGTGGAATAGGGCAAGGACTTGAGTTATATTTAAAACGTAGAAGCAATGGGTAATGATCTGTCATGTCAATATCAAGAACTTTCACCTCTGGTGAAGTTATTAAGTTAAAGAGGGCGTGATCAATTAGTGTCCCTGTGCCATTAGGAACCTGTCATGTAGGAACATCAATTAAGCATTCAAATTCGCAGCTTTGTAGTAGACTGGTGTAAGAAATAACTGTTGGTGATGTGTCACTGAGTAGGTTAATGTAAGGTATGATCAAGATTATAAAAAAGTCATCGACTGATGATGAAGGGGAATGATAAATGCAACCTAATATGAAGTCTCTGTCATCATTAGAGGGAAAACAATTAACTATTTCAATCCAGACAGATTCGCAATTAGTAATGGGTAAGTGTAGATCATGTCGTCTGCGTTAACTAAGATTAGGAGAGATATATATTGCCGCACCACCATGACTGCTAGTTAATCTGTTACAATATTCTGAATTGTAGTTGAAGAAGCAATAAAGATTTTTGTCATCGTCTAATAACCAAGTTTCAGTCAAGGCAATTAATGAGAATGAACTAGAATATGATAAAAGGAAATGATCAATCTCGTCAAAGTGTTTGCGAAGACTTCTAGCATTGAAATGAATGACGGAATGAAATCCACTTATGAAAGAGTTAACTTGATTAGGTTCCAGGATAGAGGCCATTATTGATATAAGTGGTGAGACAATGAACACTGGTTGCTATGGTATTAGCCTATTCGAGTCAAGTCGGAATGATCACGGATGCGCGAAACTCTGCTGTTAGTAGTCTTTCTAGCCTTGATTTAACAGTTGTCAGTCCAAAGAAACATCCACTTCTTTTCTTTATTTAGTGTTAGGGCTTTGGAAAACAGGGCCTTGTTACATGGGGTCAGATGATCGTTTACGAAGATAGGTGCGTTGGAAATGCTAGAGAAGCCTAGATCACTGACACAAAGCTTGGCCTTACGTGCTTTACTGATAAAGTCAGATTTCTTAGTACGAGAGCAGAAACGTGCAATGATGTTTTTTTTTGTCAGTAGACCGTGTAGGCACGCGATGAACAATGTCGAGATCATTAGGCGATATGGGACATCCAGCTTTCTCCCTTATCATTTCCATGATTGCGACGCAGTCCTCCCCTTGGGAACACGGAACGCCCTTGATCTCAACATTGCTGAGGCGTGAATATTGCTCAAGTTCTTCAACTTTACGAGTGAGTGTGGAGTTCGGAGGTTTTAGTTCTTTATTCTCATTTACCAATGAGGTATTTTGGCCACGTAAGTCCTCGACAAGTTGATTCAAGTGTTGTGCACTTGATTGAAGGGACTCAACTTCATTCTTCAACTCCACAACATCAATGCCGGAATCTTTCAGGTTTAGCAAGAACCTGTCGAACACCTTATCAGAGGCGTCTTTAGCTAAACTGATTATTTTAGTCTCTAAATCCTCGATTTTTTTGCCATATATGCCATAAATGCCAGCTATACGGATGCTCGTGGCGCATCTGCGTTGTCGGCGCCTACGCCGTAGTGCTGTCCCGCTATCGATGGTGTATGCGCGGCCGAGCGCGTGGAGGAGTTGGAGGGCCTCCAGAGACGAGGAGTGCGTTTGCCAGAAAAAAAAAAGAAAAAAAATATCGCAGTGCGAAGTAAGGATAGTAGTTTTAGTGGCCTTATAAACTTGTAAACATTCGGTTACTAACTAAATTAACAATGATAGAATTTGTAAGCGAGGCTCAACGAGGACTTTGAAATAGGCACACGGAGACAGCGCTGTCTTTGTGTGTCTGCTTCTTTTTACGTCCTTTTTCAGTTGCGTTTACTCATTCTATCATGGATTCACACCAATTAGCCCGTCAACGTGTTTTAACTAAATTGACCAGCACGGCGTCGCGCGCACAGGTAAGCATGAACACACATCGCTCGATGACAGCGGAAACTGTCTCTGAAAATGCTGGAGTAAGGAATCGCGGCAGGAGACGCGAGCCAATTGACCTCCGTGCGTCTGTCGCTTCAACGCGTACGAGACGTCGAAAGCACAGCGCATACGAAGCTACTGACACTACGGGCACTCTGCAAACATCGCAGATTGATTTGAAGATGAAGCCCGTTTTAGGCACGTGGCAGGCCGCTTTCAAGACACACGAGCGCGGGTGACACGTCCCTATGGCGTCAACACAAGGCGTCTACTACGGCTTCCGCGGTTCGTGCGGGCAATTCCGTAGTAGACGCCGCGGATGCCTTCAAGCCTCCACTCTGTACGGAGAGGCGGGCGAGGAGGACATCGAGACACCGTAGCAGCCGCCGGAGAACGCCACTCCTCCTTTGCCTCACCCCCCCCCCCCCCCGCCTCGCGCGCCACAGGAGAGGGCACGCATCCGGGCCGCGTTCCTCGCTCGCGCACGCGATCCCGCGTTTGCCGGCTCGGACGCGCACGCTTTAACTCATACTGGACCTCACGGCGACGGCGACGGCGACGGCAGAAATGCGGCTGGAGTGTCCATATAATTGCTATCGCAATAAAAGCGGCAGCAAATTGTCAAAGATTTAAAGCGAAGCTTTCTTGCCGAGTTCCAGGCACATTACATTGGAGCTGTTAGAACCTCGCTGGGTTTCTTTTGACGTTCGCAGCTTCACCAAGCTGTGCGAGACAGAGCTGAGAGAGCGAAAGCAGAGTATAAAAATAGCATCGCGCAGCATAGCGACGCGGCGAGGGTGGGTGGAGCATAGCTGGGGAGAAGGAGCTGCGCCGCGGGGCAATAAGTTCTCTAGAGGGTGTTGGGCGGAGACATAGGGGGTGTTACGTCATTGCTCTCCGATAAAAACCCACCCGCTCGCTTCGGCGCATTTCAAGAGCTACCAGGTACATGGCGTCGAAGCTAGCATGTATCAGAGTTAAGGCGAGGCGGTCGCCTCGGTGCAGCGTCTGGCAAACCATGTCGACGCATATGGCCTCTCAACACATCGCTTCTGTTGCTGCGGGCGCGCCGTCCCAACCGAAACCCCTCGCAGAGAAAAACGGCATGGATTTTTCTGATGCCTTAACTTACCCCAGCTCCGCTGGTCTCTGGTGTTTGCGATAGCAGAGCCACGCATAATTTTTTTTTCGTGCGCATCCGGCCTCGAACGCCAAACGTGTCTAAGGGGATGGCGCCATCTAGGAACGGTGCAGCGAAATAGTAGTTTACCGTTTCAACTATAGATGAAATAAGGGTTACGGAACCCAGACCACTACCCACGAACACCAAAGGTGGAGGCAGGGCACACCCACAACAAGGAGTATTAGACGCGCAAGAGAAGCATGAAGGAACAAAAATATAGACCGATGCTGCCTTACAATACGATGAACATTTAGGCAAAATGTATGCTGCTACCGCTTTTTACAGAGAAAACGGGCAAGCACACGCCGTGAGCCACAGCGGCTATGCTTCCTGGACAGCCACGGATCTTGAACTACTGGCCACTGAAGAAGCCATTCAACTCTGATGCGCGCACAGAAGACACGGTTCACATCTACACTGACAGTCAAGAGGCCCTCAAGCAACTGAACTCTCGATCCTACACCTCTACCATAGCGCAAAACAAGCCTGCCGCCACCTGCGGGACAATAGACATGCACGCATTTTCGTACACTGGACACCAGGTCGCAACATGAGGGGAGCGGGGAACAGGGGGCCCATGAGGCTGCAGGCTAGAAAACGAGAGAAGACCGCCATCGCAGCCGTGAAGTGAGCCCATCACTGCTCTACCACACCTATAGCTCCCCGTCCTCCGTCGTTGTACCAGATCACCAGAATACCCGGCTGAAACACGAGAGGAAGGTTCTACTACGGGAGTTCATTCATGGCATCCTTCCTCCCATTCCCACCTGCCTTCCCAGAACAGCCCAGGTTCTCATCCACCAAGCAAGAGCTAGGACATCTATTACACCGGATGTTCTGAGCAAGTCGAGAGGAACGCAAGTGGAATGCCCCAACTGTCCTGCGATCAACGTCGATTTCAAACACCTGATCTGGTCCGGTCCTGCCACAGCCAGCCTCAGGGACAAGCACACCAGACCTCTAAAGGTGGCATCGTACGAAGACTGGGTGGCACAGCAAGCAGATGCCACCAGAAGAATTAACGCTTTGCTGTCCTTTGCTAAGGAAGCAGGCGTCCTTCACTCTTAAGCAAAATTACACCCTTTTGCTACACAACGATAATCGTCATCTGTCTTGTCCGCATTTCCTTTCTCTAACGCGGCGAGCCCGGTGCTTCCCAGTAACGAACGGCATGCGCGTTATCAGCATGGCATAGCATTGCCGACAGGAAAAGTAGCGGGCGCGGTGTTTTCAAGAAAGGAAACGCAAGCAAGGCAGATGACGATTATCGTTGTGTGGCAGATATACACCCCAAAGGTGCACCTTTGCCTAAGAGTGTTCCTTTCACCTGATCCCTTACCCCTATTTTAGGCCACGGGCCATCCCTTCTAATAGAAGTTTTAATCAATCAGTCAACCATAGAGTTTCATACAATAATTACTAGAGGGAACTGTGGCGCCAGCGTCTACAGGAGCTGCAAGCAGCACGATTCAGCCAGCATGGCGTCGAATTCGTCCTAGAATTCATTCTTTCGGCTTCAAACGTCCTTGTGACTTATAAACTCATTATTTTTTTGAACAAATCACCGTCGTATAAATAATTCAATAAACATTAGTAAAATTGTCCGATGGCGTCATTCGAAACAAAGAACCTCTAGCACACAAGCCTGATATTGAAACGATTGCACCACAGACGCATGCGTCGACAAGCGGCCCAGAACACCCTTTCCCGCGGGTAAGTTTCCTGCGGGTAAGCCATCGTGTTGAGACGTTTGGCGCGTTTCGAAACATCATCGGCATTACCGTGACGTCATACTTGGGGCAAAATATTCTGACGTTGTGCAGCAATTGAGAAGGCTAGATATGATGGGTGTTGCTTGCACTAAAGTAAGCAGAAACTCGGCACGCGTTCCATCAGACTGCGCTCGCGTGTGGTAGCCATAACCACAGCCATAGTCGCAGGAACGGAGGCAGCCAGTCATAGCGTATCTACTATACTCTGTGGAGCCGGTGGACCGTGAGGTCATGACGCTTCACCCTTTTGCGTGCGGAAAGAGAACCACGGTTTGTGGAAACAAGTATTATGGGGAATTCGGGTGCTCAGGCGACTGCCAGTGTTTTTTTTTTCTAATGTTTAGAGGGTTTGCATTTTCATCTCAGTCAAGGTGAACTTTTCAGTCAAGTCACTCGTGTAGTTTAGCACCAAATGATCATTCGATGTTTTACTGGGAAATAAGTCTTGATTGGATTTAACGATGAAGGCATGGCAAGTGGGAGACGTCGTGTCATTACTGTTTTAAGCGAAATGTCGGATCAGACGACATCGAGTGAGCAGAAGTTAACTGTAGGCAGTACTAAGGCTACTGAGGCTGTAGGCAGTACTGAGGCAACTATTGTTCGTGGTAACTCGTGACTAGTAATTCGTGATTGCCGGCGAAACGTCTCGGAGCTCGTTGTTCGACAGGGCGGTTCTCTTCGTGCCTCCGGATCGGTCGTGGAGGTCCGTCCAGCCAGTGCCAGCCTGAGCTTTCACGGAACTGAGCCAGCTGGAGCGCCACTTTCCAGCTGACCTCGGACTTTGTCCTTGTTCGGCCCAGCGCTTAAATAGGTAAGATAATTTTGTTTTCTTGTCCAACGTGTGCGATAAGGGAGAAGCGTCAGTCGCTGTGGATCAGTGGTTCTAAAACGTTACAAGGATCCTACAAATGGCAGAACGAAATAATTTTGGGACCCCATAACGACCGCGCACAGTGCAGATGTCGGTGTTTGACCTGGGCGCGAATGTTTTTTTTTTTTTTTTTTTTTTGCGAATCTGCGTCCTGCTTTGTTGAATTGCAGAACCTGCTGATATATACAGGGTATCCCACGTAATTTGAGCCGAGAATTTAAAAATGAAAGGCGCGTCGGAAGGAAATCGAACCGAGCGCATACTATTCGCAATAGCCTATAGTAACTCAGGCATTTTTTTTATTTTCCCCATAACTCTAAATGAGTTTAATTACCCAACTTTTTAATTATTGGCTGAGGACTCCGATTATGATAGGAAGATTGGTAGAGCACCTTCAGAAACCACTGATCGAGTTGTTTCCCGTACGATAGACCTCGCGTAGTCCTTTTTTCCGGGTCGCAAAGACAGCCCGCGAGATATGAAAAATCCACGTGACGGAGCGTTCGCGCAATGGTATGTCGTGTTGCTCTCAAGCGTGCGTTCGGTGAACAATGCCGGCTCTCGTCGGATGACGGCACAAGTGCATGCTGCTGGCGGAGCACTGCCAAGGGGGATAAAGAATGCCGTGCCGCTTTCCCGTCGCCAGTCGCGATGCAGTGGCATGTGTAACAAAGGCTACACATGCCGAAATTCTAACAATATGTAGTCGGTCAACAACAACAACGGTTTATCGTAGCACAGCATTGGTGTACTGTGGTTCTGAGTATGTAAACACTGCTATATGCGAGGCAGTAAAGGAGGGAGAAAGTCGCGGTGGCAAGTAGTGATTTATTATTTTTGTAATATGTAGTCAGTCAACAACAACGGTCTATCGTAGCACAGCATTGGTGTACTGTTGTTCTGAGTATGCAAACTGTTATGTGCGAGGCAATGAAGGGGGGAGAAAGTGACGGTAACAATTTATGACTAATAATAATTATAGTATGTAGTCAGTCAACAACGGACAACAAAGTCGGTCAACAACAACGGTTTATCGTAGCACAGCATTGGTGTACTGTTGTTCTGAGTATGCAAACTGTTATGTGCGAGGCAATAAAGGGGGGAGAAAGTGACGGTAACAATTTATGACTAATAATAATTATAGTATGTAGTCAGTCAACAACGGACAACAAAGTCGGTCAACAACAACGGTTTATCGTAGCACAGCATTGGTGTATTGTTGTTCTGAGTATGTAAACACTGCTATATATGCGAGGCAGTAAAGGAGGGAGAAAGTCGCGATGGCAAGTAGTGGCTATTCCGTCGCTCTCCTAAGCACAAGGTCGCGGGCTCGATTTCCTGTTGCAGCGGCTTCATTTGATGGCGGCGAAATGAAAAAGACGCTCGTGGTATACTTAGATCTTGGTACATGTGACGCGCACGTGACCTGTTCTGTGTCCTACGGGGACAATCACGCATGGCGCGCGGAAGGGGAACGTCACCTCACCGCTCCCGTATTACAACGAACGCTCAATAAGTTAAACATTCGCCATCAACATCACCGTTAATTGCATTCGATTAACGCAAACACTACAGAAGACTTCGCTTACACCGATTGCCACACTATGGGATCTGCATGTATCTTTTCTATCTCTTTCCCTATAGGTGAGACGTATAGGAGGCCAGGAAAGGGCGGGCTTGTGGTCACGGTGGGGACGGGAGCGTCCAGAGCGCAGGCGACAGTGCGCGAAGTCCCTGCGTATGCACCCTGTATGACGGTGGTGCGACGACGACTACATTACATGGATCGCTTCATCTGAGCCTGGAAGGGCGAGCCGACAGGCGACCTTGAGCAAGCCGGACGACGCAGGTGGCGGTGTGCGACCGCGGCGAGCCCCAGCATCTGTATAAGGCAGGTGAGTCCAACATCGTAGTCGGCAATCTCCAAGAGAGACATGTTTTCATCACTGCATAGCTGTCTTTCAAATTGCACCATATGGAGTGCGCGCTCAGACGAAGGCACGGTTCAGTATGTGGCAAATCGTATTGTATGCTAACACAGTGCAAAAGAAAATTTCACCGGCGATTACGATACTCGCTAATGCGACATTAGAGCACAGCTGTATACGTGTTTTCATTTCGCGATATATTGGCTGGCGCGAACAATCTGTCTTGTGCGGCACCTTGCAAACGGAGGGAAGCGTGGCGCGACCGCCTCGCTAATCGGGAGATCGCGAGAGGCAACGCGTGGATAACTCGTGCGCGCGATTCACAGCAGCCGCCGCAAACGGACATCCGCTCATGCAGCGCTTTGTTTCCAGATATATGGAATGGGTGGCGCTATCAAAGAACAGACGACGCGCGCTACTCTGGCACCATCTCGCAGCCATCGTCGCCGCAGAGCGCGTCTTGCGCGGCACTATACTGCTTTTATTCTCACACTTCCGTCATACCATCTTCCGCCGCTTTGCTCCTCGCGCTCTCTTCACTGTCACCGTAGTTCATCCCCCGCTGCGCTCCGTTCTGGCCCTTTCATCCTTCGCTGTGCTCGTTCGCTCGGTTACGAGGTACGACGACGCACGCCGCAGGAACGGGTACCTAAAGGCTGCGCTGTAAATTTTTTTCGGGGTTCGCGTGCCAAAATCACGATCTGATTTATGAGGCGCGCCGGGGCAACTCCGGAATAATTTTGACTACCGTGGATTCTTTAACGTGCACTCAATGCACGATGCACGGGTACTTTTTGCATTTCTCCACCATCGAAATGCGGCCGCCACGGCCATGATTTGCTACTACTGCTTGGTGCTTAGCAGCGCTACGCCAAAGCCACTAAGCAACCATGGCAGGTATACACCGTAAAGTTTGGCTTGTTGAGTGGTTCAGGATTATACGTGCGGTGGAGGAACGTATGGACGGACAGCGTTGTGCGCGTCTGTTTCTTTCGGTCTAGTGGTAATGGCTACTATAGTTATAGAGGCTAGAAGGTTATCCTAGTGTCGTGAAGGCGCGTGCCGACGTGAAATACTTTGCTATGCTCCGGCAGATGGCGCCAGCGCTCGCTGGCGGGTTGCTCTTGCGGGCTCCGGCGCGCTTTGCAGCGGGCGCTCGCAAGTGACCGGCGCTTTCCGCCGGTTTGCAAGTTCAGAAAACAGGCACGCAATAATCTATGAGGGCTAGTCAACCTTACAATATTGGCCAGTACGCTTATCGTGACGAGCGGTGAAATAAAACTTCTTTTTGGGCTAGTTCGCCCATAGCTGGTTATGATGGCAGCGTAAGAGATGAAGACACACAGAAACTAGACGGTGCACTCGTCATGTGTTTCTATGTGCCTTGTCTACGTCCCTGTTGTGCTGCCATTTTAACCAGAGTGACGGGAGCTACGCAAGCGGCCGTAATAAAATGGGGTTGGTATATTTTTTTTTCTACGGGATAAGCGACACTAACCAGCCCACAAGCGTGGAGAGAAAATGGAATGCATTCCGTTTTTCTCGTGCATATAGTTTATTGCAGCTTTACAAAACTGCACACTATGGTCCGCAAAAACGCTGTATGGGGAGCGCTTTCAAAACCTATGTTACAAGTTTTTTTTTTATTATTGCACAACGAAGGTAGGTATGTACAAAAGCAGGGAGCATTTTCGCGACTGTCATTCTTCTGGCATCGCCTCATTTTCAGGAGCTTCTGTTTTTCTCTTTGAGTGCTCCGTTCCATGTTCTTTGCTTTTGCAAAGAAGTGCAGCCTCGTCAGTGCATAGAACTTTATTATGTTTGTTGTCAAACACCGTCCATGCTCACTGCAACCCACTTCTTTAAGCATCGCTCCCTGAAGGAAATGCAAAAAGCAGACCATGCTTTCAGCATGAAGCTGATTCCTGCTGAAATACACAGTAAATGTGTCCTCAACTTTACAAACAAGCTCCTCAACAGCTTTGGAAGGGTAGATCTAGCCCCCTTAATCAAACTGCCTGGTTAGTATAGAATTTACATCAGAATCTGCTTGTAGGGGCAAAATACAAAGGCAAGAGGCACACTCTGGGCATGGAAATTTTTTTAGACTTTCTGACAACATAGCCGGCTATATAATATACTAATCTACTGTCACTGTGCTTTTCGACACAGTTGTCATGATCAAACTGCTTGCCTTGTATTTTCAACACAGATTCTGCCCACTCCAAATTGCCATCATCCAATAGCTCATCAATAATTTCTGTTAGGTGGTCAGCCTTTCGTTTTCCAACATCACTCTTTCGTTTTCCAACGTCTCTTTTGATGTTCCTTGCCCAGGCCTTCAAGCGAACAGGGTCGGATGGAGCGCGGAACAACGACACCTTTTCTATAGACGACTTGTAACCGCCCTTACAAAGGGGAACAAAACATGTCCTCTCTTTTTTTGAAGGCATTATCACAGAAGTTCAACGTCGCATCGCACCAAGCCGTGGCACTACGGTCTCAACGAAAATAAAGGCTGCAACAAAGTGAACTACGTCGGTACACGTGCTACCAAAAACTGACGACGACTTGTGTCTGCATTCCTTCGGCTGGCGTCGGTAACCCGCCACAGGAGCGCAGCGCCCTCTTCGAACTACCCCGCCAAGCATCCAAACTGGTTTCTCCAGCGCTTCGGGAAAGGGCGCCCGCTCCCGACACTAGGATAACCTTCTAGCCTCTATACTATAGTCGATAAAAAATAGGAGACCATAAACGTGAGCCAGTTACGGTTATGCTCAGCTCCAGACGCATGGCCGCCTCCAAATACACAAAGTTGCTTTCGAGTCTTCACGCTTGCGCAGTGGCTCGAAACCCCACACAAGGTGACTTACCAGTGGCGGATAGGCTCTACCTGCTACACTACCGACCGTGGTATCGGTGTAATCTTGACCACATTGCGAGCGTCCTAAGAACTAAGGGCCGGTCTATTGAATGTCTTTTGTTGCCAGCATAGGTAGAAGCGCGGGAAATAAGCAGATGGCAAAGAAAGTAAAGGCGCCACTCCCGCCTTCTGCGTGCAGTGGTCGGAATAGTAGATGATTAAATCGAGCTTATCATAATAGTCCTCTTTGATATCCTTTTAAAGGAGCACGGTCACTTTAGAAGTTGTAGAAACTACACATGGTTATCGCATGTAAATTTAAAGGATGACACTGCGCAGGTACGATGGTAGGCAAACCCGCCGTGGTTGCTAAGTTGCTATGGTGTTGGGCTTCTGAGCACGAGGTCGCGGGATCGAATCCCGGCCGCGCAGCCGCATTTCGATGGGGGCGAAATGCGAAAACACCCGTGTACTTAGATTTAGGTGCACGTTAAAGAACCCTAGGGGGTCGAAATTTCCGGAGTCCTCAACTACGGCGTGCCTCATAATCAGAAAGTGGTTTTGGCACGCAAAACCCCATAATTTTATTTCTATTGAATTTTCGTTGCACTCTATGGACTTGGCGTTGAGACGTTCTTGAACATCATGCATTACTTATTGCGTGGTTTCATCGGCCCGGACAGAAGAAGCTCCAACAGCGGCAGCAGGCAGAGGGGGGCTTGTCTCGATCTGCTGGGTGTTTTCACTTTCAGAATCGCTACAACATTCCTGTCGTTTCCATTGAATTTTCTTTGCACTCTATGGACTTGGCGTTGAGATATCCATAAACATCATGCATTATTTATTGCATGGTTTCAGCGGCCCGGACAGAAGAAGCACCAGCAGCAGCAGGCAGAGGCCGGGGGCCGCCCAGCGACCGCTGAGGCGGCGCTGTCGGGCTACCTGCGGGACGTTGCGACGCCATGCAGAGCCTGCGTGAGCTCACGGGCCTGGATCCGCGCGATCTGACCTCGGAGGAGGACCTGGTGCTGGTCAAGCCCCACGAGCCGTGGCCGTCGCTCGAGCCTCTGCCCGACGGGGTCCGCGCCCACCGCGACGGGGCCTACCTGCGCCTCGGTCGAGACTCGCTGGTAGCGGGACTCAAGGCGGGATACTTAGCCAAGATCAGCGCCCAGGTAATGAGAGGCTTTTTAGGGGCGCTAAACTATATATATATATATATATATATATATATATATATATATATATATATATATATATATATATATAGATCCCTCTTTTTTACATGTGGAGCATTTTATAAACTACAAACGGCGGGGTACGTTACGAGTTTGAGGGGTTTATGGGCTGGGTTATCGTCGTATTGTGGACGCGTAAATGGTCCGTTGGTTCAAACGCGGAATGAACATTGATATTCTAAACTGTCTGCTCACACCTCCTTGAAATACTGGACAACTTTGAATTTGGAAAGAAAAGACTGATTCAAGGGGTCTTAAGACTCCCTGAACATAGATGTGCTCCTTGAATTCCTTGAAAACTTGGGTTGGGGCGACTTTTTAACAGGTAGAGCTTAACAAACTCTACATAACGGGTGTATGTCACAGACGCCGTCTATCCGGAATCAATCCTAGATATTTTTCTTTCAGAAAGTCGCTAAGCTGTGCGACGTGGCGTTTCTTTAGCTGCCTATATACGAGAGGTTCGTTTCAATTGCCGTTGCCATCGTGGAGCTATACGAAGCCCTACCGAGAGACCGAGCCGTACCACTATTTTTGTTGATTTGCTAGTTGGTTTACACCGCAGCCATGGCTCCATTAACGAGGCTTAGGCTCTAGAAATGCCTGGCGGGAAGTAGGTTTCAGCCACGACGAGTATTTCAGGCTGAAGCCGGACAGTCCTAACCACCATGCTAGAAGAAGATTGGTATTGTTGCAGTGGGAAAGCTAGCATTGAAAAGTCACCTGTAGAGCTTGAAGCTGTGTAAACTCAGCAGCTGCTTAGATGCAAGAAATTGGAGATAATTGACAAGTAAATTTCACTATTTTCCAATGTGTGCGCGTGTGTGTGCATATAAACAAGGTTTGTTCTTACTCCTTGAAGCTTGGCGTACGGCGTCTTGAAATTTAGAAATTCTTGAATTGTCTTTGGAACTTTGAGTCAAGTGTTCTGTACGAACCTTAGCAAGCAGACATTGCATTTTACGGAATGCCGGAGAAATCTTGTGCTAGTATATTGCTCAACCGCAAAGCGTTAGAAACGTTTTAAGGTGAAGCATTCTTTAGCTACAGCCCTGGGTTTTGCGCATCCTTGTCAGGGTTGCCTCCACACCACACTTGCATTCGCGCCACAGTCAGCTGCGTTGTAGGAGGTGTTTGGTCATGGCATCGTATACTCTCTTAAGCTAGAGGCACAAGATGGCGCCTCTAGCCTAGCGTCGTAAACGTAAGCTGTAACGTATTACAGTTCAGAGAGAACCGGGGAGCGAACGCGCCCAGCTCTGATAAAGGGGCTGCCTGGTTTATCGGCCGCCCATCAGACCGCCCATCAACACCTGGTGGCGCTGATGTCAATAAACCATACAGTAATGAAACTTTAACGAAGGTGCATCAGCTGGTGCAAAGACGTTGGCAGCGACAAACAGCGTATAACGATCTTTTTTTTCTGTTTCCCTTCTGCGCGTACGATTGCGCAACATAAAACCATCTGTAACGTGTTGTGGTTGCAGAAAGCGTCACAAGATGGCGCTGCCAGCGCTGCTGCGCCTGTTGACGTATCCGGTGTTCCGTAAAATGTAATAAATTTATGGACTGACTAAAATTAGTGTTTTATATAGCTCGACCGCAGGCGTGTTAACCTTCCGGGATACTGGGTTGCTGGAGACGTGAACTGAAGCAACAGCGCTGGTAGCCACATCTTGTGATCCTGTGTTCAGCCAAAACGCACTAGATGAGTGTACTCATACAAGAAACAAAAAGGCCACATATCAATGATTACGTCGCTATAGAAACCTTGGATCAGCGGCTAAGTAGATTATACAGCAGTGAAAAAAAGAAATACATTTTGGATTTGGGTCCTGTGAGCTAAATTGCTCAGGATGTTGGTGTTGCGTTATGCCCGACCGCTAGTCTAGGGCACTATTCTCTTGAACACGCACTGCTATGTTACGTTGTCAACACTGCATAGCCTACTAAGTGTGCACACAAATCGCCTATTCAAATAATTATCACAAGAAAACCGTATGCCTATACCAGTGTGTTAAAGTACGTGCACGGTGGTAAGAGAAATTTTAATGAAAAGTGGAGAGGTTAGCCGAGTAAAAGGCTTCGTATGCTACTACTGGTTTATTATATAACGAGAGACTGAAGGACGGCAGAAAAGAAAAGACGAAGCCGCAGTTTCGCCCGAAAGGCGAAGCATCGATTTCGATAGCAAATTAGTAGACGGTTATACGAAGTAAGGATAGTAGTTTTATGGGCCGCATAAACTTTTAAACATTCATTTACTAACTAAATTAACAAACATGGTGTCACGCGCGTACAAGCCAACATGAACAAATCTCGCTCGATGACCGCGGAAACTCGCCGTCAAAACGTTGGAGTGAGGAAGCGCGGCAGTAGCAGCGAGGGAATTGACCTTCGTGCTGCCTCTCGCTCCGACGCGAACTATAAGCGGCGGAAACACAGCACATACGAAGCTATCAGCGCTGGGCGGACTCTGTCCCCATCGCAGACCGCTTTCAAGATAGGGCCCGACGGCGACGATGTCATCTCAGTTAAACCTTATACGGAACATCACGGCGACGCCGACGGCAGAAGTGCGCCTGGAGTGTCCGTATATTTGCTATCGCAATAGAAACGCACGCGCATCCATTAGTACAGAAACTGGCAAAGGGGCAGCAGTGGGCACCATGAAATGAAAAAAATGTCCTTTTGCCTGCACCACTGTCATGGATAACATTTCGCTTGTTGACGGTGCCGCAAAGCGCAGGTCGCGGTGTTTGCGGGCTGTCCCCGCTTCTGCTGCTCGCGTCGCTTCCAGGAGGCGGTGACGCAGCTGTGCTGCCGCGCCACCACCGTGGTGCTGGTGCACAACCTCAACACCCTGTGGGACCTGCTCGCCCTGTTCCCGGCGCTGGACACCCTCTACCTGCTGCACGACCTCGCGGTGCACCAGCAGTGGACGCCACCCGCGGAGGACGACGGGGTGCCGCACGCTCTAGCCAACGGCGAGTCGGGTGACCACGTGAGTCTCGATTTTCTGGATCAATTGGGTAAGCGGATAGTGGTTCGTATTATACTGGCTTCAAACGAACACTTATGTGGACGTATTCTCGGACGATCGCTTTCGGCGACATCACTTTCTGTGCGCCCCTGTTGGCTGGTTGAGTGAAACCGGATGGCTATATTGAAAACGCTTTATGTAAAATTTTGCAGGTGACTGAACTAGATGACCCCACCGTGCTAAGAGAAGCTGGGGATCGCGTTGATTGCGCGTCTCGTCTGAAATAACACCTCGTCGTCTGCGCCTGCGCGCCTGCGCAGAGTAGCAACATGGCGGCGCCCTTAATTGCGGTTGCCGATTTCAATGCCTGGCTCTTATGGGGAGAGTCTTTTCTGGAGTTGCTTGCACTTACTCTATGCTGTATAGAAATAAACCAGCACCGGCAACTCCCGCCGAGGTATGGTTCGCGTCATGCCGTAGCGTTCGCAGTTCCGCCAGTCGCTCAGTCGCTCTGCGTGTGGTTTTCCAAGCGCATACAAGGTGAGGATAACATCGTTACAGACATACGCACGGAGGATAAGTAAGAGTAAGAGGGCGAAGTGATTCGCCGACGCATGTATGAGGAGGGCATGTGAGGTCGCTTGCCACTGCATTTTTCGGGCTGTCAACGAATAGTGATTCTCCACAACGGATTGTTCGCGCTCCCTCTACGATTGTCATCTGTGACTGACATTGCGCAATATCACCGTGAATCTCACTGAGGGTAGCGGATTCTTTAGATGTCATTCTCGCTGCTTCGGATTTGCATCGAGACTGCTGGTCTTTTTTGCTTTTTTTGTTTCTTTCCACACACGCCCACTCCTGGGCTGTGACGTCAGGTCTCGCTGTCGCCGGTGCGCGCCAGTCTTCGGCTCCTGTACGGTGACTGCGACGCCCTCCGCCTGAACCACCTGTTCCTGGGCACCGGGGCGACCTTAAGCCTGGCACAACAATGCGCCAACGTGCGTACTCTCTACCCCTTATTTCCATCGTTTATATCGTTGTTGACGTTTTCTTTTTTAACACACGCGCCTACGCCCGAAAACGACGCGTACCACACGTGGATGTACGTACGCATACCCAGGACTATTGCACATTGCCCCTTCGGCAATATGTTGAACTTTCCTGCAACACACTAGCGTAACTCGATGGGCAAAACCTTCGAAAATTATGTTTAAAAAAGTGAACGAGTTTCAACAAGATTTCGTTAGCAACGTCGAAAAGGTACTTCCTTCTAATAACGTGCACATGTAGGACACTAAGTCGGCATTTAGCGTTGCGTTATAGCGCTGTTTTGGTCGGTACCAAAACACTGCTATAAAGCAGCAGCGAAGCTAGGACTAAGTGCCGCAAATGCGTATGTTACTAGAAGGAATTACCCTCTCGACGTTGCTCATTGAAACTTGTTGAAACTCGGCCATTCTTCTAAAATGTAATTTTGCACATATAAGTAAATATAAAATAAATAAAGTTACGGTCGTGCAATGTGGTGAAGTTCAAGATAATTTCGAAGGGGGCAACGTCCAAAAGCACACACAGGCACAAACACGTGCGCACCAACGCACAAGTTGCGGAACACGTATGCATTCTTTTTGTTGGAGTGGGCAGCTTTAGCCTTTCTGTATTTATGCATTATAGTTCACCGAATGTCGGAAAATTGCACATGTGGATGGAACTAGCAGCACTGGTAGCGCCATCGTCTGGCCGTTACGTCAATCGCAAAGCACCGGAAAGTTTTTTTTTTTTAGAGCCCAGCTCTTAGGCCCCCGTTCCTGCGGCGAGCGTTAGCGTTGTCCCTCGTAACGAGCGAACGAGCCCAGCGAAGGATGAAAACGAACGCGAAGCGCAGCGAGAGATGAAAGACGGCGATAACGAAGAGAGCGCGAGGTGGAAAGCGGAGGAGGAGGGTATGACGAAAGCGTGAGAAGCGTAGCGCCGCGCAGGAAGGGCTTTGTGGCGACGATGGTTATGCGAGATGGCGCCAGAGTATCGCGCGTCGTTTGTACGGCAACAAAGCGCTGCATGAGCGGAGGTCTGTCTGCAGCGGCTGCTGTGAATCGAGCGCACGCGTCACCCACGCGCCGCCTCTCGCGATCTCCGGATTATCGAGGCAGTCGAGCCACACATACGTTCCGTTTTGAACGTGCCGCGCGAGATAGATTTTCCGCGGCAGCCAATATATCGCAAAATGGAAACACGTATACAGCTGCGCTCAAATTTCGCATTAGGGAGTGTGGTGTTCGTCGGTGAATTTGTTTATATTTTCATCTTCCCGCAGCTGATCGAGCTGGAGGCCAACATTGTGGAGCAGGCGACCGGCGCGCCACCAAAGCTTCCAGAGCTCGATGCGGAGGCCGGTGCCCCGCGCCCATGGAGCAGCCTGGTGCTGGGCTGCGCGCTACCCAGGGAAGAGGTGAGCGAACCTGCCTACGTGAGGGCATGCGCGCACGTATGGGGACCCAGTACTCGTCGCGGTGACTCAGTGGCCTTCTGCTGCGTGAGCGCGAAGTCACGTGTTCAAGTTACCGCTGTAACGGCCAAGTGCCGCCGACGGGGAGTGCAATCCAAAAACACGTGTACACCGAGCATTTAGATGCATGCGTTCAAAATTTCATCGCCTAAATACTCGATACTTTGCCTCTCTCTACGCTCAACCCCCATCGTAAGTCGGTGTTATCAATCTCGTGGCTGCAGGCTGCGGAGAAGACTGTCGCTTCGAGGAGACGTCATTGAGGTCTGCAACTACACACGCTATAGATCGCTGCCAGGCGAGCAGACGACACAGGCGAGTGCCGCAATTAATGGAAAAATTGGCATATAGAGTGGAGTCAAGCGAGCGCTACGTTGACGAAATCCAGTTGAGAGTCCGTAAACGTGGCTGATAGGGGTTTTAGAAAAGTAATCTGCCCAATGTCATCAAACTGCACAGGTCTACTCCCAGACCTCTGTTCCGATGCAGGCCTATGCTATAGCACCAAAGCATCGTGTAAATGCGCTAAGAAGAATTAAAAAAAAAAATCTGCGCTGATTTTGGAAGAATACTGTTCGCAATGACCTTTACGTTTACCTGAATTGGTTCCCAAAATTGGTCGCCAGCGTACGAACGATGTCAAGACTTCGACCTGTATAGTCGAGACCCGACCGCGTTGAATGCAACACCTAGCACACGGAGTTGTATGAAGTCAGAACTCTGGAGGTGCATGTTAGAGAACGGCATGATATAAAAAAGAAGACAGTCCAGCATGCATGTGCTGCTTTGGAACGTCATAACAGAACATTCTAACTCACGCGAACAAGCTACGCGCATTTTTTTTTTCATACAGATTTAGGCGCATCGGCGGATAGTGCAGAAAGTATATTTTTTGTAACATAAACTTAAAAATTCCCCACTTAATGTAAAGCTGCGTGCTTATTATTCATTAATTAGACCGAAACATGAATATACATGTGTTGTTTGGGACCCGCTTACTAAAAAAAAAAATATTGCATGTCTCTAAAGGCTACAGAAGAAAGCCGTGCGATTCATATATTCAAAATTCTCTCAATATGACTCCCCCTCACCAATAATGCGTGATAATGGCGTCGAAATCCTTGATCAGCGAAGGGAAAGCTTACAAATTTGATTTATTTCCATGCTTATTTATAGAGATTTAGCAATTAATCCTGCATGCAATCTGTCTAGCTCGACGTCTAGGTTTACTCAACACCATCACCCGAATTCACTAACACCTTATTTTGCACGGACAGATGTATTGAAGTATTCTTTCTTCCCCCTAGCTATAACAGACTGGAATAACTTTTTATTGCGTGTTTCAATAGATTGATGCATTGTATTACTGTGTTGTCTTACCACCCTGCTTGATCGATGAATGCGTTGTATTATTATTGTCTTACCACCCTGTTTGGACCTGAACTAGGTCTGCGGTATGAAATAGACAAAAATAAAATAAATAAAAAAGTGGCCCAGTATACAGCGGTGTATAGGTGAGCAGAGCGGACGACTCCCGATTTCTTTGCTGCTCGACGGGTTCGAACGATACCGGCTCGGGTAGAGAAATTTAGGACAGCGAAGCTCGTGCTCGTACCGCTGCAACGACACGGTCGCCTCGTTTGCATATCGACACCGCCAGACAGACGCCAGTGCCGCCGCATTTTCGTGACGTCACGATGCCATTCGAATAACGATTCAAACGGCAGTGAAGCTTTTGGATCGGGCACCGTTACCACTCGGAAGACTTATTATTCAGGAGCGCTAATTCATTCAGGGATGTTATTCATTTGATTTGATCAATGACGTGAATTATCGTTATTAATATAATTATTGTATATTTTTGTAATGTGGCAAACCGTTATCGTATAGCAGGTGCACTCTTTATTCGTGTTTGCTGATGTGTGTGTGTGTGTCCGCGTCGCATATTGTAAACCGCAATCGTATAAAATGTCTACTTTTTATTCAACTTTATTGACTTATGTACCAGTACCCGTCTTACTCCATGTAACGGTTACCACGCTTCTTGGAATACTGCCTCTGTTTCATATCTTTCTATTGTCTGCCCATATGCCTACCTTGAATAAGCTACAGTTTGACTGAGTGAACCTATTGTCTCCAGCGAAATACTGCGAGGTGGACAATTGACCGGATATATGTATATATAGGTCGTATTATTTGTATTATACAAACTATCACGTGCTCGGCACGTTGACAAAATTGATCGATTTATTGAGCGATTATGATTTTTGGTGTCCCCCTGAAGCACGTTGACACGATCCAGCGTGGTTCGCCGCTGTCCGCAGGTGTTCGTGTCGGCGGACATCGTTCTGGAGGCGGCGAAGCGCTGTCCCGTGCTCCGCCATCTGCAGATCGTCGCGTCCAACGAGGCGGCCGTCTACAGCGCCGGCGCGTTCCAGGTGTGCTCCGCTAGGAGGGCCATGCGGGAGGGATGGCGTTATAGAAACAACAACAACAACAACGACAACAACAACAACAACAACAACAACAAAGAAAAAGAAAGAAAACGGACTCACTTATTCAAGAAATGCAGGTGGAGCCAAACCACGAGGAGATGGCTGGACTCCTGCAGCGGAAGTATACGAAAACGTGTGTCGCGGAAAGCCTGCTTTGATTGTTTGTGGCAAGTCTATATGAACGAGAAGAAAGGGGGCTAACCCAGGGGCCCGATATATATTAGTCATATCATAAGAAGCCAACAAGCACTGACGCCAAGGACAATACAGGGCAACTTACTTGCGCTCAATAAATGAAATTAAGAAACGATAAAAAATTGGAAATGAAAGTGGATGAAAAAACAATTTGCCGCAGGTGACGAACGATCCCACAAGCTTCGCATTTCGCGTGCGATGCTCTACCAATTGAGCTACCGCGGCGCCGTTTCCCCATCCACTTTCTTAGGTATTTGCGTTTCCTAGTAGAACCCTGGGAGTGTTAGCCAGCGCCACCGTGACTCACAGACCTTGGTGACGGATGTGGAACATCCTTTTTCTGCCGCAGGCGTCACGAGAACGTGATCTTTTTGGGTGGAGGCCAACCGGGCCATAAACCCACATCCACTTTTCATCCACATCTGTTCTTTGAGTTCGCAAGGCGGATCCACTTAAGACGAACTCTCAGGATGACACCACTTTCGAGATATTAAATTCCCGAACTTTGCGCAGAAACGCACTGGCGTTCCTGTTGCTCTTGTGCTCCAATGCATAAAACTACGTTTTGTAAGTGGAACGACAGTGCATTGCAATGTCAGCCTCTTCGGGTAGACTAACTCATGGCCTAGAGTTATGCTATCTGCCGCAGGCAACTTCTTTTTTTATTATTTTAAAGTCAGTAAAACAACCTGTATAGAATGTACGACCAAATACCACAAGGCCAGAGCCAGAATTCGCAGAGCCGGTCGCTCGTAAGTGCTCTTAAGTGCTCGTAAAGCCACTTTAAGTGCACTCCCATTGGCCAGGCGCTTTCAGTAATATACTCATCATCACGATTGGCTAGCACTTGCGTTTACGAACACTTGCAGCGTAACTACTTATTGGGGAATACGGGCCTATGGGAAAGCTAGGCAGTCTACAATAGGAGGAGCTCGCAGCCAATCATCTCTCAAACTGTTACCTGTTAAGCCAGCCAGGAACTTGTAAACAATTGGTATACATCTTGAATGTTTTCAGCTGTACTAGCGCAGAAGTGTGATCTGCTAAAAGTCTCCCAGTCCGGTTGTAGTAACTTTTTACTTGTCAGTTGCACCCCTGTTTTATCTTGTTTGCTTTTTTGCGCAGACACACAGTTCTGCAAAACTAAAGTGAATCGAGTCAGAAGGCCTTGTCGGGTGCTTCCCGCGTTCTCTCTTTTTGCCCAGGAGCTGCGGTCCCTGTCGGTGTTGTACCGCACCGCCGACGGCTCGCCGTCGAAGAAGTGTCGCTACCGCGCCGTCTCCGCCGTGCTGTCCAAGTTTTCGCTCGAGGCCCTCTGCCTGCGCGCCTTCTCGGCCGTCAGCTTGACCGGGCTGGCCACCAGCTGTGCCCGACTACGCCGGCTGCAGCTGGTGGACTGCGAGCTGTGCGACCTCGAACTGCTGGACGACGCGTTCCCACAGCTGGAAGAGCTGGAGGTGAGCCGTCCAAGTCGCAGTCGGACACGTACGGGGTCGTGCAGGACGCGAAGGCACGAACGCGGCGTTCTGGTCGCTGATAAAGAGGGGCGCTCAACAGTTGTCTCGGTATAAAGGCGCTCCTGCAATAGCGAAGCGGATATACTCTCGATGCGATTTAGTGACCGCGTGTATGCGCGTAACATAGCAACGCATCGATCATCGCAAAGGAAGAAAAAGAAAAGGGATTGACCGTGTCTTGGTAAATTGCTTCTAGTTCATTCGACGTCTGATAACCTCAGTGGAAAAAAAATTGAAATGTGGGGTCTAACTTCCCAAGACGGCACAATGGATTATGAGGGACGCCGTATATATGGAGAAGGGCGACGGATTAATATTTTTTTTGACGTATGCCTTAATCGCAGTAGACTAAAGTGTCAGCGAGATTGGTGTGGCACAAAACAGCTATATGCTGGCGTGGAAGTTTCGGAGGGGCACTGTGCATGAATTCACTTCCCGTTTTCACAAAAGGGTTGCACACTTGCGTCCTTAGACACCGATAGGTGTCTAAGGACGCAAGTGTGCAATGGCATATTTACACCGGCGATGGCATATTTAAACCGGTGATTGACAGAAGTCGCGCAAACGACCGCAACTGGTGACCAGGAAGCGATTCGTGACGACCGATGTTCACACCGGCTAGCACCACTTGCTTTTCGCCACACGGCTGGAATGTCTCACGATTGGTGCAGTTCACGCCTGCTCGCACAACCGTGACCACGAAAATAACCGTCAGGGAATTGCTACGCCGCTTATTGGTTAAGCAGCTTTGCGACAACAGCCGCGTATAGAATTGGTCAGTGAGCGAGTCCACGAAAGCGGTGGCCTTTCCATCAAAGCTACCATTTGCTACCGCCGCTTTGAGACCATCTTGGTCGCGCAAACTCTGTCAGTCGGCGGTGTGAATGCCGCCTCACACAAAAGTCAATCTAGAACGCCGGACCTTCATGAACAGCAAGCGTCGAAAGTAATGGCTAGGGCCGGAAACGCCGTGCTTTGCACATCACGTATTTCCAAGAGAGAGAGAGAGAGATAGCTTTTACTGATGCCAGCAATCACGGGGCCGGTTGCAGCCACCCTCCACCTAGCAGACGGCCAGAATCCCCAGGGTCTCAGCGGCTGTCTCGGCAAGCTGGACGGCCCAGACCTGCTATAGCTCAGACGTATACCGAATTTTTAACTCGACGGCGTTAAAGGCCCCATGTCGAAGACAATCCGGTGTCGGACGTCGTTTCGGCGAAAAGATTTTCGAACCACCCATACCCATACCCAGGCCCTCCATGTGGCGCAAGGAAGCTACTGAACTAATTGAATTTCTCAAACTGAAATACGTAGAAAAATCGTGAACTATGACTTGCACACAACCTACGGAAATTATAGCTCTCGGATTGTAATTTGACTATACTAGAAAACCTAATTCTGTTACGCGAGCACTCAAAGAAACCCCCTTTTCCAGCGTTTCTACCATTCATAGATTGGCCACGGCGTCCGCCATTTGCGCGTGCCGGCGCGTGAGCATCTCGGGGGCCACGGAACGGTGCGCCCGGTTCCTTGCAATATATCCAGATGGCGCTCGCCTCCGCCGCATTGCGGCCCACGCGAGAGGCCGCGTTTCTACCAGAAAGCCCGCCTTCGTGCATATAGCTTTCGTGGTTAGCGTTTCCCAGTAAACATTACGGCTACATACGCTCCAGTTGCTGGGAAGCGCGAAAAGCAGTCAGGGATCTTTGAATGCTATCGCGTTCCACTCTTAAAAGCGAAGCTTAAGCGTCCTCCATCTCTCTTTTTTACTTCGACCTGGAAAGATGCCCGCCAATCACGATATCTTTTAACGATATCGGGTGGTCAGTGCAGATAACACGAACGAGAAGCCTTGCGACTTCGCTTCCTTGGTCTTGTCGGAGGGCAAAACTTTTAGTACGCGCAGAGATGTTGAGCATGGCCGAACGTCGAATAAGATCGCTCCTGGAGTTTCTGCATGATATACCCTGGCCTCTATAGCATGCGCGTGTGGCTCGTTTCCTGATTGTGGGGCGGTATGAAATGCTTTTGCGCTATTGTTTTTGAGTGGACGTAGTTGTATGTACAGTATACGCATGCCGCGTACTCGATATTGTGTACATATTCGCATATTTTTACGGAGCAATAGGCGGAGGAGTAGGTACACGAGGGGGGAGAAGAGAAGGAGAAGGATGTGCCGGTTGGAACTGGGAGCTCGGCGTCACGGTTCTATACATAATACAGTGCGTTTATTCCGATATTTTTATAGCAGTATGCCACTATGTAACTGCATCGTGAACTGCCACCTTTCTCCCTGCATACCGCGGTTAGAAGTGGCAGGTCACGCGCACGCTCTTCCCGCCAGTCCTCTCCTCCTGTCCTACCGATTCCGAATTTCTCGTGTGTTAACTGCAGGTCTCTATATCAGAGCGAATTGTGTTAGCTTTGTTAGTAACCCTTACACACATACTTCCGTTTTTCTGATGTATCAAATATGTTTTTTCCTCTTAGTCCTTATATTATTTTCGGACTTGTTATTGTGCATTTATGTAATTAATTTAATCTGAGTGTCCAACTATGTTACGATTTCGATGCAACCACCATGTATGCCTTGTAACAGACCATCGGCCTAGTCAAGCTGGTTTTTCCACAGCTTTTAAGCCTTTTGGTATCCACCAGAACACTTGTAATTCTGGAAATAAAAAATAAATTGAAGTTGAAATTAACTGCAGGTGAGTTACGTGCCGCCCAAGGGTCTGGTGCGTCTGATCGCCGCCTGCCCGAACCTGAGGTCGCTGTCGATCCGCGACCGGGGCGCCTCGTTCGGCTTCCTGCGCGAGGCCTCGTGTCCCAAGGCGGGGCGCCTGGCCAGGCTCGAGCAGGTGGCGCTGAACGCCGACCGGTCGCTGAGGGAGATGGGCCTCGAGGAGCGCGATCTGCGCATGACCGTGGACGCGCTGCCGGCGCTGGCTCGCGTCGCCGTCGACTCGTTCGAGGCGCGCCTCTTCCTGGCGGAGTACGCGCCCCGTCTGGAGCTCGACTGGTCCACGTGCTCCGTGTGCGCGGCCAGGTTCCCGCAGTGGAACAGGGAGCACGTGGACCTGTGGGCGCATGCGCACAAGTCCCCAGACGGCTAGGACCTCTAGCGGCAGGGCGCGGAACTAGCGCGGAAGGAAGGCCCGGACTGGGTGCGCAAGGATTGCGTGAGACCAACATGCTGTGGTGCGCGTTGGCGCGTGAAGTTCACTTTAGCGCGATGCGTACGACCGCAAGTGATTTCGCCCGTGTTTGCGTCTCACTGTCTCGTTCTCTTTGCATTTGCGGTAACATCTTTTCGCGGTGGTCTAGTGAAATGATTTTGCTTTCATCGTTTTTTTCTTTTTGTTGTTTGTTCGTCGCAGAACGAGGAACACTACGGCACCTACCTGATTGGCAATATTTAGGATATGCATAAAACCAGGGTGTCGTGTGCTGACCGGCGCAATACATAGCGATAGAATATGAGTTCTCCCAGATTCCTTGTTTGTTTCTTCGTTGATACGTTTGAAAACTTATATCGCGGCAAGTGCGTGAGATTGTTCACGACGAGCACATTATTAGTGTGTGGCGCAGGATTCCAAAGACCGTCTGATCAATTATTTGTGCGCGTCCTTAGAACCCTTCTTTGAAACCTCACCTCTAGTCACTGTGTCGTTCGGACAGTCGATGTACTCTACGAAACACGCACATGAATAATAACGGTGTACCCTGCTTGGCGAAGATGCCGCAGTTGAACAAAGAACGTGTGGACCTGCAGAGCATGGCCGATTGGGCACCGTACGACATAAACTTGCATGCAGCGTGACCATGGAATGCTTGAATAGAGAGGTCCAGGGTGATAATGAGTTGTGGTAGCACGCGCAGAATAGATGTTTGCCCCTGGTCTTTTTTTCAGGCCGAGGAGTACCTTAAAGCTAGGTTTAATGTGATGTATGCTTCAGTGTTGCATTGAACATGTAGTCCGCATTGTGCCATCAAATACCGCGGGTTGGCAACGCAGCAGACTAATACGGCCGATAAAAAGTCAGTCCAATGTGCGCGTCAGTCGCCCCTTTTCTGCGTGCTCACTGCAGGTCCTGCAGAATCTGAATTATGCTACACCAACTGGACCAAGTTTCTGCCGTATTGGCATTCTATACAAGGAGGCAGCGGGGCCGCTGCCTGTGATGTTTTCTACAATAAATCGGTTATCAGAAGCGCCTCCCCGTCTGTGCTGGTGTTTGTTGTGTGTCTGCCCTACAACCTCTGCAGCGCTGTATTCTGGTTATGGTATTCCAACTAGTGCCAGCGCTGTGGCCTCGATCAAATCGAACGGGACATGTCGTCGACTAGTCCCAACGCCGAGAACTTCCGGTTATCGCCGGATTTGAAGGAGTGCGCGCGCGCGCCTCTGCTGGCGGGTGGTGTGACCACCTTTTCTCCGCTTCGACGGAGTTTCAACTCTGCGCTGGGCTTCAGTTAGTTGCCCGTGTTTACGCTCACGGTGAAAGAGGTGCTGCCCCCCGGCTCTCTGCAAAGCAAAGACCGATGCCCGAATGGTCCGACCAGAGAAAAGTATGACCGACCCGCGGCTTGCCCAATGACGCCGCTGTGGGGCCGACGCGACGAAGGCTCGTCGTCCGGCCGAGGCTCTCAGGCAGCGGGGCGGCGCATCGGGCACGATTTGCGACCCTACATACCCTATAACCCTATATAACCCTGCTGTAACCCTACATACGTCATCGCAATGTCTGAAGCGGCTAAAACCCGTGGATCTTCTAAATGTAGCGGCAACTGCTGGCCGGCAACGCCTCCTGGTTTGTGCCAAGAGAAATTTTCGCGATCTGTCTACGAGCCGCATTACATTTAGCGACTGCATGGCATTAGGCGAGGTCAGTCCGGGAGTTACGCGTCTCTCTTAAAGCCGTTCGCTCCTTTCCCTTTTCTTTTTTTGCCTTTGTGGCAATAAACGGAGAAGAACCCGGCAACGGCGGAATCGGTTATCTATCAAAAGCCATATCATATCGAAGGGCACTTCCGGGCGTAAACGTACGTGCCTGTTGAGAACGGAGAACGATGCGCACGAAGCACGCGCAATCTACCAGCAGCTCCTGGCCCAAACCAGGAGTGCGCTCAGTTATCTTCCAATCGCATAGCTCGGCGGCGAGATCAAAGCCCTTCGCTACATTTAGGAAATCCAGAGGCTTTACTCTGTTCCATTCCACTCCCCCCTCCTCCAGAGGAAGCTTTAGCTCGGGGCCAACACCGATGCCGCATATTCAAATACATGTAAAACGCAGAAACACTGTCGTGAAACAACCCATGAGCCAACTTTGATATTTGTTGCATTTAGAAGAGAAAGTTGAGTTCTGGTGACCTTAGGAAGCGAAATATTGATTTAGGGCTTAGAATTAAATACTGCCGAAAATTGCTACATTAAAAGAACAAAATAGAAGCAGAAAGTTTACAAATCCATAACTAGATCTGCACGAAACGTAGATATCGCAGTTCTGCAAACTGCATCGTTAGAGTGCCTAAAGCGGACACATTCGATATCTTAATTTAGAGCGTACGTGAATTTGTTGCAATACTTATGAGTCCTACTCGCAAATTCATGGTACATTTCACAGCAGCCTATAATGCATTAGTTTTGTCCGCTTTAGATGCATTATTAGGGGCAGTTTACAAAATTGCGATGTCACCACAACAATGTTGTAAACGTGACAGCCTCGTTCTCTAAAGTTTTACAATATTTTAAATGTATTGACGGCCGGAAATAAAATTTTGCTTGCTAGAATCCCTATACATTATGTTTTCTTTCAGACGAAACAAACTTACTTTAACACATTATGCACAGTGGTAGCTGAGAAAAACGATTTCTCCATTCCGATGTAGTTAGATAAGAGTCCTCGAGCTCGCGCTTGTCTTTCTTTGTCGCGCTATCATGCTTTGCTCAGCCATGAAACAACTTGCCCAGCAGCAGATTTTACTGAGTAAAACATAAATGAGGAATATATAAAGATACCGAAAGGATACATATGGTTACGCATATCTCTCGCTCAAATGTAGTACGAGAATCCCACTCTTTCCTATTTATCTCTTTCTTTCTCTCATTGTTATATAGCTCTCTGCAAGCTATATAACCCACCCTAAGTGCGCAATAAATTACAATTTTCACGTGTAGCAACAATACTGCTATCATAACTATTGCTGTATTGCATAATGCATAACTATTGCACAATACTGTGTCGCTTGACACTGTCTGTCTGCTGTGAGGAACTCGACAAATTCGACTGGGCTAACTTTAAACAGATACTGAACTTAACTACGGAGCTACGCATGTCAAGATTTCACAGTAGATCATACCACTAAACCAAGCATTCTGTACATTGCCCTAATTCGGCCGCATTGTCGTATTCGCCATTTTGTGTCCCCGTCTGGACACTGTCGATACGACTGTGTCCAGACGGCGCTAGCCTCTTTTCTCTTGGCTCTCTGTCTCCTGTATATTCACGAGAGGCCGTGACAAAGGGATTCAGTTTTCAGGAGGTCAAGAATAGCACATCAGGACTCCGGCTATGATTGGTTAGTTCTACGTTCCTTCCCCTTATCCATTTCTCCAAATAGCCCCGAAGTCAATATTTAAATATTGCAATAAATTTTGACCTGAGAGAGAGAGAGAGTTCTACAAAGTTTAATTATAAGTACTTCGCTACGCCCCTTCACGTCTAGTTCGAGGATATAAGTCAAGAAGTACTTGCTACGCGTGCCAGCGAACGGATAGCAGAAGAAGAAAAGTTAGACACAAGGCGAGAAGCGGTGGATAGTGCTCATCAATAAATTAACGGGAAGCAATAAGTTCATATTACGTTTCCACTGAGAACTGTGGCCAATCCCTCCCTCGTGGGTACGTGCCGAAATTTGAAGGAAGAAGAAGAAGAGGAAGAAGCGGTGTTAATCGTCCTTGCACTACGGGCGTCAGCAACTACAGTGCTCTAGTTTAGCCCACTTCGCAGACCAGGGGCCCTTGTTACGTAAGTAATTAGCACCTTTGCGAATTAACGTTTGCCATGACGTGGTGTTAGCGTGAAATTTCGACGTCAAGTTCGTGCCCTAGTCGTGCGTGGCCGACGTGTCTTTTGTTCGTCGCATTTGTCTACTCTTTATACATCGAGTTGAGCCAATACCCTACTCTGTCTATGAGTGCTCTTCTCCTACTAGTTCTTTTTTTTTTATTTACTTCTTCGAGCTTGCTTTGAACTGTGTAGCTCATAAGCATGGGGACAGCCATGTTTGATGCCTTGACCTTGCCGAAGACGGCAAAATTACCGCATTGTTGTTTTCCTGGGCCGGTATTAACAAACAGGTTCTTATGCTAAAAACGTTTGCTATCCAGTAGTGTAGTTGAATTTTCTACTAGTGAAAGCGGGTAGCCAATGGCCAGCAGATTTTACGAGCGAGCGGATTTATGAATTCGACCTGTATGCTGCACCTAATTAACCTCTCGAAGCAGCGAAAGCGTTGCTGGTGCTTTCAAAACAAATGTGCAGACAAGAGAGAACACGCTCCTCTGTTTACATCGGCGTGTAACCGGCTACACATTTGCCCTGACCCGAGCAATCTTCAGGCGTGTTCGCGGTGAAGAACTGTCCGCTTCGTCAGCACAACATCACACGTGATCACGTGAACTCGGGCAGAAGTTTGCCTCGTCCGCCATTAACACATAATAACGCGCAAAACGATTTCGCTCACAGCCTGTCTGCTCCTACGCTGACACGATATGCCTGTGACACAACTGAGAGATTGAGCTTGTCTGCAATGCATATCGCAGTTTACGGAATGCCGCAACGAAAACATCCGTGGACGGCAGCGACAGCGCTAGCATCGCCCTATCGTGAGGGTTTGTCGAACCACAAAACCTCATAAACCGTCGGTATATAGTAACCAGGAGGGGGTGCGGTCATCGCTCGAGATAGACACAAACTGAAAACGCGTAATAAGCTAACCCATGCTGCGTGCTGTCCTCTACATCCGAAAACCTGTGCTTAGATTACGAGAACACGGCGGGTACGCCGGAACACCGTGGGTACGCAGACGGCAGTTACAGTACTGTCACCGCCACCTTGTGACGCCCTGTGCGGCAGCATGGTACATGGTACACATGTTTACACCCTTAAGCGTGTTTTCTTGCCGTACTGGTAACGCCCTTACCGCTAGGGCCTTACAAATAATTATAGAGGACAGCGGAGCTCGAAATAGACGTGCGATGACAAAAGACGTAGTTGAAAACTATGTAATCATTCTGACAGCCTTGGGCGCACAGGAGAGTTTCATGTCTCTCCTTGTGAAATTCTCTTGTCAGATATTTGTGTGCGCCCAAGGCTGTCAGAATGATTACGTAGTTTTCAACTACGTCTTTTGTAATCGCACGTCTAGTTCGAGCTCCGTTGTTGGCCTCTATAAATTTTTCCAAGACCCTAACGGGAAGCGTGCTATCAGTGCGACAAGAAAACTCCCTTAAGGGTGTTAAAGTTTTACAGTGTATAGCACGACCGGACCGAAGTGCGCGCGCTGCGTGTGTGTGTGCTTCAGTCCGGCTGTGACGTTGGAAATGTTTCTGTGTGGCATAGTTCTCGGCGAATGAGAAATAGTATATTTAACGAACCAATACTAGTTTGTACCGTTTTCCTCCTTCTAAAAGAGCTTATATAGCAAAAGAAAAAAAAAAGATCTCGTGGCCAAGGTGGCCGAGGAATCTGAAGCGCAAAATTTTCTTTCTTTAATTTCGCCTTCAAATTGCATGGCTGGCACGATAGTATGACGTAACGCATGAAAAAGTATTTTCACTTGTCCAGGCTGTTCTGATTAACAAAAGTTGTCAAAACCCACTATAAGTTGTGACTTTATTAAAGCAACGTGCACTATGGTACAAAACAGTACAAATATCGCTTACTTTGGCAATAATCTTCGTTGGTTTCAGCACATTTATTTAAAGATTGCAATATAATCCCTTTTTAGTGACAAATTATGGCATAGTTTTTGGGAAGTTACTGCAAGCAAAGCACGAGACTTGAAGAAAGAGACAACACGGAGCGGTTCGTGTTGTCCCTTTCTTCAAGTCTCGTGCTTTGCTTGCAGTAACTTCCCAAAATCATGAATCACCAACTGGCCTACACCCACACTCTGCTATATAGTCCTGATCGGAGTGCTATCCGAATCTCGTCACATCACGAAGACCAAGCGCGGGAACTTCTTAAAGAGTGTATTTTCGTAGACAATATGCATTTTCTAGATTACCAAGACACCGTTTATTTGAAAACTGATGCTCATGTTTATTTTTTAGAAGAAAAACTACCACAGTGGCTCAGTCTATTGACGTCTTGTGTCTTACTGACATGCATGGTTAGAACGTAGAAATACATCCGCAAATATTCAGAAAAAAATTTGACTTCAGTAAACTCAGTGATGTTATAACGTCTATATAACGCCAACTGCGTTGTCAGGAGCGCTTGTTACGAGCCGAAGAGAGAGACGACCACTCATGACGAGCTGAGGTCGTCAAGATTCCTCGCAGAACGTCGTAGTCGCCGCCTACAGGCTTTCGGTGATGGCGCACCGTTTTCTTCATCCGCGCAGTGGCGCTGTCATCGGCGACCACGTCTGCAACTGCAGGGCCGCCTCTTTTGCGGCGCAGCCAAGCCAAGTCGATGGAGCAGCCAGAAGAGACAGTGCCCCGCGAGGAGGACCTTGCCGCCGAGCCGGGCCCGCCGATGGTTGCCGCCCCCAGTCGAGGATGCGAATACGACGTGGGTACAATGTGCCTGCTGCTGTATCGAGTGCTGGGCGAGTAGGAACCAGAGTGCAGTGTAACGGCGCAGATGGCGGGACATTTTCCCGGTTCATCGTGCGTTCTGTGGCTTTACGACGCGTGCTTGGTGCCACGCGTGCACAAATGCTGACTCGTCTCACCTGCTCCATGCCACGCCTATTTCCTACCTACCTTTTTGAAACACGCACGCACAAACACACACACTACAACTACTACTACTACCACTACTAGTATTACTACTACTACTACTACTACCACTACTACTATTACTACTGCTACTACTACTAATACTACTACTACTACTACTATCCATTGCGGACACGTTTACTTACCCTCAGCTATCGCTCAACCTGTGTTCCATCATTCTGCTAGCTTTACCGCAGTGTACACATACTTCTACCTTGGTGTACCACGCTTTATAACTGCGCGTTCTAAGGCATCCTGATCTCACTTCGAAAAGTGAGGGGCTTTCCTTTAAGTTATCATAAATTGTTTCTTTCCTGATTTCGTTTTTCCCCTCTCGGGTATAGTTACTCAAAGAATATTTCTTTTTCCATTGCCGCGATCCATGAGATTGTCTCAGCCTCTCTGACTTTGCGTTTGACGTTCTTTGTCGCCATGTTGTTTACTATACCCGTAGCATACTTGCTGGTAAGCTTTGTAGTTCTCATCCTCCACTGTGAGTCAATGTTTTTTTCCTGCACAGATACCTGAACACTCTGTCAACTCATTTACTTTCATTCATATTCCTCAGTCGTACTTCAAGATCAGTTTTACTCCGAGCTTCCCTCACTTCAAGACTTGCCAAGCCCATATCACCCTGCATTTGTAGTTTTCCCGTGAGCGCCTAATGTTCGGCGTCCCACTCACCTTTGGTTGCCATCGAGTCCAAATTGTACCCCTGACACTAAGGAAGCAGCCACATTTCCAATGTATGTCCTGGAACCATTACACCTTTTCACATACCACGTAGCACCTCGTACCTATTGTATCCCCATAGCACTCTGTGTTTCATATGGCCGCATTTCTCTTCCTCTTTGCTATTACGTGTTTTTCCTGCGTTTCTATATCTCTATCGCCTTCGTTTATCCATACATCAAGGTATTTCCTGGCCCTGTATTGACACTGTTTGCTCGCTGTTTTCATTGAATACCATAAACCCTGATTTCTTAACTCTCTTTCTTAATTTGTCTTAACTTTGCTTGCACTGTTAAGACAACAATGCTAATCGGCCTTCGTCTGCGCCCATCGTGACCTCGACATCGCCACCCTCCCAGCGAGTAATGGAAACCAATCTCAAAGGTCATGCGTTCCTGTATACGGGAAACGACGGAAGGGACCAGGCGACGTCATAGCGTCCATGTTTTAGGCGCCAATTACCGTGAGAGGCCTAGACGAAGGCACCTTGGCACTTTTCGTCTTGGTCAACCAGACAAGAATTGAAAGCTGAGTGTCTAACCCTGTACCGCGTAAGTTAGCGCCTTAAAAACCACGTTCTATAATACTCGTGAGTTGTAAAGCTACAGTGCATCGTTCCAAATTGATGTGAAGTGAGAAGGGCAGGTCGCCGCACCACTTTTGCACCAAGTGCAGGAAATGCTCACAACTCGTTCTGCCCGAAGTCTGCTACGAGTTAATCGAATGGCGGGCCTGCAGAAAACGTCACGTTGCACTGGCTAAATGACTGTGCTCCACTTCCTGAACCAGTACAATTCCAGAATTTGACTCGCGCGCTCGCTTCAGCCGAAGGTGCGGCGCCTCGGCATTTGGTTCACCTGAACTTTAGGAACTGTGGTTAAGGAAGGGCCGGCGAATAAAATGGGCAAGAGATGTTTGTTCTGCGGGAAAACTTCGTGGAAACCTGGATTAGCTCCACCGCTTTCGTCGTTCCACGCAGACGACCTGTTTGGCGATGGCACTCGGCCTCGGCGGCTCCGTCGCTGCCTTTGTTGGCATTGTCGTCTTCTTCTACTTCTACAACGCACAGACGGAAGATCACACGAGGACCTGCGGTGAAGTCATGGCCTGGGGCGTGGGCTACCTCAAAGGTGACACATGCGCGAGCGCGAAAAGCTCTGCAGGGCGTGCGGATGTTGTGGCGGCGACCGGAAAAAGACGTGCCTTCTGAGCGACTCGTATATAAAAAGTAAAGTTCTCACACCCATGAGAAATACCAAGGGTTTGTCTGTGTGTTGCCGCTGCCCGAAATCTACTCGCTACTTAGGACGTTCATAACGCTTCAGGATAAGCAGCATACTGCCCTACGACCCCTCCCCCTGCCTGCTGTGTAAGTGTCAGAAAAATAAACATTTAATATACACGAGCCTTTTCAAATGCTTCACTATATCCGAGCTTTACACGGAAATACACGTTTTTCCTTTAAGATCATTTGAAAATGGAACTACTACGTCATGACCGAACTCCATGCGAACAAATATTAAGACTTAGCCAGAAGGCTCCGATGTGGCACCCACAAAATGTGCGTGGATTTGGGCCCCTCTTGGCGGTTTGTCGCGCGCGCTTTGTTGCCCGTGCGAGCGTCATGCGCTTGCAGGCCTCGCAGCCTTGGCCCTGCTGCATGGAACTGCTAGTGAGACAGTGTGCATGTACACTAGCTAACAACTTGCCAATTCAGTGCAGTTACCGCCCACAAAGGCGCACCTGCTCTCTCTGTCTCCACGCGCTTTGAAACAGTTCCCAAGAAACGCCGATATGCTAAAGAAAATCACCGACGATTACGACGCTCCCTATTGCGAAATTTGAGCGCAGCTCTATACATCTTTTTCTTTCGCAATATATTGGCTGGCGTGGACCGTCTGCCTCGTGCGGAACGTTGCAAACGGAGCGAAGTGTGCCGCGACTGCCTCACTAATCAGAATATCGCGAGAGGCAGCGCGTGGTGACGCGTGGGCGCGATTCTCAACAGCCGCCGCACACAGACCACCGCTCATGCAGCGCTTTATTTCCATACAGACGACACGCCCTACTATGGGGGCCATTTCGCAGATACCGTCGCCGCACAGCCCGTCTTGCGCGGCCGGCACTACGTTTTCCTTTCTCACGCTTTCGCCATACCTTCCTCCTCTGCTTTCCTACTTGCGCTCTCCTCGCTATCACCGTCTTTCTTCTCTCGCTGCGCTGCGCGTTCGCTTTCAGCCTTCGCTGTGCTCGTTCGCCCTGTCACGCCGCTGCCGCGGGAATGGGGCGCCTAAGAACAGCGCTCTTAAACGCGTCGCTTTTGCACAACAGTGCTGCTGCCGGTGCATCCTACAGTGTAATCGTTAGGAACACCCACCACTTAACTGCATCGGGCTGTCTACATGTTTATAATAGTAAAAGTGCTGGCATCGCTTGTATTGGAACAGAAACTAAAAGCAGACAATTTCAATTAGCATTTTGTCAGGCTGAACTGCAAAGAGCATTCGACTCGTATTTGAAACTTCAAATATTCGCACACCCCTAGTTGAAGGACAAAGCGTGACCTAATAATGTATATAGCGAGCCTATCGGGCTACATAATGTTCCACATTGAATCGAGAGTTACATGGCATCGGTTCTGCGGGACTAAGTTATAACACTGACCGGGTGCACTTCGACTGGGCGTGCGCAGCCAAGTTCGAGTCCTGCGTGGGCTCTGGGACCTGCAGTGGCTCCAGGTGCGAAGCGGAGGAGGCCGTAACCTGCACCTCGCCGATACCCTGGTTCGAGAGCAGGTGTCAGTGCTGCGACTGGTGCCTCCTCCGGACGCTCGGTGGGTGCTCTGACGTCACAACTGCCGGAATAAGGCGGGCCAATGAAAGCGTAGCCTCCACCGCTTTAGTGCCCGTGTTGACAGAACTTTCCTTGCGCAAGAGCGTTTCCTCAATATAGAGTTTTATCTCGATCGTCCGTACACGTATTACTCTACAGGGAATGCCGAGTTATGTTGCAGACGTGATTGGCCGTAGCAACTATGGTCGCGACACCTTGCGATGACTTGTCGAAGAAGAAGGCGACAGAGACGTTTTTGTGCTATGGGGGTGTTTTTGCCGAAGGAAAACGAACTGCATGGTGCCAATTACCTCACTGCCGGCGCCTTACACAAGCAGCTAAGTCTTCTCTATTATTTTTTTAATTATGGGATTTTACGTGCCAAAACCACTTTCTGATTATGAGGCACGCCGTAGCGGAGGACTCCGGAAATCTTGACCACCCGGAGTTCTTTAACGTGCACCTAAATATAAGTGCACGGGTGTTTTTGCATTTCGCCCCCATCGAAATGCGGCCGCCGTGGCCGGGATTCGATCCCGCGACCTCGTGTTCAGCAGCCCAGCAACATAGCCACTGAGCAACCACGGCGGGTAAGCGCAGCTAAGTGGCATGACATACATAGGTAATGTACCTGCAGCTCCGTGTGCTCTCTGGTTAAAACTTCCTCCAGAAGACGGCTACACGAACACGTGTAAACATTTACGGCAATCCGTTATCCCGTGAAAGTCTATATGTAAGACGCACAAGCTAAAGCTCTGACAAAAAGTTTTCGCTTGTCCGTAAATGATTTAAAGCTTACGGAGCGTCGGAACATCGGAAACAGCGACGGCTGCAGCCACATAGTTAGTATTGATTGCGCTAACTCCGGGGCGGCTGCAGTGCTGGTGACGCCATATTGCGCCGCTTTCTTCAACCACAGCGCGTAAGAAACGCTTGTACGCTGCGTCATTCTTCTCATAGAAGAATAGTCGATGAAATACTGTATACGCTAAGTACTGTTGCTAACGACACCTTTGCACCAGCAGGCATGGTCGTTGCAGTTTGTCTATAGATCAATGTGCTCTTGTTGACGTCAGTGCCACAAGATGGCGCTGTCGGCGCAGTGTGACGTAGTGAAACCTGATTCGCTGATTGGTCGCCGCTCCGGTTTTAATGAAATGTCTATAAAAATAATCCTCATCATGATTCTCGCCACCACTGCTGTTTGATCACAAGAGGTAAGAGCGGGTTTGTCATTTTACTATAACACGCCACGCTTCACACAATTATTGTTATTCAGCTCGCTAAGGACTACTGCTACTATCATGCTTTGCGGCAGCTGTGGCGGGTAGTGAAGCTCGGTCTCTTCGACAATGCCCGCGAACTATAGCGTCGCGATTTGTAGATTCTGCGGCAGTCAGTCCAGTGGAGAGCTCATTGCGTGGCGGACGAAATTCGGGTTGCTGATGTTCCTCCTTCTTTCCTTTCCGCACAGCGTGTCTCAATACAGACCATGACCGGGGAAGCTTCCAGTACTGCCGAAAAATTTGCAGGCACCTGTGAACTCGTCGCCGGAGCAGCGCGAAGACAAAAGTGCCTGTGGCTTCGCGCTGCAGTGTACTGCATACGATTACCTTGGAAATGCGTGAAAGCGTTTTTGTCATTGTCCTCGGCGCACGGCGAGAACTATTTGTTGTTGTTTTTCGGGCAGGGGTTCTGTGCTAAATATGATGCGTAGATGAAATGCTTTATTGAAGACAATGTTTCACTGGGTTTAAGTAGCCGACGTACTTGCTGCTCAGGCATCACGGTTCGCTGCATCACAGAAAGCTATACAAGGGTTTGCTTGTTGTCCATGTTAGTTCACATTTTCCTACATGTATACCTTGCGGCATATCCCCCGATTAAAACAAAAAATCTCAGTGCCCTTCCACTCTGTGAAGAAGGATGACCAGCGAAAATGTGCATGCGGGGCCCTTAAACACGCCTCCGCCGCGGGTCGGCCCGGCGGGGCATTATCTTCGGGTTCGGTCCACGTATCAGGAGTGCTTACCGCCTGCTTTGTATATATATATATATATATATATATATGTGTGTGTGTGTGTGTGTGTGTGTGTGTGTGTGTGTGTGTGTGTGTGTGTGTGTGTGTGTGTGTTTTGCGACTGGTTTAAGCCTGAACATATGGTGTCCCACGTAACTTGAGCCAAGGTTTCAAAGATGAAAAGCGCGTCGGAAGCGAATTGTACCGAACACGTACCACTCGCACTGGCCTATATAGTACACGGCTACTCGGGCAGCTATTTTACCCCATAACGTACAAATCAAGTTGGATTGCTCAATTTTTTAATTGTTGGCTTAGGACCCCAAGTATGATACGAAACCACTGAAACCACTGATTCAGTTGTTTCCTGTAAGGTACGCCTGACGCAGTCCTTTTTTTTCCGGTTGCATAGAAAGGCCGCGGAATATGAAAAAAAGAAAAGCCACGTGACGGAACGCTTGCGCAGTGGTATCGTGCTGTTCTCGAACGTGCGTTCGGTGAACAAGGTCGGCTGCATCGTGACTGACGACAAGGAAGCGGCAGGGCGTTCCTTATCTCCTCGGCAGTGCTCGGCCAGAAGCATGCATTTGCGCCGTCGTTCGACAGCGCGTGATCGACGGCACAAACGCAGGTGGCGTCTGACACGGACGCGGGAGGAGAAGGCTCGATTTTTGTGTTTGCACACGGACACGATCCTGGAAGAGCTAGGCCTTGACAGCTTCGCTGTAAAATGCCACAGGTTCGCCCGAAAGCTGAAGCATCGATTGCGACAGCAAGTTAGCAGACAGCTATACGAAATAAGGATAGTAGCTTTTATCAGCCGTGTAAACTCGTAAACATTCGCTTACTAACTGAATTAACAAGCATGGTGTCACGCGCGCACACGCACACATGAGCACATCTCACTCGATGACCGCGGACACTCGCTGTCAGAACGCTGGCGTGAGGAGGAGCGTCAGCAGCAGCGAGCGAATCGCCCTTCGTGCTGCCTATCACTTCATCGCGAACTAAACGGCGATGACACAGCGCACACGAAGCCATCAGGCATCGGCGAATCTAGAATGTATACCCACCACAGATGGCTGTCAAAGGGCCCGCGGCCGCGCTCAGCCGTGCCATGCGCAGCCGCCGCTAGAGGTATATAGGTGTATATATGTATGCTACTTAGATATACTGTATATAGGTAGCATATGCTACGTTTAGTAGCGTATAGAGTAACTCATACGGCGGCCGGTGTCGAACGCCCCCTGCTGCCTCACACGCGATGGAAGACGGGGGCGCTTCCTCCTCCGCCATCCTCCCTTGCGCGCGCGAGATCGAACCTCCATCCATCTCGCCTCACCCTCCACGCTATCGCTCGTACCCACAGCACAGAGCGCTCACTCGCGACGTTATCGCACTTGTCCTTTACATCATGGCGACGCGAACGCCGACAAAGAGCTAGGACAGTCGCTTGTACTGTTTAAGACCCTTTGGAAATCCCAAGCTCTGTAGTTGTTTTCCACAAGATAGCATGCAATGATTGCGGTGCGGACGCAGGCAAAACTGGAAGCTTAAAACAGGAAAAGGACGTCACGAAAGGCACGTGTTTATATTAACCGATTCATTGGCTGGGGTTCAGCCGGTGGAACCATGACCGGCAAACGTTGGCTCTTAAGAGTTTTAACGCGACCGCGTTAAGGAGCTCGTGTCGCAGAAAAGCCGGTGTCGCCGGTGTCGGCGTCGGCGGCGTTGGCCGTGAGCGATAAATCCCAGCAGGCACTTCATGAATAAAAAACAACTTGCAAGATGGGCTGGGTGGGAATCGAACCAGGGTCTCCGGAGTGGGAGACCACTGAGCCACCATTTCGATGCTTCAAAGCGGTACAAAAGCGCCTCTAGTGAACGCGGTGTTGCCTTAGAAACGAGCTGTTAAGGCTCAGGCGTGCGTCGCTTGCTCAGGCGCACATTTCGTTGTCGCGCCGAACGCTGCGTTGCTCGACGCTCACCGCGTCCGATGCGGGGCGCGTAGTCGCTGCGCCGTAGCCCATTGTCTCACACCCCTTGGCGGGTCGACGGGAACGCTATCGCATTCCACTCTTGAGGGCGAAGCTTAAGCGTCCTCCAATTTTTTTTTGTACATTCGATCGACAACACATACGATATTAGCCGGACGCGGGGTAATTGTCCCTACATATACGCGGGCACTCTGGGCCACGCAACGCATAAATAATCGGATCCTTTTCGCGCTCCTGTTCATTGTGAAGAAGGAACCCGTAGAAGCCCGAAACTACAATACGTTTGTTTTCCTTCGGCCTTAGGCGACGGTTCGTTTTATTTTGTCCGTGTGTCAACCCTCGCCTGACGAGTTCTCTCGGCCAACATTCGACTACACCTACGCCAGTACATCTGCGTTCGTCACCGCGACACGATTAAGAAAATAACTTTGCCAAATCTTCACTCTCCTCCTTCTATATTCCCCATCAAAACGCTACGCCTTTATGTCATTCCTTCAATTAGAGTGAATCTCTATAATATTTTTTTAGTACGTCGTGGTGTGACTGTTCAAAGCAATATATCTCTGCAAGAGCCCCTCCGGAAACTTGGCAAGAACTGACTCTTCCGGTGGTCCTTTATTTTGGTGCTAACGAATTCGGTTTTGGCCACAGGAACGTTCGTCGTGCTTTCTGAGATTTCTTGTACGAGACAAGAACAATTGCACGCTAAATTTTCTCCATTTCATATTCTCATATTCTTTGTTGTAACATTTAATAATTAGCTTCATATCTGGGTTAACATACGTACAAGTTCACCTTAACAATTATCAGTTACTCATATTGTATGAAGTTATTTTTCTTAAGGATTTTTTTTTATTTTCTCGAACCTTCGTATAACCCGATTAATGGCCGATCCCCAAGAATGCGTAGCGGTATTTCACTGGGTAACGACCAACCAACCAACAACTCTGCTGCCGCGAGAGAGGGAGAACTGATTTGATGATATGAAATGCAGACAAAAAATACTTGAGGTATACATTCCTCCAGACAGCTACTCTGCGGTGGTAGAAGGGAAAGAGGAAAAGAAAGAGGGAAAGAAATCAGAGCATTATGGGTGACGAGAACCACAGGAGGAGGATGAAAGCCATGTAACAAAGAAATAGGTGTACTGAAATCCTACAGTCCAGACCCGTCCATATCAAAATGTCACATAAGGCCGGGATTGCCTGAAAACTAGTGCGCACGTCTTGCCAAGGGCCCATGATAACGTACTCCGACATCGGCGGAGCTACTTGCGCCAAGTTTGAATTCTATTGAGTATTTTAGGCATATTCTTGGCCGATCCGCCACTGCGTGCATGTGCCATAAGAAGAAGAAGATCCTTGCAATCTAGCTGGCCCCGACCACCGCACCGGCCTCTCGGCTTCAGAAACCTTCTTTTGCACGGTTTTATTTCGACCAGGGTGACAGTTCCCACGGACACGGAGCTAAAGACCAAAGCAGCACGTGAAAAGACGCCTGCAGGTGTACCGTCTGGAGCACAGAGGTCCCGATTACAACCGCCAACAGTAATGACAAGTCCCCGACAACACCATGGAGACCAGCCAGTCACCACAGTGGCTTCAACAAAGAGGGAAGCCAGCGAATTCGCCGGTTACGAACCTCGCCAGTGGCTTAATCTGCTAGAAAAACAGCACTCACGACTAAGCTCTAAGCCACAGGACGAAACTGCCAAGATCTCATCGCATGTGCCGTTCGGTCAGGCGAAGGCTGCGTCCGGCAACGAGAGGACCGCACGGGGATCGAGGTCGCCTCGCAACGACTGGCGTTCGACGCGACCAGCTGCAGCCTCTCCTACCAAACCTTTCGTTAGTGCTCCACGGAGTCGAGACAGTGGCCCACAGAGCCCGCTGAAGAGCCCACGGTACGCTTCTGACAGAAGTCCCAAAAGTGTAACAACCATGAAGCCGCAGTCAGGTACGGGGTCGACGCGACAACGAAGCGGGCCGGAGAGTCCTGAAATAGCCGGAAGCCCTCCCAGAATCAGGGTCCTGGCGGCTTCAACAGCCGCGTCACCGAGTCCACGACGCTACGACGGGTTCCCGGGAGTTCCGACGTACATAGGGGCTCCGGGCGTTATCGTTTTCACGCCTAGACATTCGCCCAAAGCTGCTGCGACACCAAAGCTTCGATCAGACGCTGTGCCAGATGGACGCCGACAACAGAGGCCAGCCGAGCCGGCGCACCCCTCGCAGGATTCAGACACCAACCGGCGGAGACGGCCAACCTTCGTACAAATATGGACAATCTGCAGCGTAGCCGTTGCGACCCTCAGCCTCCCGTTCGGACTGCTCATCCTGACCTATTTTTTCACTGGCAGCAGCGTCCAACACGGAACAGCGTCAACGAACGGCATGCTAACAGTGTCGCGTTCCAGCACGACTGTGAAGACGCCGGACCCTTTCTCAGGAGTCCCGGCGAGTTGCTTCAGACCGGTTCACGTGAGCGCCAACGTCAGCGCCAACGTGAGCACCGCCTTCTCCAAGAAGGGCTTCCGGCGACCTAAGCACGATATCTTCTGTGTTTTCAACATTTCCCGTCTGGTAGGCGCCAACTACATGACGCTCGTCGACATGCCGCTCGACTACTGTACCTCCATTGTCTACTGGTCGCTGGCTATTAACGCTTCAGGTGTCGTGAAGAGCCGCGTCGAATCTTTCGACCGGACCGAAATCGGTCTCTACCGCTGGAGGTCCCTGCTGAGTGGCCTTCGGTTTCGGGACACCGGGATCATGGTGGCCATGGGCGGGTATCCGGAGGAGAGCGCCTATTTCTCCAGGCTGGGCCGCGATCCCAATGCCAAGGCGCGCTTCGTCTCCAGCCTTATGATTATGTTGCGAATGAGCTTCGCGAGCGGCGTTGTTATCCACTGGGCCGAGCCAGAGACCGGATGCGGGCGACCAGAGGATAAAACCACCCTGTCCCTATTGGTCGACGCCATTCGGAGCGCGTATCGCATATCTGGCGTTGGCGACGGTACGATAGCCATTATGCTCCCGGAGCGCGCGACAATGAGCAGTGTCCTGACGAAGCTTCTGGCTGACCGCGTTGATTGGCTCTTCCTGCCGAGGCGTCTTGCGCCATCAGATCCGAACTCCGACGTCTGCTCCAGCTGGTTTGGCTCGATCAAGCCTTTCATTACGTCACTGAGTGGCAGCGGTCTGTTTATAAACAAAATCTGCACCGGTCACAGCGTCGCCCCTTTCCTGGCCGAAGGCTGGATTTCCCAGTCAAATCTCGTCATCGGGGGCCTTTCTAACTCCACCTCCCCCGACACCGGCCGACGTGCCACGGCATCTATGCCGGACGTCTGCGGAAATACGATGGACCCGCCTTGTAAAGCAAGAAGTGACGACAACTGTTTGTTATTTCGCAGGCGCAATCAGCCCGGCAACGTGTCCTCCCCAGCGCCAATCTACGCGTTCAAAGGGAGAAAGTTACTCCATGAGTCGTTGACCAAAGGCGTTCCCACTCCGAGAGTATGCGCAGTCATCTATGACCTGGAACTAGACAACTTCCGGACGGCCTGCTCAACGCTGAAGTTGGACGTTTTCGCCAGTCTGAATCACTTCGCCAGCATCACGAACTACCCGACCTACCCCAGCGATCTTGAGCGGAGACCCCTCTGTCCGTAGACGACAACCTCGAAACGTTTAGTAACGGGTATGGGACAATATTTGTGGGAATGACATTTGTGATCATATATGTCGTGGCTGTAGACTCTTTCGAACGCGCTGTGTGGGTGGCAAGTTACTCTTTCACACCACCGTTTTTCTCCGCTGGGATGCATATGGCTACTTGGTGCTTGGCTTTCTTCTTTAACTTACTCCTTGCTTTCTTAAGACATAGCAATCATCATGTAGCGAATGTGTATTTTGAGAACCTTAGTTCATGAGTTACACGCCTTTTTGAGCAGGCTTAGTTTCAGTAAAATCATGGTTGAATGCGAGCTAGCCTGGCGCATGTTGGACCTATGTCCAGGAATTTCTTGCTAAACGTGCAATTAGCTTTTTTTTCGCATGAGTGGTCAGTTTAGGGCTGCTAACGTCCAACCCTGTAGAGCATTTGTGTACCCGTTCACCGTGCAGTAGCAGTTAGGTCCCTGATTATTGCAGATGCTTTAGTGGTATTTGTGGCACCTTTTTTTATTCTTAAAGGGACACTAAAGAGAAAACTTATTTCTTCTGCATCAGTAAATTACCTTTCTACGACGCCAAAAACACAACTGCTACCACGATAAGACGCTTGCTAAGCCAGAAAAAGCTCAAGAACGAAAGACGGGTGGAGACGCCTCCTTGAAGTTCCCGCACCTAGTCACTGTGACGTCATGGATTTTGACGACATCTTCTTGGGCCTACATAAGTATATAGCGGTACAGATTGACTACATTGTGTTCTAAAGGAACCAAATATCAAACATGGCAAGCTTCGGGAACCTTTACTCAGCCAACGTGGCCCAAATGTGAAACAGTCTATAGCAGCTGTGTCTTACCAATACTCACCTACGGGGCAGAAACCTGGAGGCTTACGAAAAGTGTTCTACTTAAATTGAGGACGACGCGTCGAGCTATGGAAAGAATGATGGGTGTAACGTTAAGGGATAAGAAAAATTGGCAGTGGCTTAGCTCGGCTATGCCAAGATATACGCAGCCAAAGCTAAGGCATAGCATGGTTAGCCTTGGTTAATCTTGATTGCAAGTCCAGGTTAGTCTGGTTGTCTAGCTTTGTTGCGGCGTTTAGCCAGTCGTTCGGCGCGCTGTTCGTCTGTTTCTTGGGCGATTCGTTTTCTCTTCATCTCGTTCCGATGTCGATTTCAGGCCTCCTCCTGCTTATCAGAATTGTAGCCGTCCATACTGCCGCCTACACTGTGGTTGCGGCGCACCCGAGCTCTCCTTTTCAATCCTCCGACATGTTATCAGGCATGCGACGCAGCTGGCGAAATAAGCGGAGGCGAGTGCAACGACGAGGAACGCGGTGTGACGTCATGTGCCTCCTCGGAGCACTGCCACGGCCAAATCGCAGGTTCGCGGCCAGTAAATCTTTCGCTTTAAACGAGCAGATTGGGTGAGGGAACAAACGCGAGGTAATGACATCTTAGTTGAAATAAAGAAAAAGAAATGGGCATGGGCAGGACATGAAATGAGGAGGGAAGATAACCGATGGTCATTAAGGGTTACGGACTGGACTAGGTCGATCCAAATAGGTCGCGATGCTTCGGGCTAAAAGCGGTTCAGTACAGATTATCACCGATATCAGCAAGAGGGCTTAAAGGGACACTAAAGGTTACCAGAAACTCAAGTTAAAGTGGTAGAGCAATGTTCTAGAACGTCTAAGGCGTCAATATAATCGCGTACAGAGCTTTAGTAACCGAGAAATTGAGGTAAATGCATGACACGATTTGAGACCCCCCAGCGACATTCCGGTACTAGCCCGATGACGAAAGGACTCCTCATAATTTGTGTTACTAATACTCAACTACTCGTATTAAAAATATCATTTAATTCGATTATAAGACGGGAAAAAATGCTACTTGTCTACGTCTATTCGATTCTAAGAAAATATGGGTGTTCGAAAGGTTTCGTTTTCGCTCGACTCTGCGCCGCGCACGCTTTGGAGTTTCAGTAGTTTCGTTATCGCGTCGTGCTGTGAGGGTTTTGCTGGCTCGCGAAATTTTCATTTGGAACAAGCAGCGAGAATGCCACGTCCATGTGATGTCGTGGGAAGCCCTCGTTGCTTTCCCGCTCCGGAGAGCCGGTGTCTCGAGGCCGCCGTCGTAGTACGCAACGACGCCGGCAGTGCGAGCCCTCAGCAGCAGGTCGCGCTCGTCGGTGCTCAAATCGCTGAAGTTGAGCCCACCATCGCGAGCCAATATAATCTGTCGGTGTCAGGGTTCATTGCGACGAGCGTCGAAGTTAGCGTCATAGAATGAAGTACCAGCTTATGGGCGTCTTGCGCTGGAGTTTGAGGTATAGTAGCGGCGCCTGGTGGCGGTGCGGGAAACGACATCTGGGTCGTGCCAGCTTGGGTCGTATTGAGCCCTGGCTGTGGCGAAGCACGTTTCTAGGCCGAGTTTTGCGTCGATTCGCACATTTTTATGCCCTGTTGCGAGTGCGAAAAGGCTCGTCGCTTCTCATAGACCACGCCGACCACGCTGCGAGCTCGCCGCAGCCTATAGTTTAACGAAAACGGACTCCCCGCGTGCCGTGGGACGTAATTCGTTTCTCCTCCGCTTTCGCTCTGCTGTCGGCTCTGTCTTGGCTCTGTTTCTGGCCGCGCGTTCGCGTTTTGCGCAGAAAAGCCGTAGCGCCGTCTGCGGACGCCGTTCTACTCACCGATGGCGCAACGTCACTATGAGACCATGATGTCAGTACTCCTCGATCGGAGGGCGGGCGATTTGAACTGCGCTAGAGGTACGCGGACGCTTCAGAACGCATTTTCTCTTAAAATAAGTCTCTCCTTGGCACGAAACAAGCGTTTCGTGGTTTCTGTGATGGTATTTCAACAGTCCACGTTGACTTAATAGTAACCTTTAGTGTCCCTTTAAGGGAGCAGCGATCGAAGCGCGACTATGTTAGGAGGGAACAAACATAGGGAAAGAAAAAAGCGTTCTTTTAATTCAAGCGAGACACAGATTCATGCAACGAAAATAAAATTCCTGGTCAATTTTATGCATTCGTAACGAGTTAAGAAAATGCAAGTTTATTCCATTTTATTATCAGTAATAAATGCATTTATTTTCAGTGCCCATCGTTGACGCCACTGTCACTTGGTGCGCCACTAAGGCTAGGTGGCGCGCGCCGCCGCCGCCCGATTCAAAGGGTTGAGCCTCAATCATCCATCCATTCATCCACTCGCAATGCAATGCACGTCTTGAAATAGGCAGAAAGGCGCACTCGTAAAGTTCACCTGTTGAAATACGCCCCCCTCACAGTTTGTACTTTCTTGCTTGTCGAAGTTTGTCTGAATTTGCTGACGCGGGTAGCTGCATCGCTTCTTAATCTTTTCAGTCAAAAGTAGTGAGTTACGACCGCCAGATAATTGTGTAGTTGTTTTCGTGTGACTGCGCCGGCCGACGGGCTTGGCGTCCGACGATAGGACCAGCACTCTACACCTACAACTTTCGTCGGCCTCCAAAGAAAGTATGTTCTGTGCAGGGGTACGATTTCGACAACCGTACGGCTGGCTTTTCCTGCATCGCTTCCGCACTGAAAGAGGCCCATCAAGTCGAATGGCGGAGCCTTTGAATATATAGCTCCAAAAGCAGGCCAACAAAACAAATTTCGCGCCTTCGAAAACAAAATGACATCACTTCTGCTTTTAACGGACATGGCGTCACATAATTTTTCCTTCCGCCTGAAGTGTTCCCACCACATACAGATGGCGCTAAGCCCCATGAGCCGCCGATGGACCGCCATGTTTTGAACGTATGGGCTCCTATGGAAGCTTCGCTACCAGGTATATTTACATTGGACTGGATTCCAAGAGAAGGGAAGCGTAGCCGGGGGCGGCATGAAAGTTAGGTGGGCGGATCAGATGGCCACAACATGGCCACAATTGGTACATGACCGGGGTAGTTGGAAAAGTATGGAAGAGGTCTTTGCCCTACAGTGGGCGTAACCAGGCTGCTGCTGCTGCTGATGATTATGATGATGATGACTTTGTAAGCCCTGTCCACACACTGACGTACCGGCGTCGAGGTCTTGGCGCGAAATTCAAATACGGATACTTCCGCCTTCATTTTCTCATCTCATAATCAAACTATTATTTTGAAATGACTGCCTGCAGAGTTCCCAAACAATGCTTTGTTAGTCTAAACTGATTTGTTGTTTCGCTTTAGTGTCCCTTTAATGCGAAGCTTGCTTTGCCTTTTCTCCCGGGCGCTGTGATGGTCTTGCTGCACGTGTTGCTGGGTCTTTTGCAACACTACCAGATGGCGCTCGGCTTCACGCATCCCGTAGAGGCGAGCGTTCTTTTCACAGTGGAGGAAAAGAGCAAGAATCTTACCAGCAGTTATGCGACCGGTGTGGTGAGCAAGACGGCGACAAAGACCGTCAAGGGGAAAGTCAGAGAGGCTGAGATCGCCGCCTCATGGGTGGCGACGATGGAAAGGAAACAATCTGTCAGTAATAACTTTAGAGGAAAAAATAAATCTGCAGATAAACAATTTATGATAACTCAAGATTAACTGATTACTTTTCGAAGCGAGATCGTTAGAGCACGCACTTACAAAGCGAGATACCAAAAGGAAGTGTGGCCTTGCTGCTGTAAAGCTAGGGAAACCACGGCGCACATTTTGTTAGAATGTGAAGACATATGCGCAGCAGTCGTTTAAGGCATCTAGCCTCCTTGAAGACCTTGGGTTCAGCGAGAGCGGGTGAAAGTAAACATGGCCGAAGTAGAGATTAGTAAAAGGAGATTGGAATATTTGTGGAAGTAAGCAAACGACAAACAATGGATGTGCACAAAACAAAATTCGCAATAGGAGTTCCGAAGGTTTGGTGATGGGAATTCTTCGTGGGGTTCTCTTTTTTACAGCGAAGCTTCATATGCCTAGGCGAAACACTTACGGCCCGACCACAGAAGCCCCCTTAAGCTCATACCCCCTTAAAGGGACCGTGAAACGATTTTGACGATTTTCTACAAACGTACTTCGTTAGAGTAGGTCGTTAGAGTAGGTCCTTCTGATCATTAATTGACACATCTAAGTGCTCCGCGTAAAGCGTGTAATTCATTATAAGGCTTTAAAAATGCACATCGCTGCCGATCGCAGCACACTGCTCGGCGAAATTTTAAGCCGCCCCTACCCATATGACCGAAATCACCATATGACGTCAGTGGGGCGAGCTATCCGATTGGCTGACCAGGGCGCGTGATCGATAAATTTTCCAACTTTATGGTAAACAAATGATGTTCGTAATAGTTGGAATGTTAGTTAATTTTTTTTATAACAAGAAAGTAACACAAGAACAATTTTTCAGTACACTTAAGCACTTCCGGCACACAGCAAGTGTCGTCTGCTTGTGTTACAACGTGCTCTGTCTTTGACGAGAGCTCCGCCGTCAGTTTCGGTTTGTGTTTTCGCGAGCGCTATGATTCGACTTTGTTTCTTTGTGGACTGTAAACGTAGCGACTGGCAATATGTCAAGCTGCGACATCGTGTCCCTCTGCAAGCCAGTAGACGAGCGGACTGGCTGCAGCGCATCGGACTGCCGCTATCCGATCGGCGCCAGGATTTGTGCGATTGCGGCCGTCACTTTACACCGGAAGATTACTAACGCAATAGCGTTTCGCGAGTCCGGTATTAGGGCAAACGCAAGTGCAAGGGGATAGGGCCAGGCCGCGTCCCCTTGCGTGTGGTTTCAGGGGATGAACAGAAGCGCAAATGTGAATGGTCTGCACGGTGCAGCCACCTGGTGGCATAGAGCTCAACCACACACAGTAGCAGTAACAAAATGTAATCTTCTTGGCTGCTTGTGTAAATTTTTCGCAGAAGTGTAATCGTTAACACGTTGTTTTAGAGCGCAGCTCTTTGGCGTCCGTTCCTGGGTTTCGCGTCGGCGTCGTCGTCGGCCTCGTAACCAGCTCCGCCCCCCTTTCATCCCCCCAGCGCTAGCAGCGACCGACTGATACCGCTGGATGCCGCTGACGCCGCTAGAGAGTCAAGATAACGTGACTGCATAGAACACCGTCGCCGCCATGCAGAAAGAGGAGGAAAGGGTCCCCCCCCCCCTGTTCTTGTGTGGCGGATAGGGTGCTCTTCAGTTGCCGACGCGCCGGTTATTCGTTGTCCCTGAAACCAACTCCGCAGCTGGGGTTGACTCACTATCGGCGTCAGCGGCATCAGTCAGTCGCTGCTATCTCTTCCCTCCTCCCTTTATCGTGTTGTCCGCTTGCTGCGCGCGCTTCTGCCCCCATCGTTTGCCGCTGGGTGTACACGCCGCCCCCCTCCCCCCTCTTCCTGCGAGTCTCCGGTTGTGAAAGCGCCGGCTCGAACTTAATTCCTTTCTTCGCTCCTCCTCCAATGCAACCCCTGTGCGGTGGCAATCAGAGAGCCAGATCGGTGGCGGCGGATCTGTATATGTGCACCGCCCGAGCCGAAATTGCCGCTGCCGTTCGCCCTGTGCGGTGGCAATCAGAGAGCCAGATCGGTGGCGGCTTGACATAAAGACAAACAGCAATTTCCTAACACTTATGCGGGAGAACATCCCGTTCCTCTCGCTCTTAACGCGTCCCACGGCTGTGACAACCTCGCGAGGCACTTGTATAGATCTCGTCTTTGAGAATCAAGCATTGGTGTACCAAGTCGAACATATATCAGTCTATTTCTCCGACCGCAAAGCTTCCTTCATGACTGTCAAGAACTGTTAGTGGAGTCTTTGTTAAAGGAATACGTGTGAAAAATAAAAAAAAAATTCTGTGATAGCGCATACATGTGTTGCTCGATTTCTTTGCCTCAATCTATCGAAAAGGTGAAACAGCTTATTTGCTGCGCTCAAATTTCGCATTAGGAAGTAACGTAATCGTCGGCAATTTTTTGTAAATGTTTAAAATGTTTTACACTTAGAGCAATATTAGCTCTTTCTTTGGCTGGTTAAGCCCTGCGCCAGCGGGTGGCTGGACCGTGGAGACCGATCAGGTAGCTCACGTACGTCTACGCTAATGTTCCTTCATCAACTTGAGTTTATGCCTCCATCGTTCCGTCGAAATATTCAGGTAGTGTGTGATTACCGGAATACCAGACACGTTCGGCGCTACGACAGAATGCTCGCAGCGCAGGCTGCTTCGATAGCTCTCGCTTGGGGTCGACGGCCAAACGGCTAGCGGAGAGGTTTCTCGCGGACGGGGGCGGGCTCCAAAACAACCGGAAATGGACGATGTGACGTCGCATCGTGACGCAGGACCAGTGAAGGCGGAGCTTAGCCCCGATCACTCGGCGAACGAGTTGAGGAGGAAAAGCATGGCTAGGGAGGAGGGTAACTTGTAATCGCTTGTAGCTCCATTAATACGTAACGCTTCACTTAAATTGTGGTGCGAATGTTCTACTTACGCTATACCCTACGCGTCCACAAAATTTGTCCGAACCGTTTCAGGGGCCCTTTAAGCAATGGCTCACACCCCCTTAAACGCGGCCTCCCCATTACGACGACAGAAGTGAGAGAGTAAACGTTTATTGTAATAGAGGTTGTTTGGTTACCCGGAATACATGGAGCGAATAACCGGCGTCCGAGCGACGAACTTCCTTGGGCGGCGAACGCCCGACGGCCGGCGTCCAAAAATTTGACGGCCGCCGCCGATCTGTCTGTCCAAATATTTTCGTCGGGCCGCCGGAAGCGTCGAGCGCGCAGCGGTGGACAACAGCCAATCGGGAGGCGCCAGTTCCGGTCGCTAGGCATGCTGGTCTTTCGCGCGCGGCCTTTTCTCGTCTTCTGCAGCCACGTTGGTTTCTGCGCTAGTGTTGGTGTATTTTTCAGTTATAAAAGCGGTATATGCCACCTTAAAAAGCGCTTATATTTGTTTCATTGTTTACCACAACGCGTATGCTAAGTCTGATAACACTGGCGCTAACACGGCGAACTCGCGGCGGCGTCCGCCCGCTGTTCGCCTCATGTATTGCTATGCAGCGCATCTTCGACGTCTTGCCGCCGCGCCCCTGTTCGCCGCGCCGCGTTCGCCGTGACAATTCGCTCCATGTAGCCCGCCGGTGGAGCCCCTCCTCCACGGCCCCACTGGTTACAGCGGCTCGCCGGGCCTGGTCAAGGGTCGCCAGTTGGCTTCCCAATTCCACTTCCGCGAGTCGCGCCTCCCATGACCAGTTATGTAGAGTGTTGTCTAGCAGCGGCGAGGTGGCAGCCGCCGGTCGTAACGCGCACTGAAATGTTATGTGTTCCAATGTCGGTGTTCCTTCGCACCACGGGCATGTGTTGCTGTATTTGTCTGTGAAATTCTACGCTGGAATGATCAGCGCCAACGGAGCCAGCTGTGGAAGACCACGACGACCGAGTCATTGCTTATGCTGATTGGTGCTCGAGCTAAGCCTCAGCGTGGTCAGGATCGGCGTCCAGGGACTGCCGATCTTGTCCAACACCACGAACACCCATTGACCACGATCATGGAGGTGGAAGCTACCAAAGACGATACAGCAACAGAAGGATATGCAGAAGACCCGGCGGATGGATCATGGCTCACAGCTCGCGGCCGGCGGGCGCGCCGCGCCGACGCTGAGTCTGACCCGGCAGCCCGCCGCCAAGAGACGCAGCATTCGATCCAAACTGTACCACGACGACCCCAGAGGCCCCCACCTCTGCCCATTGACAATTTTAAAGTCATCCTGCGTCCGAGAAACGGTCTCACGTTCGGTGAGTGGCCTCGCCACTCTCTGACTCGCCCCGTCGGCATCGAGGCGCGCCTCAAGGAACAAGAGGTCGACGAACTTCACCTACGTGTTCAACGTACCCAAAACATCGCCCTCATCAGCAGTCCACGCGAAAGAATCGCGACCAGCCTTAACAAGATGACATCGCTTACACTTGGCCCGCATCGCTACCCTATCTCAACATACATCGCCTCCCCCGGTAATTACTGCAAAGGAATAATCACGGGTCCCGACACAAGGACTACACCAACCGAACTTTTAGACCACCTGTTGGCACCTGGAGTGGAAATCCTCCATGCTCGCATGATGGGGCGAACAACCACGGCCATTATTACATTTGCTGGCCTCAAGGTACCACGCTACGTTAGGTATTATGGGGCCGAGTACACACCCGAGGGCCCAGGTGTGCAGCATATGCCTTACAGTGGGCCACCGTGCGGACGTCTGCCGCACGCCAAGCATCAAGCGCTGCACCACATGTGGGACTGAAAATCCATCCACCACCGTACCTCACCAGTGCCAGCCTCGGTGCCTGACGTGCAAAGGGGATCACCCGACAACCGATCCCAGCTGTCCGAGCCGGGCACGAAAGCCACCCAACAAGCAACGAGTGCGCCAGGAACTCGAGAAACAAAAACGGCAGCAGCATCGTTCTCTGGCCCAATCTACAGAGCAAAGAAGCCGATCTCGGTCCCGATCCCGGTCACGATCTTGGAGCCGAGGCCCTGTCGACTGTTCTAAGAACCGCGAGCTGGTACCACCATCACCTTCATCACCACCGTCGTCCCCACCACCAGCGGCACCACCACCAGCCAAGAAGAAGCCGCCACTACTACCGCAACAGCTGCCATTAGCAGCGCCCGAAGGGCCAGCCGGACTTAAAGGGGTAAGTTGGGCGGAGGGCCCGCCACCTTCACTGCGCGAATCTCCCTCACACTCATCCGAACCTCAGTCGCTACCACAAACCTAATGCCAAACACATGCGCCTCGCGCCAAGATCCCTCCCTTGTCCACAACTGCATTGTGCCGCGACCTCCAGCATGAGCTTCGACGAGAATTGCACCGAGCTATACAGGAGATGCGAGAAAGAATTCTCACGGAGGTCAAGGAAATGATCCGAGCCGCATTTGTAGACTTCCAAACCACCATGCTGAAACCAATGGTACTTGAAATTACCAACGAACTCAAGCAGAGTGTGAGAGGGCTCACGGCACAACCCCTTCCCCTTAAATCCATCCTCATCCTCATCCTCAGTAGTCGCACGCGCTACACCAACCTCAATGCCGTCATTAACGACAACCGAGCGCGCTCACCCATACGTTCGCTCAGCCCAGCTACAGAATGATGGCTCCTGCAATGCAAATGGAAAATAGAACGGCGGGACTGACGCTGTGGCAATGGAATTGCAGGGGGTACCGATCTAAACGGGGCTCGCTGCAACAGTACGTTGCCGCAGCGTCAGAACCGCCGGACATCATACTTCTCCGACAGCCGGGCGCCACACTTGTACCAATCAGTGGCTACGAGGCCATTAGGGGCTCGGACGAGGCGAAAGTGTGCGCGCTCGTGTCCAGGAAACTCACCTATACCCATACTACTCTCACGTCAGACATCCCTCATCAAATCATTGAGATTGTCCCCGCGGACACGCGACAAAACAGCCTGTACATATTAAATGTGTACAGTGCACCTCGTGCTCGGTGGGACAATTTTCAGTACCTACTATTGGAACTCATCAAGTTGGACCCAATGTCCGTGGCGTGCGGTGACTTCAATGCCGCACACCTGGCCTGGGGCTATCGCAGTAACACACCAAAGAGCACCCGACTTTGGGACCTCACACATAATCATCCATTCACCCTCATAACAGATCATACCCAGCCTAGTCGCCAGGGAAATAGTGTCAAGAGAGACACTTGCCCGGATCTCACTTTCACGAGGGGGGTCCAGGGCGAGTGGCGGAACACTGGCGAGACGCTGGGTAGCGATCACCACATTCTCATCATCCGCATCAGTCGCACAAGTTACAAACGCCCCTGAAAAGAAAACTTGCATTACAAATTGGACCAAACTCCGTGTAATCCGCAGGGATCGAGCCACAGGTGATGAAAGCCCCAAAAATTATGCCAGTTGGCTCAGTGATTTACGCAACGATCTAAACAAAACGACTGGCCGCATAACCACGACGACAGAGACTCCCGAGGTTGACCCGCATCTCCTACATCTGTGGGACGCGCGCCGAGGTCTCACGAAGCGATGGAAGCGGCAAAAGTTCAATCGAAAATTGCTCTACAGAATGTCCCAAATCACGAGAGCAGCCCAGGAATACACAGACCAGCTAACCAGTGCTAACTTACAAACGTTTTGTGGTAGGCTAAGTGGTACGCTGGGCACCGCGAGAACCTGGGCAATACTTCGGTCGCTAACAGATCCGACAAACACGAAATCCCATAAAAATTGGTAGCTTCAAATATTCCTCCACCAGTACTGAGGAGACGGAGACCAGCTCCTGAAGGACTTTCAACAAAGGTATCTCTCCCGTGGTTCTAAGCAAAGCTGTCCAGACTATCCGTATAGAAAAGAAAGCGACCCGCTAGGCACTGACATAACTGTCCACGAAATCAAAGCCGCACTCGCAGACATTCATAGGAACACTGCACCCGGAGAGGATGGGATACGGTATACTCTACTGCGAAATCTGGATGAAGATCTGGAAACGCTCTGTGCTATGTACAATCAGCACTGGCACGCCGGCACTCTCCCTCTGGAATGGCGACGTGCCGAGATCACTTTCATGCTCAAGCCCGGAAAACCCCTGTCGATCCGAAATTTACGGCCAATTTCCCTCACATCTTGCGTCAGAACTCTGCTTTAGTATGTAATCCTAAAACGGCTTCAACTATTCCTGGAGAAGCAAAATTTCTTTTCCTACGCACAGTTTGGATTTCGCTCCATTTGTCCCCTCACGATGCTCTTCAGATAAAAAAGGATGTCGTTGACCGCCCCCCCCCCAATCAGGGCGCAGACGAGAGCTCTTTTGGCACTTGATGTCAAGGGAGCTTTCGATAACGTTTCCCATGGTCTCATCCTCGAGAACCTGGCCCACTCCCACTGTGGCTCCCGTGTGTACAATTACGTGGGAGCCTTTCTCAAGGACCATGTAGCCACAGTGGGAATGGGCCCATATCGGTCATCAGACATTAAAGTTACCGTAGCCGGGACACCTCAGGGGTCCATGCTCTCGCCGACGCTATTCAACATAGCTATGGCGAGACTACCTCAGTTACGGAAGAAGGTCGAGGGGCTGTACCACGTGATATATTCTGACAATTTGACTCTCTGGACGTGCACCGGCTCGGATGGAGACATTCAGGACCGCCTACACACGGCGGTGGATATAGTGCAGGTGTACCTCGTGACAGGAGACCTCGAATGTCGCCACATAAATCAGAACTATTACTAATCCGACCCCGAAGCAGCTGTCAAACGCCAATTCCAGTGATTGAAGTGAAAATACAAGGCATACCAATTCCCACTGCACAAAGGGTCCGAGTCCTTGGTTATCATCTACATTCCAATGCCTAAGCTCACTTCACGACACATCTCCTTGGACGACAGTGCGAACAAATCATCGGTATATGATTAGGCGCGTTAGTAACCGCGGCTCAGGACTCAAGGAAGCCGGCATGCTGCGGTTGGTCAAGGCATGCATTATCCCCAGGCTAGCATATCACCTCCCATACCACAACCCGACACTCTCCCAGACCAACCGTATAAACGAAATTATTAGAAGAGCGGTTAAACAAGCACTCGGAATTCCTGTATATGCTTCCACGGAACGACTACTTGCTCTCGGGGTACACAATACCATCGAGGAACACATCGAGGCACGCAGAATGGCGCAACTCGAGCGATTGAGACTGACCCCCACAGGCAGGCATTTGCTCTCACGGCTGGGCAACCCACAGCATTCACCCTCTACGCGAGAGCATGTCCCAGTCCCCTCAAACATCCCAACCTTACTCAACATAGCGCCCATACCGCGCAATATGCATCCAGAGCATCATAATAGTCGCCGGGATGCAAGTGTTAGATACCTTCGGAAACTCCTCAACGCCCAGCCGGAGGGCACCGTCTGTTATACCGACGCTGCCCACTATGCTCTTGCGATCAGAAACAAGTGTCGTTGGTGGCGGACGATCAGGGTAATATCGTCACCTCGTGTAGCGTCCAAACCGAGGCTACGCTCACAGGGGAGACGTTGGCCATAGCACTCGCCATCAACCATACCGTCAGCCACATGAAAAGATCACCAAAACACGACCACATCATCATTACAGACTCCAAGACGCATGTCGAGCCTACCTCAGGGGTCATATACCTCAGGAAGCCGATTGCGCTCTCACCAGCACACATAAGCTCCCCGCCATTCCAGATCCCTCAATACCACGCATCAGGCTGATTTGGACACCTGCTCATGCCTCACTGTCGGGCAATGACCGCGCTCATGCGGCTGCCCGAGAGCTAACCTTCCGGTCACTTGGCAATGAGGCGAGCAACCCACATCAAGCCTCCCAGAATTTGCCAAACACATACCGTGGCACTGTAGACATTTACAGACTAGGGCGCTTGCGATATCACCCTCCACCCAAATCCTTCTCCCACAATGAAGCCGTATCCCTGAGACGGCTTCAAACCCACTCTTATCCGAACCTCCTTTTCAACAAGTTCCCCACAACCTTATATCCCACCACCTGCCCAGGCTGCGGTGCACCACCGACGACGTTCCACGTCACGACTGAGTGCCAAAAACTACCTAAGGATATACCTGTGCTACAATCCCCCCAACCAGCATATGCGCAGTGGGAGGCGATCCTCCGTCGCTCCGAGCCTCAGGTCTGGCTGGCCCTGATACGACGAGCACGAGCGGTAGCGAGAGCCATTGGGGCCCTGGAATGATGGCCCCAACCACATAAATCGTTTCACTTTACAATAAAGTTTCTTCTCTCTCTCTTATGCTGATTGTTTTTTGCACAGCGAATCCAGCTATGGAAGAAGACGAAGGCAAAAGCGCGAGCTGTGGCACTAACGCGTTTGCGTGGTTGGCACCGTGAATTTTTACAGCGAAGCTTTTTATGCCTAGGCGAATGTCGGGCCGACCCGGCGGCTCGTGCGGCCGAGCTAGTTGGCCAAGCCGAGCTAAAGCGGAAGCGTTACGCCGCTGACACCGCGGCCTGGCGAGGTGCGACAACGTCCACATCAAAATAAACACCGGGGTCGCACATTTCAGCTTCGCTTGTTTACCATCTGTGCGGGGTGCATGGGCGGTGTTTCTTTTTCTCATTTTCTTTTTTTTTTTTACGTTGGTAGGACATTAGGCAACATATTGACAAGAGCTTGGTAGCGCAACCCACTGCCCCGTTCCCAAGGGGACGCTCATAGCATCCATCCATCCATCGCGCATCCCGGCAGGCACCGCCGTATGCCAGGATGCGTAGTTTGTGTGTATGGCGCGTGCTGCGCTTGCTTTCCTATGCGACAAAAATGCAGGTGCTGGGCTGTGGAGGTTGCGTGCTGGGCTGTGATAGCGTAAACATTACAATCGTCCGTAGAGAAAGCGCTTAGAGCTGACGTCTCACCAGCGTGCTGGTTACGTATGCAGAAGCTTGACGCAAGTACGCGCCAGAAAAATGGCTCCAAAGTGTGTACTGAGCGTCAAGGACACCCAGGCCAGAAAGAAGCGTCGCGCGGAACAGGAGCGTCTTCGGTGCACAGCCAAACCTGTTGCAGACCGCGAATGGGTGTGTACCACGCAAACATAGAATTTTATGAAAACTAATTGAATTACACGCAGCTCTATAATTCAATTAAAGTTTAACACTCATGACACGATGCGACGTGCCACGTGGGGCAGTGATAATGGTCAAGAGAGAGAATACACTTTTATGCTGAGGAAGTGTGGCCTGTGGCCTGGGTGGGCGGCCTCCTTTTTCCAGGTATGCCGCGGGATGTGGCCACCTGTCGTGCCCGTTCGATGAGGCTGCGCTGTCTCTGCGGGTGCGGGTCTGATAGCTTGGCACCCCACTGCACTTCGGCTGGTGTTTGGATGTCATGCGGTGCCATTTTTTTCAGACACATCCCCGTATCATATAATATAGGGTGCCTGGGACATTACGGTGAGATTCGCTGCAATAGGATACCGCGGACGTACCTATTGGTTTCTAATTTCTTGAGGGTGGCGGTCAATGAGGAGGCGGGCAAGATATTCTGTATATTTTTGAGTGTCGCAGAATATCGCTGTACTTTCTCGGGACTTCATTCGTTCTCCTTGGCGCATCCTGTGAGAAAGCCCGGTGAATGCGCGCTCGGGCGGAGGCGTCGGCTGCCCCATTCCTACAGCAGCGTCTCGTGACCCGCAGGCCAAACGACGCATATTTCTGGTAGGTTCTTCTTTGCCGTCTACGTATCTTTCTGAAAAAATTACGGCAGGCTGCTTGTGACTCTGAGTATTATTGCTCTCTCCCCACAGGTTGAGGTGGCCGAGGTTACAGCTGTTTCTTTTGCCGTATCCGCTTCTCTTGTTAGGATGCTAGCTGCCGACCCCCCTTTACCCTTGTTGTCGATGACGCTGATCGCATGGACTGGAGTTCCCGCCTATTTCGCTGTATTGGTTTATCGTGTGTTCGAATTTCGGCCATCAGTTATTGCGAGAGTATCTACTGCGACTTTTCTTCTTCCTTCATCGTGGTTTGGATGCATTTTTATTTGAATGGGGACTACAGAGATGTACTGTCGAACTGTCTCTGCGATTATCCTTTTCTCGTCGCGCAGTTGCATCGCATCAGCATATCCTATCTTCTGAGTGTTTCCCGGCCATCTTCAAAAAGTTTGAAACGTTCTAGTTGGGTCAACTTTGTGCGCTTCGACCAGCTTCTCCCTGGTGTGGTGGAGACCTAAGCGCACTAGTCATTGCGCGGAGGAGCGTTCGGAGATACCAATGACATTCTTGAAGGCCTTCCGGATAAGGGTGCTCAGTTTTCGGATTTCTGCTTTCTTTAGGTCTAGGTAAGGTGTGACGTAGGTGATTCTGCTGATCATGAGGGCTTGGACAATTCTGACAGCATTTTGTTCTTTCAAGCTGTATCGTCTGTTTTCTACCCGTCGTACGAAACATAGTACTCGCGTGGTGGTTTCTAGCAGCTTGAGTACGGCGTCGGTGCCCGATCCGTCCTTGTGTAGATGTAGACCGAGGGTTCTGAGCGACTCTACTTGAGGGTTTTGCGCTAGATTAATAGTATCTTCGACTGGTCGCCTCCGTCCCCCGAAGCAGAGTCGGGCATATCCGGCGTTTCCCCAACCCCGGTAGAGGACAAGTGCGCAAGCCGAATGTCTGACTCGCTCTTGGAGGAAGAAATGACAGATTCGAAACCACGTGACTACTACCCAAAATCACATTATTTGGGGGTGCGAGGGCTTACCCCCTCCCAGGTCGTTCCTGCCAGCTCCCTCACAACAGACGTGGGAGCAACTGTTGAGAACGCCAGATCAAAAACTACAAAAAGCCCTCGTTGCCCAGGCCGAAAGGGTCGTTCCTCGTGAGTGGCCATCCTAGGACTCAGGTCTGCCAGACCTTACCTGAGCAGAATTTTAAGAAAATTGTTACCACCACCACCCACGTGACTACTGCCTACGTCCGATGTTTCGCATATCGAAAGCTCCCGACGCTGCCGGGAAAACCGGCGGACGCGCCGTGGGACAAGCGTTCGTGGAGACGCCAGCATGCAGTGACATAGGTTGCCTAGGTTACGGTCGGCCGTCGCCAATAGCAGCGATGCAGAGCTGTGATGACCTTGCGGAAAACGCTTCGATCTCGATGACTGCATCGACGACAGGGTTCGGAGTGCGTCAGAGCGCTCGAAGGTGGAGGAGAGCGATCGAGAAGAACCAGCCGAATGCAGGGCGCGCACCCTCTTTCAACCATCCGAAGACAACGCCGCTCGTCATTCCTGCGATGCCTGCTAAACCCCGAAAATAACAAGATCCAACAGCGCAAGAGTCTTTCGCGGCTGCTGCAGAACAACCCAGCGGAAGACAAAGCACTACTGGACTCTCTGAAAACCCTATATCTGGCGGACAGCACAAGGGTCCCCTTACCTCCTTACACCGGCCAGCACAATCCAAAACTACACTCTAAGAACAGTTTACACCCTTTGGCTTGCCCCTTCTGCCACACAAAAATAATCGTCGTCTGCCTTGATGTGTTTCCTTTCTTTATCGCTGCGAGCCCAGAACTTTCCAGTAACGAATGGCACGCGCGTTATCAGCATAGAACAGTTTACACCCTTTGGAGTGCCCCTTCTGATAACGCGCGTGCCGTTCGTCACTGGAAAGTTCCGGGCTTGCAGCGATAAAGAAAGGAAACGCATCAAGGCAGATGACGATTATTTTTGTGTGGCAGAAGGGGCAAGCCAAAGGGTGTAAACTCTTCTTAGAGTGTAGATGCAGACATCACTGCCTGGGAAGTCCGCGCAGCCTTACATAAGCTCAGAACTACATCCGCTCCAGGGGAGGATAACATCACGAACAAAGCCCTTCGAAACCTTGATGGCAGGTCGATACAGGCGATAACCCAACCCTTTAACTCGCCCTGGGCCGCAGGAACCCTCCCGCCACAGTGGACTCATTCAAAGATTACCTTTATTCCCAAGCCAGGCAAGCCGCTAGATCTAAAAAAACCTACGTCCGATTTCACTCACCTCATGTCTAGGTAAGCACTTCGAACATATCTTACTAGAAAGACTCCAACAGTATATGCAAACGCATAATCTCTTCCCTCACACAATGATTGGCTTCCGCGGGCATCTATCCATGCAAGACATCATGCTTCAGCTCTCTGAAGAAGTCCTGCACCCCCGGCATGCCAAACGCACAAGAGCCATACTAGCACTCGACCTGACCAAGGCCTTTGCCAATGTGGAACATACCGCAGTGCTGAACGCCTTATCCGATCTACACGTAGGCGGGAGAACTCACGCCTATGTCACAGCCTTCCTACAGGCAAGGACTGTGGTCCTTACTTTTGGAGAACTGACAACAGACAAGCTCCAACTGGGTAGCAGAGGCACACCGCAAGGGTAGGTGCTCTCGCCACTCCTCTTCAACCTTGCTCTCATTCCCATGGCCAGAGACCTGGCAAATATTCCCAACCTTTCGCACTCCCTGTATGCAGATGATATTACCTTGTGGACCACTACAGGCAGCATAGGTGACATGGAAGCGACCCTACAAGCAGGGGCCGATGTGGTGGGGGAGCGGGCTATGGCAATAGGTCTAGCGTGCTCCCCCACCAAGTCGGAACTTCTTGTTCTTCACCCCCCGAAGAGTCGCACAGACCCAACTCCAACCCCCAGCATCCATATCCACATGAGCACTTACTCCATTCCAGAGGTCACACAGCTACGAGTGCTTGGCATGGTCATGCAGAACAACGGCAGACATACGGCGACCTTGAACAAACTCACCACCACAGTACATCACACTATGCGCCTAATTTAGCGGATAGCCGATAGACACAATGGGATGAGAGAGCATGACTTGAGAAAGTCAGTGCAGGCCTTTGTCATAAGCAGAGTAGTATACTCGCTTCCATACCTACATCTCAACCGGGCGGAAATGGAAAAAGTGGATGCCCTTATACGTCAAGCGTATAAGACAGCACTTAACCTCCCCAGGCACACGCCAAACGAGCGCCTCCTTCGCATGTGGTTACATAAGACATTTGATGAGCTCACGGAAGCCCATCGCACAGCCCAAATTGAGAGACTGTCCTCTACCACCACAGGTCGGCACTTCCTGGACAAACTCGGACTAATCCCGACTTCCAAGGCCCATCAGACATGTCCTTTACCATCAGAAATACAAAACTGCATCACTATTCTCCCCCTGCCTAAAACATGCACCCTGTGCATCACGACGCATGCAGGCAGACAAGGGCAAAAGCCTTCTACAAACAACACCAACACGACCACCTCACTGTGTGTGTCGACGCCGCTAGCTACCCGCAGAAACCAGCCTATGCCGTAATTGCAGTGTCACATCAACTTGGTTACATCACAGCTGCCACAATACAGGCGCGCACGTCCATAGAGGCGGAGGAGACTGCCATAGCGCTGGCCATCTCAACCACCGCTGCCGAGGTTATCCTTAGCGACTCCAAAACTGCAATCCGCAACTACTCGAAAGGCCGAGTTCATGAACCGGCACTGAAAATCCTCAATCATCAGACCCCCTCAGACCAATTAAGCTCATCTGGGTGCCCGCGCACGCAGGCCATCCAGGCAGTGAGATGGCTCATTCTATCGCTCGAGTAGCCGTCAACCGAGCTACGCCGTCCGATGACCCGGATAACGCCAGAGACCGATTGGTCGAATATCACGAGATCACCCTCCACTACCGCGAAATGCGGTTGAGATATCCTCCCCCAGATAAATCCTTAACAAAATTCTAACAAAGTACCTGGCGCCAGCTTCAGGCACAAACTTTTCTTTCTCCAGCTTTTCTCGCCCTGGTTCATCCAGGCCTCTATCGACAGGAATGTACGCTCTGCGGCGCGCCTAGAGCCAACTTCCATCACATAATGTTCTTATGCCCTGAGCTCCAGCCACCCTCTGAGTGGCAACTCATCGACGTCGAGGGATGGGAGACCGCGGTGTCTAGCTGCAACCTGGCCGACCAAATGCGGCTGGTGGACTGGGCTCTGAGGGTCGCCGAGGGCCAGAAACTCCCGGGCACCCTACGCGCTCCTGAGCCCCCTCACAAGTAATGTTGTAAAAAGGCTCAAGTAATAAATGTTTACCACCACCACCACCAGAGCGCTCTAGTGCGCTCAGAAACGATCAGCCGAAGATGCCATAAGAGTCAGTTCTGGTTCTGGAACTTCAACTTTTTGTGATCTTCCCCTGGTTCTCGCTTTTAGTATGAGAATCTCCAGTACTTTCCTTGCGCACGCGAGCCCGCAAGGCCTTAGGTACATTTTTCAGCACGGTCCACCACTTCTTGCAGTGCATCCTGTTGAGTTCCTGGAGACCCGCCTGTTGTCCAGATAGTCATGTCACCTGCAAATAGGGAGTGTTTTATATTTTAAAAGGGGAGGTGCGATGACAAAACCTTGTGGAGTTCCTTTGTTCGCGATCTCAAATTTGTTTGATTTCAGGCTGCCCAAGGCCACGGTCGCTGTTCTTCCGTTCAGGAATTTTTGTACGTAGCGGTGTCTTCTTTCGCCTCAGTACGTGTCCTGGAGGTTCTTCAACACTGCCTCGTGAGAGACGTCAACGGCTCCTTTCACGTCCATCTCCAGGATTGTGCCCTTGCTGTGCTCACCTTGACGGTCGATAACGCCCTCCTTCAGTTCTAGCAAGATGTCTGCGGTCGATAAGTAGGGGCAGAATTCATAGATGGTGTGGAACATGTACCCGTTTTCTTCCATATATGGAGTTAGTCTTTTGCGGATGATATGCTCTTACAGCCTGCCTGCGCATGGTGACCGGGATATGGGTGGCACTTTCCCTATTTCCAGTGGCTTGTTTGGCATGAGCGACACAGCAGTCAGTGCGACAGCAGACAAGTGATGTGCCAGCTTTAAGAAATTAGTATTTAGTTTATCAAGCTGATGGTCATGCGATTACATTTTGATTTGTTAGCGTGAACTTTCTTAAGTACTTAAGCATTTCTGTTCCTGCCGAACGAGGAAACTCGTCCGTCTGTCATGTAAGACAATCGCTTTCTAGATAGGGCCCGCAGCAGCGAGCGCATTGACCTTCGTGCTGCCTCTCGCTTCAACGCGAACTGAGCGGCGAGAACACAGCGCACACGAAGCTATCAGCTCTCGCCGCACTCTGTCCCCATCGCAGATCGCTTTCAAGATAGGGCCCGCGCAGCCATGTGATACGCAGCACATACCGGAGTACAGTTGATCACAGTTCATGACAATTCGACAAGGATTGAAAACGCGCTAAAGAGCGATAACAACTTATAAAGATCGGAACATCATCATCCTACTTCGTGGCACCATATGCAATTGCTTGCGTCATCAATTCACCTTGCGCCGTCTTCCGCAGCAGTTCGTATCGCCGTAGCACTGTTGTTTATCCTTGTCGGATGCAATTTCGAAACATCGATAATGACACCGGGCTGCATGTAGATGAGCAAGTGGCACAATTGATGCTTACGCATACTTAGACAACTCCCAGAGGAGTGTCTGCGTGAATTCTTTTAGATCTTATATCACACAGAATAAAGCGAGGATGCTTACATATGCAAGCTGCGATTTTATATAATAGGTATGGCGCACGTAGCAGCCGACATGCATACCGTAATCTCAGCTTACGTGGTCAGCATATGGCTCTAATACAAAGGTTTCACCACAACAGGACGCGACAAACTGTTATTATCGACTTTCTGTGCCAATTCCTACGTAAACCACGAACACCATGCAGCATTTTATCGCTATCAATCATAGCCTTCTCGTTTCCATCATGATATCATGACATGTTCCCGACGTTTGTCGTTCTCTTTGAGCAAGTGTGTGCGGTGATTCGACCTGTCCACTATCCTCACATTTTGCGTGCATCTTTGTCACGGTCGCGGGACAATTCAGGTACCTACTGTGAAATGAGATAGGATGCCCGCGGACCTTCATTTGCTATATGATTTTGTCCTTATTCTTCTCGTTAGAACATTACTACTACTACTACTACTATCACTACTACTGCTGCTGATACTGGTGCTAATACTACTACTACTACTATTACTATCATTTAAAAAATCATCCGCACACCAACCATGCTACAGGTGACAATGATACAACGAAAAAACATGATACAAGAGAAAACGGTAAGCAACAATATGCGATCACCAGAGAAAAATATCGCGTGAGAAATGGGACTGAGCAAAGAGTAACATAAGCCTGAAAATGTAATGTGCCAGAGGTACTTAATCGACAACAGAGCTTAATCCTTAAAGTTGCGAGACGACTAAATCAAATGGTAAGAGGATGTTGTCTAAGGACATGGTCGGCTTTGTTCAAGGTAGCTGATTAAGTTTGGATTCTCGACGACATTGGCGAAGTGTCTCAGATTGGCGCAGATGTCCACGTGCAGTGATGGGCACTGCGTCCGGAAATTGTGAAGACCAAGGTCGTAGACGACCGCGCACAACTTGGCTACTTGGATGCCTTTCACAATCGAATAATGTATTGAGCTGCGACCTTCGAAAATATATATAGGTATCGGGGAAGATGCGTTGCCTTGCTTGTTGAGCTTGCGAAATATCAAACAGTCGTCGTCGCCTCTTTCCTAGCATGGCGGGTCACTCGCGCTTCCACAAACGTCTAGCATTGTCGTCGTCCCTCGTCGGCCAGTGTCGGGCGATGTGGCGCTGGAAAGGGCGACGGTGGCATTATTCGTCCAGCCCTCAGCCAGGTAGGGGGCAAGGCTAAATCCGCTGCAGATCTTGTTCGCGTAGCCACTCGCGCTGTCATTCTAAATAGTTCAGCTTTCTTCAAGTACCAACCGCGGCAGAGATCGCGCTCTCGTAAGTGTGCCGTGGGCGCCATGAGGTGCGTCTGTAGAAAGAGCCACTCCACACAATCATCCACTACGATTATCAGTCCAACGGCCGCTGTCGTATCCTCCGGGAGCACAACAGCGATCTTACCGCCGCCAACGGGAGCGCCAGAGACGCGATTTGCGCGTCGAATGGCGTCGACCAACAGGAAACAGGGTGGTTTTATCCCCTGGTCACCCGCACTCGGGTTCTGGCTCGGCCCAGTGGATGACAACGCCGCTCGCGAAGCTCTTTAGCACGATATCCATAAGGCTGGAGACGAAGCGCGCCATGGCACCGGAGTCGCGGCCAGCCTGGAGAAATAGGCGCTCTCCTCCGGATACCCGCCCACGGCCACCATGATCCTGATGTCATGAAAACCAAGGCGACTGAACATGTTCCTCCAGTTGAAGAGGCCGACAATCGAAGCTCCGACAGCCAGTGACCAGTAGACAATGGAGGTGCAGTAGTCGAGTGGCATGTCGATGAGAGTCATGTTAGTTGGCGCGTCCCACACGGGAGATGTTGAAGACGCAGAAGACCTCGTGCTGATCTTGCCGGAGGCTCCTGTGTGAGTAGTTGGAAGAGAACATCGGGACGTTGGAACTCAGGTGCACCGGTCTGAAGCAGCTCGCAGGGGCGCCTGAGAAAGGGTCCAGTGTGTTCAGAAAAGACGAAGTCGTGCTTGGAACTAACACCGTTGGCATCGTTGTTGTGGACGATGTAGAGCGTTGGACGCCGGTTGAAAAGTAGGACAAAATCAGCAATCCGAGCGGAAGGCTTAGTGTACCAACGACTGCACTGCAGATCGCCCATATTCGCAGAATGCCCGGCCGTCCTCGTTGGTCGATCAGTGCAGCTTCGTCAACGTCTGACTCTCGCCTCGGACGCGACGACTCGGCTGGACTTTGTTGTCCGCAATGGCTGGGCACAGCATCCGCACTCGCCGTTGGTTTCGCAGCAGCACGGGGCGAGTGTATTCTAGGCGTGAATACAATAACTTCTGGAGCCCCTATGTAAGCCGGCACCCCCGGAAAACCATCGTAGCGGTGTGCCTTCGGCGAGCCACGGTTGGAGGCGACTAACATTCTAATTTTGGGAGGGGTGCAGGCTATCTCCGGGCTCAACGGCCTGTTGTATTGAGGTGTCAACCACTGATGTAACTGATGCCCCGTGGATGTCACCATGCCGAGGCTCGTGCCGTATTTGTAGTCAGGGCTCGTTTGCGAAATCCGTGGATCCTCGTCTGGACTCTGTGGTACACTAACGGTAGATGTGGCAGCCGGGACTCCAGCTGGTCCTACTGAAATCCAGTCCGAGTGAGGCGACCACGACGCCCATGTGCCCTCGTGGTTGCCGGATCTGGCCTTTGCACGACCGAGTGGCACGCGCTATGACATGTTGACATTTTCGACCCATGGCTCGGGGCTTAAGGGTGAGTGCTCTTTTGCTAGTAGGTCTAACCACGGTGTGGTTTGTAGACTGCCAGTCCACTGGCTTCCCCTTTCGAGGAAGCGACTGTGACAACCGGTATGGCTTCGTTGTAGTGTCCGGAACTTCTCGATACAGCTGACGTCGGTAACTCTGGGCTAGGTGGCTGCTTCATGACCTACATGACACGCATGTCATGACCTATCATTTATGTTCGCCATATACTCTTGTCATACCGACGACCATTATATTCACGTATTTTCACAACAAATGATCTTACGGGTAATCGTGAAGGAGGATTAGGAATAGGAGAAGGTGGGTGTTGCTTGCTGCAGGCGGACCAAGCCTTGCAAAGACGGCCGGCAATGGATCCGCCTGAACGTCACCTAGCTAACGCGATACGGTCTGAAGCACTTCGCAGTACAGGTAACAACTACAGGTATCAAAAACAAGTTGACACGGAGCCCAATCTGCTGCGCGTTTTCCGAACCGCGACGACCTATACGGCTCACCGTTCACTTCCCAACCCTGTGCGAGGGAGTAGTATTACTAGGAGCCCAAATGCCTCCCTCCGAAATATCCAGTGTCCTCGCGGGAACAAAATATCGCTTGCATTTGAGTGTGGTGCCATCTAGAGCCTGAGTTCGCCTGTATATGTTACGTTCTGCACCTGCCCATGCGTAAACGCCACCCCCAGCCTAAGTCTGTGAAGAAGGCTGAAACAGCTGCCCTCAAATTTTGGTGGATAGCCTAAATTTCATTTAGGGTCCAATCCCTGTAGTCGCCTGTGGTGATTTTAAGGACGGTCCAAGTGCTTTTCCGTCGCTTTTCGCGTGATACCTGAGAGAAGGCAGTTGGCGTTTGCTCTTGAAGAAGGAATTGCAAGCAGTGGCTCCGATTCCTCGGGTACCTTCGCTTCGGCCAAGTTGTTGTAATGTGCACCACAGTGACTGGCGATCCATTGAAGTGTAATGTGGTGGTCGTTCCCTTCAGATAGACTGTATAGATACGCAGTTTTCAGAGCCAACGCTCTGTAGAAGCTTTATTTCATATAACTATTATAAGTAGCCGCTGACCCGATTTCCCGTCGCTGAAGACTGTCCATACTTGAGAAGGCTGTCACGAAATATGGAGAATTGCCGCTCTGAATGGCCACTAATTTCGTGGATGTCGGTGTTATCTTGTTATAGGTAGGCGAAACCGCCGAACAAGTCGAAGTGCAGGCTCGAGGAAAGCCGCAGCTGACGCGTACGACGAGACCGATGCGTCTGCATACGTTCATCGAGGAGCCATACTCTTTCGACATGTGTTGAAGTGTTAGTCGTCTGGGGCCCACGGCAGGCATCCGCGTTTTTCTTGGAAATACCGGGAATAGAGACAAATGCCGGTGTTTGGACAAGACCCATGGGGGAATAGTTGGAAGACCAGCAGGGACGAAGTAGGACAATATGGCGAATTCCTGACATTTAACCGCTCTCGAAAAAAAGTGGAGCTCGGCCATATGCAGGGAAGTGTCGAGAAGGGATGCTGTCGGTCACGGCACAGCAGCCGCGCCAATAATCAAAGAGGTTCATATCGTAGAAACGCAGGTACAGGGGTTGCGCGAGATTCCTGAATTGCACCATAAGTTGAAGTGCAATGAGGAGCCCCTGTACATTTTATCAGCATCTGTGCCTGGGCACTTTCCAGGGTGCGGAAACACGACGCGCTCATACTTGATATAACTGGCAGGCTGTATCGAATGTAGCCGACGTAAACAGCCTGCTACAGCCTGTTTAGCTAGTGCTCAGACAGGCTTCACTTAATACCGACTGGAAAAGAAAAAAATGTTGAGCAAGTAGAGTTAATTTTTGTTTTACATTGTTACCTGCTTCGAACATGAAATTCCGTTGTCAATGGCAATGCCAAGGTGTCTGTGGTGGGTTACATATGGAACGAAAAAAGATAATGATGTGGTTTTACGTGCAAAAGCCACGATCTGAGATGAGGCACGCCGTAGGGGGGGGGGGGAGCTCCGGAATAATGTGGTCCCCCTGGAGTTATTTAAGGTGCACCTAAATCTAAGTACACGGGTGTTTTCCCATTTCGTTCCTTTCGAAATGCGGCTGTCGTGGCCGGAATTTGATCCCGCGACCTCGTGCTTAGCAGCTCGACGCTATAGCCACAAAGCAGCCACAGCGGCTAACATATTGAAGGGCATTGTCATTGATATTGCGATCGCTACACATGCTTGACTCATCTTGATCATCTCTACATATCATCATCCATTGCACAACTTCCTCATCTGTATAAATCATCATCAGCTGCGCAGTTTGATCTGCAGCGCTATCTCGGCTGGAATAAAGCGGTTATTACTTTTAATTGGTGGACGATTCAGATATCGACAGACAAGCTTTCGTGTGAGCAGAGGTTTCTGTGAGTTACCTGTGACCACTTGCAGTCCATGGCACTGCAAGGTATGAGACTCGAAAGACGAAGTTCGCTTCAAGCTTACACAAATTTGGGGTCGCGCGACACGCCGATTACATATGCATATGTAATCGGCGTAGATACTGATGCATAGTCTATCAGGGATTACTTCGGCATGATCGATAAGGACAACATTGGAAAGGGTCACACTGAGCACTCCTCCTTGCAGCACTCCACGGACAACGTGTCTTCCACTTTCGCTATCATTCGTTAACATGAAGGATGTGCCACCATCAAGTAATTTACACTCCACATGTAGAGACGACCGTCAATGCCCAAATTGCCGAGGGCTTGCACCTTTTCCCACATAGGTATTTTCTTAAAATGTTCTTGTGACCCGCCAATTAAAATATGTACTCGTTTCCTCGCGTGTTATGCTTTGGTGCATTGCGTTGGTAGTATCAAATGGAAGAGATTTGTATAGGTAATATCCAAAACGCAACTGAATCACGTCGATTAGAAAATTAAGATTTTTGAGCGGATTTCATCTAACGTAATTTTTTTCTTTCCATTACGATAAAGGAGCTACATGTGCCACGTTTAAATTCTATTCAGTATTTTAGGCATATTCTTGGCCGATCCACCACTGCGTGCATGTCCCATAAGAAGAAGAAGATCCTCGCAATCTAGCTGGCCCCGACCACCGCACCGGCCTCTCGGCTTCAGAAACCTTCTTTTGCACGGTTTTATTTCGACCAGGGTGACAGTTCTCACGAACACGGAGCTAAAGAGAAAAGACGCCTGCAGGTGTACCCTCTGGAGCACAAAGCTCCCGATTACAACCGCCAGCAGTAATGACAAGTTCCCGACAATACCATGGAGACCGGCCAGTCATCACAGTGGCTTCGACAAAGAGGGAAGCCAGTGAATTCGCCGGTTACGAACCTCGCCAGTGGCTTAATCTGCTAGAAAAACAGCACTCACGACTAAGCTCTGAGCCACGGGACGAAACTGCCAAGATCACATCGCATGTGCCGTTCGGTCGCGCGAAGGCTGCGTCCGGCAACGAGAGGACCGCACGGGGATCGAGGTCGCCTCGCAACGACTGGCGTTCGACGCGACCAGCTGCAGCCTCTCCTACCAAACCTTTCGTTAGTGCTCCGCAGAGTCGAGACAGTGGCCCACAGAGCCCGCTGAAGAATCCACGGTACGCTTCTGACAGAAGTCCCAAAAGTGTAACACCCATGAAGCCGCAGTCACGTACGGTGTTGACGCGACAACGAAGCGGGCCGGAGAGTCCTGAGATATCCGGAAGCCCTCCCAGAATCAGGGTCCTGGTCGCTTCAACAGCCGCGTCACCGAGTCCACAACCCTACGACGGGTTCCCGGGAGTTCCGACGTACATAGGGGCTACGGGCGTTATCGTTTTCACGCCTAGACGTTCGCCCAAAGCTGCTGCGACACCAAAGCTTCGATCAGACGCTGTGCCAGACGGACGCGGACAACAGAGACCAGCCGAGCCGGCACACCCCTCGCAGGATTCAGACACCAACCAGCGGAGACGGCCAACCTTCGTACAAATATGGACGATCTGCAGCGTAGCCGTTGCGACCCTCAGCCTTCCGTTCGGACTGCTCATCCTGACCTATTTCTTCCCCGGCAGCAGCGTCCAACGCGGAACAGCGTCAACGAACGGCATGCTAACAGTGTCGCGTTCCAGCACGACTTCTTCTTTTGTGAAAACGCCGGACCCTTTCTCAGGAGTCCCGGCGAGTTGCTTCAGACCGGTTCACGTGAGCGCCAACGTCAGCACCAACGTGAGCGCGACCTTCTCCAACAAGGGCTTCCGGCGAGCTCAGCACGATATCTTCTGTGTTTTCAACATTTCCCGTCTGGTAGGCGCCAACTACATGACGCTCTTCGACATGCCGCTCGACTACTGTACCTCCATTGTCTACTGGTCGCTGGCTATTAACGCTTCAGGTGTCGTGAAGAGCCGCGTCAAATCTTTCGACCAGACCGACATCGGTCTCAACCATTGGAGGTACCAGCTGAATCGCCTTAGTTTTCAGAAAACCGGGATCATGGTGGCCATGGGCGGGTATCCGGAGGAGAGCGCCTATTTCTCCAGGCTGGGCCGCGATCCCAGCGCCAAGGCGCGCTTCGTCTGCAGCCTCATGACTATGTTGCGAATGAGCTTCGCGAGCGGCGTTGTCATCCTCTGGGCAGAGCCAGAGACCGGATGCGGGCGACCAGAGGATAAAACCACCCTGTCCCTATTGGTCGACGCCATTCGGAGCGCGTATCGCATATCTGGCGTTGGCGACGGTACGATAGCCATTATGCTCCCGGAGTACGCGACAATGAGCAGTGTCCTGACGAAGCTGCTGGCTGACCGCGTTGATTGGCTCTTCCTGCCGAGGCGTCCCGCGCCATCAGATCCGAACGCCGACGTCTGCTCCAGCTGGTTTGGCTCAATCAAACCTTTAAATGGGTCACCGAGGGGCAGCGGTGTATTTATAAACAAAATCTACACCGGTCACAGCGTCGCCCCTTTACTGGCCGAAGGCTGGATTTCCCAATCAAATCTGATCATCAGGGGACTTTCCAACGCCACCTCCCCAGACACCGGCCGACCTGCCACGGTATCTATGGCGGACGTCTGCGGAAGTACGATGGACCCGCCTTGCAAAGCAAGAGGTGACGTCAATTGTTTATTACTTCGCAGGCGCAATCAACCCGGCAACGTGTCCTCCCCAGCGCCAATCTACGCGTTCAAAGGACACAAGTTCCTCCATGAGTCGTTGACCAAAGGCGTTCCCACTCCGAGAGTATGCGCAGTCATCTATGACCGGGAAGTCGACAACTTCCGTACGAACTGCCCAACGCTGAACTTTGCCCTTTTCGCCAGCCTGAAGCACTTCGTCAGCATCACGATGAACCCAGGCAAACTGAGTCATCTTGAGCGGAGCGCTCTTTGTTCGTAAACGACAAGCTCGGAACGTTTAGTCACGAGTATGGGACAATATTTTTGGGAATAACATTTGTGATCATATATGTCGTGGCTGTAGACGCTTTCGAACGCGCTGTAGGTGGCAAGTTACTCTTTCACACCACCGTTTTTCTCCGCTGGGATGCATATGGCTGCTTGGTGCGTGACTTTCTTTTTTAACTTACTCCTTGCTTTCTTAAGACATGGCAATCTTCACGTAGCGAACGTGTATTTTGAGAACCTTAGTTCAAGAGTTACACGCCTTTTTGAGCAGCCTTAGTTTAAGTAAAATCATGGTTGAATGCGAGCTAGCCTGGCGCATGTTGGACCTTTGTCCAGGAATTTCTTGCTAAACGTGCAATTAGCTTTTTTCCGCATGAGTGGTCAGTTTAGGGCTGCTAACGTCCAACCCTGTTGCACATTTGTGTACCCGTTCACCGTGCAGTAGCAGTTAGGTCCCTGATTATTGCAGATGCTTTAGTGGTATTTGTGGCACCTTTTTTTTATTCTTAAAGGGACACTAAAGAGAAAAATCATTTCTTCTGCATCAGTAAATTACCTTTCTACGACGCCAAAAACACAACTGCTACCACGATAAGACGCGTGCTAAGCCAGAAAAAGCTCAAGAACGAAAGACTGGTGGAGACGCCTCCTTGAAGTTCCCGCCCCTATAGTCGCAGTGACGTCATGGATTTTGACATCGTATAGGGCCTGCTTAAGTATATTGCGCTACAGATTGACTATATTGTGTTCTAAAGGAACCAGATATCAAACATGGCAAGCTTCGGGAACTTTTACTCAGTCAACGCAGCCCAAATTCGAAACATACAGTGTATAACAGCTTTGTCTTACCAGTACTCACCTACGGGGCAGAAAGCTGGAGGCTTACGAAAAGTGTTCTACTTAAATTGAGGACGACGCAACGAGCTATGGAAATACGAATGATGGGTGTAACGTTAAGGGATAAGAGAAGAGCAGATTGGGTGAGGGAACAAACGCGAGTTATTGACATCTCAGTTGAAATCAAGAAAAAGAAATGGGGCATGGGCAGGACATGTAATGAGGAGGGAAGATAACCGATGGTAATTAAGGGTTACGGACTTGATTCCAAGAGAAGGGAAGCGTAGCAGGAGGCGGCAGAAAGTTAGATGGGCGGATGTGATTAAGAAGTTTGCGGGGACAATATGCCAAGCACATGACCGGGGTAGTTGGAGAAGTATGGGAGACGTCTTTGCCCTGGTGGTGGGCGTACACAGGCTGCTGCTGCTGCTGCTGCTGCTGATGATGATGATGACCTTGCAATCCCTGCGTCACCATGACGTACCGGCGTCGGGTTCTCGGCGCGAAATTCAAATACTGATACTTCCGCCTTCATTTTCTCACCTAACAATCGAACTATCCTGTTGAAACGACTGCCTGCAGAGTTCTCAAACAATGCTTTGTGAGTCTAAACTGATTTATTGTTTCGCTTCAGTGTCCCTTTAAAGCGAAGCTTGCTTTGCCTTTTCTCCCGGCTTTCCGGGCGCTGTGATGGCCTTGCTGCGAATGCAGCTGGGTCTTCTGCAACACAACCAGATGGCTCTCGGCTCCGCGCTTCCCGTACAGGCGAGCGTTCGTTTCACAATGGAGAGAAAGAGCCAGGAGGCTTACCAGCAATTATGCGACCGGTGTGGTGAGCAACACGCCAACGAAGACCGTCAAGCGGAAAGTCAGAGAGGCTGAGATCGCCGCCTCATGGGTGGCGACGATGGAAAGGAAACAAGCTGTGAGTAACAACATAAGAGGAAAAAACAAAATGAGTCAATAAACAATTTATGATAACTCAAAGGGTAACTGATTACTTGTCGACGCGAGATCATTAGAACGCGCACTTGTAAGGCGAGATACAACAAGGAAGTGTGGCCTTGCTGCTGTATACCATGCAAATGTGTGTATACCATGCAAACATAGAATTTTATTAAAACTAAGGGAAATACATACAGCCCCATAATTCAGTTAAGAGGCAGCTTTAGCTCGGGCCCAACTCTGACGCGGCCTATTCAAATACATGTAAAACGCAAAAACGTTTTGATGAGATAACCCGTGGACCGATTTGGATGAAATTTGTCGCATTTGAAAGAGAAAGTTAAATTCTAGTGACTGTTGGAAGCGGAATTTCGATTTAGGGCTTGAATTTTCTTAAAACGATTTTCAAATATTTGACCGTTTGAAAAAAATAGAAGCACGAAGTTTATAAATTCATAGCTCTGCATCAAGAACCGATATCGCGGTTCTGTAAACGGCATCCATTAGATCATTCAAAGCGGACAAATTCAATATGTCATTTTACATCTTACGTGAATTTGTTACGTTGGTTACAACCGTTTTGCAAAAGTTGTATTTCTTTATGATTAAATTTCTTTATATTCATGTGTAACGTATCAATTTTGTCCGCTTTAGATGTACTATTAGATGCAATTCACAGAAATGTATTATCATTTTTAGTGGTTAAGTTACAATGTTGTATACTTGATAGTTTCGTTTTTTGAAAATTTTCGATTTTTGCCAATTTTTAATAAAAAATTGACAATCTATCTGAAAAATTCGAAACCAACAGTCACTAGATTTTAAGTTTGTCTTTTAAATGCAACAAACCTCGTCAAATTTGGTGCAGTGGTTGCCGAGAAAAACGAATTCTCCTTTTACATGTATTTAGATAGGAGCACTTGAGCTAAAGCTTCCTCTTAAAGTTTAACACTTCGGAGACGATGCGATGTGCCACGTGGGGCAATGATAATGTTCAAGAGAGAGAGAATACACCTTTATGATGATGAAGCGCAGTCTGTGGCCTAGGTGGGCGGCCTCCTTATTCCAGGTATGCCGCGGGGTGTGGCCATCACTCGTGCCCGTTAGCTGAGGCTGCGCTGTCTCTACGGGTCCGGGTCTGATAGCTTGGCGTCCTGCTGCACTTTGGTTAGTGTTTAAATGTCACACGCTGCCATTTTTTCCGACACATCCCCATGCTATATAATAAAGGTTGCCTGGGACATTACAGTACATGTAGAAGTGTGAATGACGAATAGGTGAGGTTCGGTGCAATAGGATGCCGCGGACGTAGCTGTTGGTTTCCAATCTCTGCCTCTTTCCTAGGTAGGCAGGGGTGAGGTGGCGGGCAAGTTCTTCTGTATATCTTTTAGTGTTGCAGAATATCAGTGTACTTTTTCGGGACTTCATGCGTTCTCCTTGGTACGTCCTGTGAGAAAGCCCGGTGAACGCGAGCTCGGGTGGAGGCGTCGGCTGCCCCATTCCTACAACAGCGTCTCGTATCCTCGCAGGCCAAACGACGTATATTTTCGGTAGGTTCTACTTTGCCGTTTCAGCGTCTTTCTGAAAAAATTCCGGCAAGCTAATTGTGAATCTGTGAGTATTATTGATATCTCTCACAGGTTGAGATGGCCAAGGTGATTGCTGTTTCTTCTGCCGTATCCGCTTCTCTTGTTAAGATGCTAGCTGCCGTTCTCTCTTTACCCTTGTTGTCGACGACGCTGATCGCATGGGCCGGAGTTCCCGCTTATTTCGCTGTATTGCTGTATCGCGTGTTCCGATTTCGGCCATAAGATTTTTCGAATCTCTACTCCGGCTTTTCTTCTTCCTTCTTGGTTGTTTGGATGCATATTTCTTGAAATGTGGGTTACAGAAATGTACTGTCGAACTGCCTCTGGGATTATCCTTTTCTCATCGCGCAACTGCATAGCTTCAGAATATCCCGATCTTCTAGGTGTTGGCCTGCCTGTTTCAAAAATTGGCAGTGACTTAGCTCGGCTATGCCACCACCACCACTCACGTGACTACTGCCCACGCCCGATGTTTCGCCTATCCAAAGCTCCCGACGCTTCCGGGAAAACCGGCGGACGCGCCGGCCGTAGGACGAGCGTTCGTTGAGGCGCCAGCATGCAGTGACCTAGGTTGCCTAGGTTACGGTGGACCGTCGGCAACAGCAGCGACGGTGTGCTGTGATGACCTTGCGGGAAACGCTTCAATTTCGACGACTGCTCCGATGACAGGGTTCGGAACAGAGCCCGCAAGTCTTTAGGTATATATTTCAGCACGGTCCACCCCTTCTTGTAGTGCATCCTGTTGAGTTCCTTGGGACAGACAGACAGACAGACAAAGAACTTTATTGAGGTCCGGAGGTACTAGCCGGCAGAGACCCGTTGTGGTCCCCGGCTCACCGCTGGCTGCTCCCATGTTGGAATCGGGAGGCCCAGCCTCTCTGCTCTGTCATGGGCCCTCTGGACGGCCGTGGACTGGATGTTCATTTCGCTACTTGAGGTGGCCTCGTCCCAGTCATTTTTTTAATGCGAGGGTAAATGCCTCAGGGCATACAGTGATATAGTGTTTGACGTAGTAGTTCTGCGGAGTTCTTTCGAGGAACCCGTATGGGTTTCCTTTGTAGCAATTGCTACGAAAGGGTGGATGTCTGATTTTCCGTTTATTAATTACTTCTCTCCACCTTGCGGGTTCCCGCAGAACTACTACGTCAAACACTTGCCTTTGCTTCGTGTGTTGTAGACAAATTCGATTTCGCCCTGCCATCTGCTAGCCGCCTGGTTAGCTCAGATGGTAGAGCAGCTGCCCCGGAAAGGCGGTGGTTCCGTGTTCGAGTCCAGGACCAGGACGAATTTTTCTTCAACTCTGAGGCTTTTCTTACGAGGAACCACTATGGGTTTCCGTTGTAGCAATTGCTACGAACGGGTGGATGTCTGCTTTTATTAATTACTTCTCTCCGCCTTGCGGGTTTCTGCAGAACTACTGAGTCAAACTCGTGCCTTTGCTTCGTGTTGTCGACAAATTCGACTTCGCCCTGCCATCTGCTAGCCGCCTGGCTAGCTCAGATGGTAGAGCGGCTGCCCCGGAAAGGCGGTGGTCCCGGGTTCGAGTCCCAGACTCGGACGAATTTTTCTTCAACTATGAGGCTTTTCTTTCGAGGAACCCGTATGGGTTTCCTTTGTAGTAATTGATACGAACGGGTGGATGTCTTGATTTTCCCTTTATTCAGTGGTATGGGATGGGGGTGAACAAGGATTATTAAATGAATGAAAAAAGATTTGCTGATCTAATGAAGTCCAAGAGGGATCGATAATGTGGTCGCTGCGTCCAAGCAGTGTAATCGCTCGCATTATGCGGCGAAAGTTCCGCTGCTGCGAGGTGCCGGAGCCTCGTCGGTTTCAGTGCAGGGCAAACCCACAGCAGGTGGTGGGTGTCGGCTTCAGCATTTCGCGACTTGCAGAGTGGACACCCAGGGCGCGAGGATATAACGGGCGAAAGTGCGGCCACTTCCGAGTCACGGCAGGAGTGAGGGCAACCCCGACCCGGATCCTCCGAAGCGCAACCTCCTCTGCACATTCGTCGACAGCAGACACGTTCATTAGAGGGATCGCCAGCCGTTTGTGCGCAGGCGTAAGAGCGGGCGTGTGAGAGAAAATCTGGGAGCTTTTGGTGCTGTGTCTAGGCACTATATACGGAGGAGGTTTGTAAGCGCGTGTTGTATGCGTTTGTCCCCTTGACATGCCGACGAATTGCGGAGTGTGATCGAGTTTACGCTCTGTCGCTGGCTGCCCGCGCGGTGAGGCAGTGGGCAAGCAACGCCCCATTTGGTGATCGCTGCTTATGAAAGGGCAATGTTCTGACTGAAGGGGCAAGGGGTTGTGTAAGTCGCGGGTCGCTTTTTTCGTCGCGACGATAGATTGGAGTTTTTAAAAGCACGGCTCTAGGAGGTAACATGTAACCGGCAAACGGAGGCCTTAGGAGAGCACCTGAGGTTAATATAAAGCAGGCAACACAGGATGATGATGATGATGATGATGATAATAATAATCTTTATTTCATTCATGAAGTGTGGGAGTGCGGCAAAAGAAGCTGACAAGTCAGCTTGACTAGTTCCCTGCTCCCCTGAGTACAATATAGAAGAAATAGAACACTTTTGGCATGGCAACATAAAAACCACAAGCAAATAGTAATAGTAATAGTAATGCAGCAATAACTTGTCGACAACAGTAAGAATAAGTAAGTATAGAAATAAGAAGTTTGTTAACTGCGCGATAGACCCATGTTAAAGGAGACGTACAAACATGAAAAAAACTGCAAGGAAAAAGCGCTACATAATGAAGGAAAGGACGAAAAATAAAACGGCACACATTTGTGTAGCATGAAACAGTACATTGGTACATCACAATGCGTATAGCGTACATGCACAGAGATGAAAAAACCACATGAAATTCTGTCATGGGAAAGGAGCTTTGCCACAGAAGAACAATTTCAGTTTCTGGTTCGATGCTGTTTCTGGAGTGAAACCGTTGTTATGGCTGAAATTTAGCAAATTTAGGATCTCCAGGGCACCCAAGTGGTAGCGGGGGGATGAAAGCTGGAAGCAGGGCTGCCCGTGGGTTCATTGGGGCCGCGGAGGCCGAAGCGTGCCAGGGGGTGCTCGCATTAGAAATTGGGCGGACAGCTGAGCTTATACACCCCTGGCACGCGCAGGCCTTGGCGAGCCCCAACCCACTGACCAGTCCGGGTTCTATCTATGGTGTCCCTGTTGCCGCTTTGGTGTCCGGGAGGCGCCGCCATTAATGCGAAATGATGACACATTGTTACAGTTAGTAAAAAACACTGTTGAATAAATCTAATTGACGTCCAGCCGCCAACTTGTGACGCTAAGTTCAGCGCTACCGCGCCCCGCGACTTCTGCAACATGTACCAGTCCGAACTCTGCCTCGAATTTACGTCGGACAGACATCCTCGCGCCTGCGGCGCTAGTGCTGAGTCACATTTGAACCTATTTTTCTCGCCACTGCATAGCTACCACATCAGTTCGTGTTTGTCGTGAATTCACACAGTGTTCGGCCTGTTGTGCTGACCTAATTGCTTCCTCCAACCATCGGTCGCTTACGCAATCGTCCAGATGTGCCTCCGCTCAGGGTTGACATCCAGTATCGAGATGCATCGGCCTTCCGTGAGCGACGGTGAGGAAACACCCACCCACGATGAAATTAATAGTCACTCGACTGCTTGGGTCATTTCTTTCAGTGATATATGCAGAACGAAAACGCCCGGCATGCGATACGGGCTCGCTCAGAAAAAAAATTGCTTATAGTTGGTTAAAGTGCTGCCAAAATTTTTGCTCATGGCGAACTTTGAAATACAAAGAAGGGTTGAAATCCAGGCCAGTTGGTACATAGTTGAAGGGAAAAACTAGTCACAAAAGACAAGAGAGTCGTTGTGGTGTGAATCTCCTAATTGTCTTTTGTGACTGGCTTTTTCCGTCAACGAAATACATGCCTGTAGCTTTCTTGCCTCCATGCCTCGCTTTCGCACCTCATGGACCCAGACAACACCAAAGCAGAGACCAGGAGAAAAATGCAAAGACTAACACACAATTTCCAGGGGTCGGAAGAGGATATGATCAACCAGATAAAAGAGGGGGAACATAGGGGAAACAAACGTACACCGAAACATTCCCCGACTATAGCGACGAAAAAACAACGAAGAGCTAAACCAAGCAATCACCATAAGAGAGGTCCAAGCTGCCTTAAACAAGCTCAGAGGAAAAACCGCGGCTGGCCCAGATGGGGTCAAGAACAAGATGCTTAGAGACCTCGATGACAACTCTCTTCAGCAACTAACAGCATTCATGCAAAAGTGTTGGGAGCGGGGGTAGATACCCGGGGAGTGGAAGAAAGCAAATCTAGTCCACATCCCCAAACCAGGGAAAGAACTCAAACTAGAGAACCTTAGGCCAATATCGTTAACCCCCTGTGTAAGCAAGCTCATGGAGCACGTCATACAGAACAGGCTCAACGGGTACTTGGAAAGTAAGGAACTCTAAGCATGGTTGTATTCAGACAACAACTATCCACTAACGACGTTATGCTACAACTCAAAGAACAACTATTGAAAAAGACCACTAGTGACTCGATAGTCATAGTGGGACTGGACGTCAGCAAAGCGTTTGACAACGTCCAACACAAAGCGATCCTGTCATACCTCAATCACCTAAATGTAGGAAGCAAGCTATACAATTATATCAAAAGCTTCCTCACGGACCGAACGGTGAACATAGAAATTGGGGGCACAATAAGAGAAAAACATTAAGCTAGGCAACAAGGGAACACCGCAGGGATCGGTGCTATCCCCTAACCTTTTTAACATTGCAATGATCGGGCTGCCAGAGAGGCTCAGAAAGCTAGAGGGCCTCTGCCACATTCTCTACGCTGACGACCTCACCCTTTGGGTCGACAGAGGCGGGAGCGATGGCCAAATAGAAGACATCCTACAAAGGGCAATCTGGGAAACGGAAAGCTATTTGAGATCCATAGGGCTAAAATGCTCGCCGGAAAAATCTGAGATGCTAATCATGAGCAAGCAGCAGGTCAATATCCTGCTCCTGGTCAACAACACCCCGGTCCCAAGGGTGGACAAGCTCAGGATACTGGTTATGTGGATACAAGAAAATGGGAGAAACACCGAAACGATAAACAGACTGGAAGCCACGACCAACCAAACTTGCAGGCTTCTCAAGAGTATAGCAAACAAAAATGCGGGGATTTCATCATTAGCCGAATCACCTACGCTATCCCGTACTTAAAGACAGCTAAAGCAGAGAGAGACAAGGTAGACATCCTCATCAGGAAAGGTGTCAAAACAGCCCTAGGTTTACTACCATGCACATCAACCAAGAAGATCCTCAACCTAGGAGTGTCAAACACCCTAGAGGAAATGTGTGAGGCGAAACTCACGGCACGATATGTCAGATTACCTGGCAGAAAAACGGGCAGATCCATCCTTAGGAAACTGGGCTACCAGAGCCCAGAATCGCGAGAGGGGATAACCACCATCCCCAAAGAAATTACCAACAGGTTTCCCTCTACCTTTCTCCCTCCTACCCTCTCTCTCTTTTAACCTCATCCCCTCCACCCTGCTGGCGCTGCGCCGTGCTCCCGCATGGGTTGCAGAAAATAGCGCCAGCCTTTTCTCCTTCCCCACAAGAACCACTTCTCTCTCTACCAACAGGTTAAGAATACCCCCCTCCCAAGGAACATGCACCCCATACACAACGAGGAACGCAGGAGAAGCAGAGTCCAAAGACTCCAATGCTCCCTCCTCCAAAAACAAGGGGTAGTGTACACAGATGCGACAGAGAACCCAGAAGGGCACTACGCTGCAGTAGTAGTGGGCGACAAAGGCGAGCTGAGGTGCACTCTTCCAAATGCAAAAACTGTGAAGGCATAGCGACCCTAAATCACATGCTCTGGGCTTGCCCAGCACTCAACAGTCTACATGGAAATAAACAGTCATGGGAATCCTCCCTCCGTAGCCAGGAAGAACAAGCCCAAAAACAAGTCATCGGTCAAGCCCAGGCCGCCGCCGGAAGCCAACTAATTCCGGCCGACGTCCAGGGGGCGGAGGTCGACGGTGAAAGGGGGAGCTGCGTCTCACCCCGATCACCCATACTCCCTGACGGGTGCAAATAAAGTGATTTCTCTCCCTCTCTCTCGCTCAAATCTTGGTATGTCTTTCACCAATGAAACTCGATTTGTGTTATTCACACTGCCGCCAATCTTCAAAATAAAAAAGTAAAAAAAAAATGTTGGGCTCGTCCGGGATTTGAACCCGGGACCTCTCGCACCCGAAGCGAGAATCATACCCCTAGACCAACGAGCCACCTTGGTATGGCCGTCGCTCAAGGAGGTTTTCCATGCAAACCGGTTGCCTGCTGTTTCTAAACGTCGGTTCGATAGTAGAGGGACACAAAAAAGTTTGATTTCACATGGTGAGTTATTACTCTCAGTGCACTTTATGTGGAATTGCAAAATAAAACTAAAAAAGTAACGGGCTCGTCCGGGATTTGAACCCGGGACCTCTCGCACCCTAAGCGAGAATCATACCCCTAGACCAACGAGCCGATATGCATAATCTCGCGCTTAGCGCAGTGCTCGCCGCCTTGTGCCAGGCAGGTCAATCCTCAAAACGAAGTGGGTCATTCCGTTGGATGAAACGCAAGCACAGTCTTGTAAGTTTGCAGTAGCACCTGTGAAGTTTGTGCCGGGAAGTGCACGGGTTTAGTTTCTTGGCGTGTCTAAGCGAGTGGCGTAACTGGCAAACACCGAACAAGCAATCTGCAACGAATGCTCCCGGGGCTATGTTTGCTTCATTAAATGAGTCGCGGAGAAACAATGCCGAGTGAAGAGCGCGTTTCTGAGACAGGAAAACGTACGTTGTTCACGATCAGTCAGAACTTGCATGAATGCCGAACCCATTGTTATCCGTTGGCTTTGACGGAAGGAGATTGATATGTGAACAATACGACAGTATATTAGGTGTGCCATGCTAACACCACTGCAGCCGTTTAGTTTGACGCGCAGTCGCTTAAGCAACTCGTGGCCTGTGCATTCTTGCTGAGCAAGCACGATATCCACCTTTCCTGAATCATTGTTCGATACGGCGAAATGTCGTGCAAAATGTTAGAAAACTGCTGTGAACATCACTTGCGAATGACAATGACTGTATGTATATTTATTCTTCAACTGGAACGCTTAGATAAATGAGCACTCTTCTGTCACAGTTGGCAGATGCTTTAAAAATTGGCCATCTCAGAAGGAGCTGGTGTCGAAATTGGTAGCATGGAGTTGCCACCGTAGGCATTACTGATGGCTTATACATATATAATACTATGTAATGGCTAGCATTTTTCTCCATGTAGCTACAGTGCCAGAATTCTAACCCACAAATTTAGCTTATTATTATTTTTTGCCCATCTGTTAGACGTGAAAAGAAACTGAAAGTTTGGCTGTGTGAACCCTTCTGACATCCATAAGTTGTTTTCGGAACTCATGCTTTCTGATATTTAAGAAGTTTTAGATCTGTTAGTAACATTATCGCGTCTGCACAGCTGAAAAGGTGTAGGACTAGAACAGTTTTTTTTTTTTTTGAGTCAGATCAAGAACATGTCAGATAAGATATCAGGTTCTGTTTTTACAACATTAGTTTTATGCTAGTGTGCCATGGGGGGCAGCATGACTTGTAAGAAACAAGTGTGTTATTGTTATAGTGCAAGGTATGCAAGGGTGATTTGCAGGGCAATCATTGATTTGCGAAATTTCAAAAGTCAACAGACCTGCAAGCATATAGGCCTGTGGGAAACCATTAACACCTGCTAAACTCATAACACATAAATCTTGCCTCATGTTTTGCGGTCTCCCATTAAATATATTAAATTATTGTGAAGGACAGCTAATTAGGAACGTGTCATTTGCATGAGGCATTGCATAAGAAGCTCAACTCGCCTACTTTCTAATTTATGCTGAAGTAGACTTGAGTAGCTCCGTTTGAGATGCCTGCAAAATTTCATGAGGGGGTCTGTGTGGAACTATAATGAGAGGTAAGATGTTGAGGTGCGGGAAAGCAGGCGGGGGCACAGCGGGTGGGTTCTCCCTGCACCCCCTCCCTACACCCTCGCCACCTCCCCACAACATACTCTTTGTGAAAACCTCCACACACACCCATGTCTGCAAAGAATTTGTTCTGACAAAAAATCCTTGCGCACACATCGTTTTAAAGCCTTAAGTGTGGATAACTCTGGGGGTGAGGGACAGTTTGAGTACTAGAATGGGGCCAGTCAGCGCTGCATGGATGAAATTGTTCTTTCACACTTTGTCTTTTCGTTTCTTTCTTTAGAGTTCTGATCTGTAAATCTAGTCCTGTTGCAAAAGGAACTGCTGCACAGGTCTCGAGCGAGGCAGCTCCTCTGTCGTGCCCCCCCTCGTAACGTACGCCAACCCAGTCTTAAAGATTGCCTCCAATATCCTAACTACGCCTTGTTACACATCAGAGCAACAATCTTTTTTACCGTGAGGTACATAAAAAAGTGGGAGAGGGCCACATCTGTGCTGTAGGAGGTGTAAGGGGATCGGCTTGATGCTTCAGGTTACGGCAAAAAAATAAAAAATAATAATAAACAAAGGCGCTGCTTTGACATGGCACAAGACATGGTCCAGGAGATGGAACCAGGCATAGTTAACACGTTGGAGGCAGTATTTAAGTACATGCCTAGAGATGGCTTGGCTCCTGTCATGTAGGCTGGGTAGAAGCAGCGGGGTGTTTGCATTTCATTTACCGGGGAGCATATGGACAGGGATATAACGAGGAAGTTGTCTAGGAACAACTAAAACATATAAAAAGACAACATCCTGAGCACCCATGAATAATTTTCAGAAATAACAATTTCAAAGTATCAGTCTGAGTCAGTCGAACAGCCTACATATCAAAAAAGGCACCAGACTCCGCCACACTTCGGAAGTGGCGCTTAGGTAGAGCAATTGCTGGTGGCTTTTGCAAGGTTAAGTGTGCCTGCAGCTTGTCCTCCCGTATGACAGTTGCTGGCTTTGCTCTCAGTACTGTAATTACCTCTGCTGGGTTCTGCTTATTTCTTTAAACAGTTATTTGTTTATTAGTTTGAACTATTTCTTTAAACTTTTCTAATAAACAATCTCTTTTTGTCTTTGACGTTCCTTCATCTCATGCCGTTTGGCACATGCCCATCGCTTCCACGACATAAAAACATGTGCTTTTATATGTTACGTTTCGTACATGATGTATTGCTTTATTTGCGTGCTTTCTTTCACATAAAAATGTTGACATGGCCGAGAAGGTCCGCCAATGATTCGTGGAAAAGTCAAAGGGTCTGAACCAGCTTAGTTTTAAACACTGCTGCGGGTGCTGCTTGGAAGGGTAGAGAAATATTTCACATGTTGACACCAGTCTTGATAACTGTGTGAGAAAGTTGCTATATTTAGCGAGTTTTTAGGCAACTAGAACTCTGCCTTTACAGAATCTTCTCAACTTTTTTTAATAATTTAAATTAACCAGTAAATTGTCCTGGTAAAATCCGTGAGGAGATTTGCTGGTAGGTTCAGTACCCCAGCCGCATTTTATCTCAAGGGGGATATACAGGCGTCTGTTTGTTGCCACTTCTAAGGACGTCACGAGGGCTTATTAGCTAGCCATCTAGATTCATTAAAGCTGCTTTTCTTTAGCAAAACACAATCTTGAGATCTAATATTGTTTGAGAAAGTGAGTTATTTTTCCTTTTCATATTCTGACCATTGACTTGCCACTGCCGAACATGATCTAAAGCTATAGCTTACAAAATAACGAGGAAGTTGTCTAGGAACAACTAAAACATAAAAGAAGACAACATCCTGAGCAAGCAATCATTGTCGCTTATTCACTTTTCGCTAAAAATGGATTGTATTGGGATGCAACCTGGCGACATTGTCCAGCAAAAAGACTTTGTCCGGCAAAAAGATTACCAATGCTGGTTGACAGGTGGTTAACATTGTGAACAGTTTCCAGGAAGTTTGTAAAGGCGTCCTTTTCTTTCAGGAGGGTGACAGGGCCACCGTAATGTCAGGCGCTGCAGACCACACGGCATCGGAGCAGTCACGACAACCAGAGATAGCAAGGCTTTCAAGAAATTTATTTCAGCACGGCAACAGTTTAGCAACGCAGGTTTCACATGTTGCGAGCTTTTACGGCAGACAACTTCTCCTGCAAAGGGTAACCGCCAAAGTTGCTGAACGCAGTGCAACCAAAGAGCCTCAGATATCTCTCAGCGATGCCTTGGCGTGCTGAAAGTGTACACAAAGGCTCGGAGAAGTGTCTTTGCGACATGCAAATGGGCATGCGCCAGAAACCACAATAACAGATGCTGTCGCATGAAATCAACGGGCAAAACCGAGAACTGCTCAGGTGTCTCAGTATATTGTACGCTTTCACAGAAAGCCCCATATCTGCATCTTCGTCATTTCACTAATCGGCTAGCCGGATGTAAAAGATCCGTAGTGAACATTGAAAAGATTGCATTTAAACAGGAACATAAAAAAAAAAGAAGGAACGGAAATGTTGAGAGAGTCACGGAAGTCATCACATGATGCAACCCGCCTGGAGCTTCAGCTTCTTCAGGCGAAATGTTTACCATTACAAATGCAACAAGCAGCCTTTCAAATGAACAGAAGGGACAACACTTGAACTACTGTGGATATCTACTTGAGCACAGCCACGAGGGTTCTGTGAAAGTAAACCATATGGCTCTGCTGGGGCAAATGTTAGTTCTGGTTGTGCCATAGTGCAGGATCGGATAGCTAGTGGCGTGTTGTTCCTTTAGCATGAAATGGCACAAGTGACAGTTCTTCTTTTTTTTCATCATTTGTGTCAACAAGCAGTATGAACACGAATTTATTCCCCGTAGTATTCGTGATGTCTTGTGTGCTTCTTTTGGATTACAACTGCATAATGTCATTCTGTTGGTTTCTCCTACGTGGCCGTACTAACGTATTGTGTAGTTATACCCATTTGCAGGAAAATAAATTTGCACTTGCAAGCCCAATGCTTACACCATGCTAATCCTGTCCAATTTCGGTGTCCGTGTTCATGTGTGCTGCAGATATTTTCATATCATTTGTGTAACGCTGCATTATTTTGTATTGTTCATAACCTTTACATATCCTCTGTGACCTTTGTAACATTTCATGATAAAAGAACTCTGGCAATCCCCTGCTACAACCCTACTTGATGTCCAAGGATTGCCCTAAGCATAGTGGATAAAGCAAGGGATGGTGTTGCAACAGCCCTTGATCCTGTGAGAATGAAAAAAAATATTTTTTGAGGATGGCAAATTTTCGGCCAGTTGTTTACATACTATAGAAACATTTTTTAAAAATCATATCCTGCTAGAAATCACTACAGCTGCTTGGCTTTACTGTGTAGTTGCCATGAAAATGTGGAGTAATAGCAGCAATCATTCCCATACAAACTGAAAAAATTTTACCTGCTGCGTTTTGTTGGCCCACACGACCAATTACAGCCTAGCATAATATTTAAAGCTTCCCAAAACCTAGGCAATGTTGGCAGCCTGCAACGTCAATGAACGACTGTTTAATTCGCGCACAGTCTTGGGCATGTCGTCGGAAATTGGCAACACTCGTAAACATGTGGTTTCGTTTGGTTAAACTTGCAGCTACAGAAACACTGAAACAACAACAGTGCCGGAATTTGACATATAACAGGTAAATAAATAAGAAGCTCAGCACATATGATGTTGCATGGATACTCTCTTGAAAACTGCATATCATCATTGGTCAGACAACAAATGAGATGCCCTTTCCCTTCACTTCATTTGCAAGGAGCAAAGTCCCACTTGTAAAACAGATGTCCATGGTCTGTTCAACTCGCGTGAACATCTACACGTATAGAGAGATGCATTACAGGCATTGCCCGTGCTGTCCACACCAAACTGCCCATTTGCTGCAGTTACACCGCTACCTAGTCTTTCTGCCAAATCATACCCTGCGCAGCGCTAGCAGCTTGTAAAAAAACCTAGTCATACAGAATGACTTTGTCACCCCGTCTCTTATATAAATAACTTACCAGAGCTATGTCAATCTCTCACCTGCACATGAGTGGCGTCGCGTTTCTAGAGACGTTACACAGCATTAAAACTGCCAACCAAAACGGCTTTATTTTCCTTCTCTAACAGCTTCCGCAGTGCTATAGGCAAGGAAACAAGACAGAGGACAACACCCAAGACCCTGTAAATGGGGGAAAGAGTGTCAGCGCTCGCTCCAAAATAAATTAACACCCTTTGACATTGCAAGCAACTACTAAGCGTATGTCATGAAAGTTCAATGATGAGAAGACTTCAGCATCTGCAAACTTGCAAGTTATGAACGGGTGCAATGCTGCAGCAGTACATTGCCGTTTACTTGCAAGAAATGTTGGAGGACGTGCTTCAGGTCTGTCTGACCTCAAAGCTGCCAATGGGCGCCGACAGCTTCACCACTCACACCAATAGGAATGTCACCATCCCAGATTTTATATGATGATCTGCTGCGTTGCAGCATTGACAGTGGCTCCTCCGACAGTTACCTTGCCTTGAGGATGCCAAAGATGACAGAGATGTGCTGTCGACTTGCAAAGGCATCGATTACTGGATGCTTCAAATCAGTGCAGGTATGTTGCTGGTCAAGCTGATTCACCCACTGACAATATTCTGATGAATGAATCACCCTCACATCCGCACGCAAACAACTAGTCTTGCAGCTCACTCGTGCAGGCTGTCGCGCCGACCTCACACCACGCTCCTTACAAGCATAACTTGACAGTGAAGTTTTATGAAACGTGGATGGTCACTTGCTTCTTCATGCCTGTTGACATGAAGCAGCTTCGGTCAATTTCACCGGTGATTTCACCGGTCGCAGAGGCGGCACAATGGTTGAATTATGCATCTTTGTGGAAAAGTAGCATGAAAACAATGTGATGTCCACAGTTGGTTTGTGAAACCAAGCCACAGTTCACTGGAACACCCACGTAAGGAGGATCACGTGTACATACACAGAAGGCCGACACGTCAATTCAGGAGGAAACGTGTCAACAAGTTCAGCAGCAACTAAAATGTTTCTCAATATATTCAGTGATAATAAAATGTTCCACTGAATGAAAAGAAAAAAAAAACATCTGTTTCTGAGAACTGCATCACAAGTTAGTGCATGTCACAACACGTCCACTGCAGTCTCCACACAGTTTAAATAATCACAAACAACTGGACACTTTCACACGCTCGAAAATATCACCGACAGACCTGTCGCATTAGATCTGCTCCTTGAAGTCGACGATAGATTAACACATAGTCATTCACTGAGCAGGTTTGTCGAGATCGACTTGGCTCGGGCTGAGTGCTGTTTCGGTGGGTTGAGTCGTTAAGTGTGGCCCTGGTACCTTACTGGAAATGTGACCCTTCACGAAGGACTGGCACAACAGTTTTCACGTGCATTACTTGCTTTTCCGTCGCCCACTGAGAACACTTGCACATGAGTTAGTACTCATAAGCGCTTGCACATTAAAGCTGAGAATGCTTTCATATGAGTTGTCCAAGAACACATGTACTGTGCCCCTTCATTTCTAAGAGACTTGTAGACACTTAACACCATGTCTGTCTTCATGTGCAAGCTTCTTTCCTTTTTTTTTTTCATTATCAGCAATTCATTGTGCATAAGATGAGCCTTCCTGGGCAGGGGTCTCCCTTAACTTGCCACACTGAAAGCCTCCATCATACGTGCAGTGAGAAATTTGCACACAGTAGAGGTTTTGCTTGCTTACTTTGTTTTGCCTAGTCCCTTTGCAAAGGGCTGTAGGAGTGCATCAAAAAGCATTTGCCCTTATGTTTGCTCTGTCTCCTCGACAGCTTGCTTGCATGTACAACTATGTAACACAGACAACCTGCGGCTGAAGGTGCTGTTCTCTTGCTGCACTCTTTAAAGTGAATGACATTAAGTTTTTCACATTCCAACGATGCAGTGCCCAGCTTTCAACATCACCAGTGTGACCTCTCTCTGCATTGCAAGGCCACAGGGATGCTTTAAGAACGATTCATGGCCACAACTGCTCTCACAGCTTGATAGAGGCAGATGAGAATTTAGTGCCTGTGCAGCAGTAGGTCATGCAGGTTATGCTGCAGTGTCTTGGAATTTTTCAGCATCAGATGTCTGGCAAGTGCAAAATGTTTGACATGGCAGGCCATGTGCAGGTTTTTGTCATGATGGTTGTCAGTTTTGTGACTCGGGCAGAAGTTGCTCCACTCAACTCTTTTTGGGTGCTGCCCATTTGGCACCTGCATCATTGCGCTGCCCTCAAAGCTGACCACATGCTCGCAAACCTGCCAGCACAACAAGCCGACTACTGCCAGCACATTATGGTGGCAACAGCTGAGTGTAGCTGTCAGCACTGCACTGACTGTTTTCGGCCAGCAGGCTTTCGGTTGAACTGTTTGGCTCGTACGGCGATGGCTCTGGCTGTTCTTCCATTTTCTTCTCGTGCTGCGATTCCTCAGTCTGCTTGGCTTCCTCAAAGGTCACAGTAGGCGTTGCCAAGTCAACAATGACAGACTTTGGCACCGACTCCTTGATGGTAGGCCTGTCTTCTCCACGCAGCAGCGACCGGCGCTCCTCGACTGCGAACTCGTGGCTGCGGTGGTCGAGGCCCTCGCAGAGGGACACAGTCCGCGCGTTGCGCCGGCTCAGTTGTGGGCGTGACACAAAGTGCGGCACGAGCGGATGCTCTTTGACCTTAGGTGATTGCGGCAAGTTGTCGTTGCTGCTGCCGATGATGAAGTTGAGAAGACGGCTGCCCGTGTTTAGAATCCGCAGTCCTGTCTGTGTGGTGTTGTCAGAGGTGTTGCGAGTCCTGCAAAGCCACCGAGGTGGAACAGGTCAAAAAGCAAAAGTTACACCACAGAGCAATAAAAGAAAAACTGAGAGCGCCTAATATATCAGCATTCTGATGTTTATGAAGATATGACACATTATGAGATATGGGCAGCCCAAAAAATACCGACACTGTTCTTTTCACATCTTGGTAACAGCTGGGAACTATTGGCTACAAACACCCATAAGCTTTGAGGCTGAGTGAAGGCGCTGAAGCATACTGAGGCTTTTGCCCAGGTTAACTTTTCTTCGGTCATGTCTTACCAATGCTGAAAAACTGCTGAGCTATGTTGTGCTACATGATGCACTATGTATGAGTGAAATTTAGCCTTCTCCCACAGCTGAAAATTCCTGTGGCAGTATCAACTGGTGTCTTCCATTACTAAGCTGCATGGCTCTCTCAATATGACTCGCTTGCTATTGGGACACAAAGTATAAAAGAATCAGAGCACATCCTATAACACATAGCACATGCTGCTTATGATTGACAGCTTGCTCATGCTCAATACTTCCCAACAGTCTTTGGAAATCTGCGGCCCAGCAAAAATATCAGACGTTGCATTGTGTTTTCCTGCCATTTAGTTTCTTGTGCTTACGTTTCACAGCTCCAGGAGCAGCTGAAAGCTTCATCGTCATCATTGGCCCACTTCATGCATGCTTACTGGAGGATGAAGGCTCCCCAACCAAACAATCTCCAGTTAGTCACACCCTGTGCGAGACGACTCCACCACACGCCTGGAAATTTTCCAATCTCATCACACCATCTAATACCCTGCTACCATCAACTGTTTTTCCCTTTCCTAGAAGCACATATTCTCTTATTCCAATGGACCACTGGCTATCTCTTATAAGCATTACAGCACTCGTCCAGTTCCACATCTTTTTCTTACTCGTAGCCAGAATATTAGCTACTTGTGCCTATTAGCTGCCATATTCCTATCTCTTAATGGTATGTCTACACCTTTCACAGCATTGCTCATCATGCAGTCTTTGAACTACTTTCAAGGTTCTTTATTATTTTCTCATTATTGGTCTCATAGGCTTGTACTGGGAGCATTCAAAAATGCATTACAGCAGAAAAAATTTGCTCCTAGAGCTTTCATTAGCAGTTTCTTGATCACATACAACTTATATATAGTTTTCTTTGATGCTGAAACAGACAGGTGCCAGACTGCAAGATTGCACCAAGAAGCAAGATATCTTTAGGAGAAAACTCTCTCTGCCACTACTAAATCATGTCATGAATAAGGCACACCCCATACTCTCCAGGCTAGTGTACCCGACATGGCAAACTATCACAGGCACCTAGCGACCTTCTGAGCTATGCCTCCGAGATCTTACTGGCACATGCTGATGTAATCTTGGAGGCCATAACTTGACTACTTGAGGACACTGAGCAAGATAACAAGCTCTGTAGCTGCTATGCAGAAGCGTGCTTGTTTAAGTGAGCAGATGACATTTGGCAGTGCATTCCATGCTCAAAGCACACCGGTAAGTTACATAATGTCGCCTCAGCGCTGTTTGCTGCTTGCTGCAGGAAATTGCACTTCTTGTCATGCAAGCCTTTACAATGCCGATCGCCCATGCTAACATGGGCAGGAAGCTTCCTTTCCTAAACAATCATTGCTCCATGGTCAGCAAAGAGTGGTCACTACTCACGTGATGAGTGGGCTGTCAAGCAGGTGATTCGAAATGGTGGACAGTGGTGCACCGTCTGGTGGCTGAGGCTGAAGGTGCAGCGGCATATGGTTGAAATGGGAACTGAATGGCCCAGGCACGGGTTGCACATCTGCCGCGTTTGGCGGTGATGTTGGCGGGCTCGTGTACTTGTGCTCATCATGGTCCTCCTCCAAGATGGTCTCCATGGGAACAAACTCCGACTCCTCAGGGTCGACACTGCAGTGGGGAAAAAGGGAATTCCAAATGTTGTGTCATGTCTGCACTTTTGTTCCACATGTGGGTACCAGAAGCCTGAGGGAAATGATAAAAGCATGTAGCATGTAGAGATAGGTACTTCTTTGGCCTATGAGCAATAGAACAGTCGAGCATTGCTTGATGTGCCATGAGCACATAATAGTTATTTGTCTTTGTGGTTCTTTCTATCAGCGTATCACTACTGAAGTAGTACGCTAGCGCACTTATGAATTTCTTTATAGGTGCAGTGAGGTCTCAGAATCAATGTCTGTACTATTCAAGTGTACTTCATCAAAAACATCAATTTCACAGTCTATAAGCAAGCTAACTGCTATGTTGCTCCTGAAGCAATTTGTATATGACCTAAGAGCCCACTAAAGCCAGAGAAAAGCTTTAAATGAGGAAAGAGCAAAGCTATGCTAGGGATGTGGCAACACTCACTCGAGGGTCATGGCCGAACCCAGGTGTGGCTGAGTGCGGAGGTTCACCGAGGACTTGGTGTAAGGAAGCTGCGGTTCTGCCTCATCCCAGTAGATATCGCGCACCAGCCGGGGGTGTCGCTGGTGCATGTCATCAACGATTTGAAATGATACCTGCAGGCCCCAGTGAAAACACCAACATTAGAAGAACGAAAAGAGGTATACAATATTGTCATGTTGTAGTGACAGTAAAGAGTAAAGGACAAAAACTGCCAATAGCGCTGGTAAAAAATGAAATTTTTTTTAACTTGTGCCCTGCAGAACAAGCAACACTCAAAGCGCAACGATAGTGGCGAGCACTGTCATTGATTGGTCATCGAAACCTGATGTACGGGTCAAGTGCACTGACTATTTATATGACTCATCGTATATCCGAGCAGAATCCCTGGTGCTCGCTTATAATTGGCAAAAAGATTTGCGAAATTTCGTATACACTCTTGCTCTGAGGCACGTCTTGCTCACCTTGTAACAGTGGTTAGATGATGAAAAAACTGTTGCAGAAAAAAAGAATGTATGTGTGTGAACATTAAGGTTCATTGTCATAGCATATGCAAATCGCAGTGAGCCTTAGGTGTGAGCCTTAGCCTTAGGTGCTAAGCACCAGGTGTTGTATAAAATCGCACATAAAGTACTGCACTTTGAGCTGATTCACTCGCTTCCTTGACAGTATACCTGTTGCATCACCTGTCAATGAGGTCAGTTAGCATTCACTGTGATGAGGAATGCCTCATTAGCATTTGAGCTGTCAAAGTGTCATCCATTTGGAATGAAAGCCTACAGGATAATCATACTCATTGATAGATAGCTGGTAAATGTTCATTAATGTATTACTATAAAAATATCTATAGATATCTGCGTTGGGAATTATGTTGGCCACACTTTCTTCATAAAGCAGAAGAAAGTTGTACTTATGTACCATGTGCTTCAGGTAGGAGGATCTGATATTTTTCGAGGCAGTGCGTTAGAGATGTTAATGTCTCCTTTTTTGGAGATGTATGACCACCAGTGGTGGACGTCAGTAAACTAGCGATAATCACTGATAACCAAGCAGTAACTAAGACTTGCTCGTAAACTTTTTTAATTAGCTGCTTTGGGATATGCATCGAAATTGCGGATTTGGAAGATGGCCAGCCCTGAAGGCATGTCCACTTAGTAGGAATCTCGAAACTAGCAGCAGTTGTGACGCATCGTTCCCCAGAGTGCAAAGAAAGGTGTCGGTGTTCCTGTTAAAATTTCCCACCGAAGCCTCCCTTTCACAGTGCGGCACAAAGTTAAGCGGGACACCCCACTGTGTTTTGCCATGGAGTGACAGAAAAGCCTTGCAACAGCCATATGAAGGAGAAGGAGCCCACTTACCTGCAGGTTTCTGTCAAGGCACCAGTTCAGCTCAAAATCATCGTCGTCTTCACCAAACGGGTTTATGAGTTGTTCTGCCACCTGCGACACACATCAGTTGCACAATGAAGCTGTTGATGTGCTACAGCATGAAGAAAAAGAGGTACGGCGAGACATAGGCTTGAAGCACACAAAATTGTGGTGATATGACTGTGAGGTGGTAGTACACTGGGTTGGTGATATTATATACGTTTCATTCTATTTCAGTTCTACTGTACCTATGTACTGCAATTTGCTTTTCACTAATTTAGGCTAGTTGGTAGATCACACTGAAGCTTTAAATTTTAGGAAAAACAAAGCACGGCATAAGTATGCAACAGTTCAGACCAAGATGAAAATTTTGCAGTTATGTTAGATTGGTGGTACATTAGTTAGTTGTCCATTATTCTATCTGAGAAGTTCACTGGTTTACAGTTACGTGCAAGCTGAAATCCACTTGTACAGACTGCACTGGAATTTGGGGGTGAATTTTTAATTGTTGACATTCAAAATGACCGAAGCGGTGGTTAATTGACTAACACTTGTCAGGTGGCCGATTGATCGCAGTTTGTCAGCTTGTCTGCATTTTGTGTCAACTGACAGTTCTCATTAACAGATGGTCCTAATTGGCAAAAAAAATTGATTTGGAATTATAAGTTGTGTGTGTTGTGGCACTTTAGGAAATGAGGATGGCACTGGTACAACAAGCAACTGTTCATACATGCCGTAGGCTCACTTTCAAACGGATCCAGTCCCATCTTGTATATCTGATATCAACACGTCTGAGCATGCAATATTTGGGCATACTGATACTGTGTGACTCGAGGATACAACTCCACCAATATAGCCAAAGAGTGCCATCAGTATTAACTGGTGCCAGCCAAAAAAAAACAGATTTAGGATTATGTGTACTGTGCAGATAGACTGTACACAGCTGCAACGCTGTAAACAAAAACGAAGTTCAGTGACCATCATGTGACGTGGTACTTTGACCTTGTCTTCTTTGTTGTATGTAATCCATCAGGAGTGTTGCCACCTACTGGTGTGAAGCGGTCGTAGCACAAACTGGTATCAGCATCAAAACATACAGATTTGAGCATGTTAGTGTTCTGAAGGAAAGAACATCATTAGACATGCCAGACTGGCAGCACCAAGTGTCAAAATTAAATTTTGGGTTTTACTTGTCAAAATGATGATATCGTAATGAGGCACACCGTAGCGGGGAACTCCGAAATAATTTTGACCACCTGAGGCTCTTTAACGTGTGCCCAGAGCACGGTACAGAGGCACTTATGCCCCCATCAAAATGTTGCCGCCGCGGCCGGAATTTGATTTTGTGTCTTGGGACTTGGCTGTGCAATGCCAAAGCTGCCATGCCATCACAGCAGGTGGACTGCATATCTGATGAAACAGGCAGGGATGAAGAGTAGGTGGGGCCATGTTGTACAATGCATTCCCCTAGCACTCGTTACATATCGGCACTTAATGGTTCCACTGCTGACCACGAACTGGCCGTGTAAACCTGTTAAAACTGAAGATGGTTGAAATCCAGCTGATAGCCAAACTTTCACGTAAGGCACAAAGAGCCAAGGTTGGGGCACCAGTTGGTTGCAGTACGTGTTTATTGAGGTGCACTACTGGCAACAAAAAGGAAAGGAAAGGACCTTTTCCTTGCCTGTGTGTAACTCGGTAGTGCATTTCAGTCGGCGAAACTTGAGGCATGACGTGCAAACGTTCTCACCTTTAACCAGCCCATGTAGAAGAAAAACTGCAGGATGGTGAAGACCGGGATGTACAGGTCAATCTCATCACTCGAAGAACTGAGGTACTGGCGGCCCATGACGGTGGCCAGGAAGTAGGTGTAGATGGCCAGCGTCACCACTTGTGTGTAGACCAGGGGAATGCTGATCCAGTCATAACTGTACAGCATGCCACAGCAGCCTCTGAACTCGTGCATCTCCTATGGGGACGGAAGAGAGAAAAGGGCGGTCAGTGACTGGCACGCAACTGGGAAGGTGGACGGTCGCTTCAGAGGCAAAAGAGACCGCCCGCCACCGAGAGCGGCGTGGCCGGGACAGTGTGGTCTGGGCAGCTGCGGGAGCTCCCTGGAAAGAACTTCTGCTGGCTGCTTTGCTTATCATTCAATGCACGCTATCTGCGGTGTTGCAGCACTGCTAAAATTCAGGCTTTAAGGTACGAAAAACTCGGCGCTATTCCCAATGCGTAGCAAAAAAATTTAGACGTGGTGGCTGCAGGTATATATGCAGATCGAACATATAAATTTCTGGTGAGCATGCCAACCACATAATGGATGTTCTTTTTATGCGTGAACCATTTCTGTATCCTTGGACTGATTGAGGTGTCAAGATTGACATCAAAGTGGTGCTATGTGTATTGCCATTTTTCATTCAGGAAAACAAATTTAGAGTTCAAAGGAGTAGCTAGAGAATGGTGCTGGAGCACCTTTGAGTGTTTTGTCCTTAACTTTAAACAAGGACCTGTAATTATGGAAAGCAAATGTGAGATTACTATTCCAATTGAAAGGCTGATTGTTCTATCGATGTACAGAACTATACTGTTACATGTATCAGTTGGTCTGCTTAGGCATTGTAGTAGACCCATCTGTTGTGCTATTAGGTGCAGCAGTAAAGTTTCTATGCTACACACAACCGTGATATCCATAATACTTTTATTTGCCCCATTATTATTAATGTGTTGCTTTATGCCAGCGCAAGGTAAATGTGTAGTAAGTGTCCGGCATTGGCTTACTTTGTAGCACAAATTGTCAGCAGGCCATTGTGAGTCTGTCCTGGGAAGCCCTTTACGAGACATTATATCACCTAAGCAAGCCATCCATGCTCTTGTTTAAATTCCCGTGATACAACACAGGCTTAGAGTCAAGGCTGTGGACAAGTCTGAGACACTGTAGCGGCTATGCCCTCCTGCCTGTCCTCATTATCACTCCTTTGCTCCCTTTGCCTTCCATTTTTGCAGAGTAGCAGGATAGAGCAGTAATACATGACAGTGACCTCTTTCTCCGCCTTCTCTTAAATAAATTTCCTTTCTGTCTATCTCATCGTCTCATACAGTCTCTGTGTCAACAATCACAGCCAGCAGAGTTCCTGCCAGAAAGCCCAGCAGTGCCGCAAACCCATCACCAGCCACAATCTTCCCGTCGGCATGGTGCCCTTTGGGAAGCAGCCGGCGAAGAACCACAGAGGTCCATTTCCAGGGACACCACCGCTCAAGAGAGATCCCTGGGAACCAGCTGAGCAGTTGTTGCTTACACTGCTCGCTCTCTCTCTCTCCCTCTCGCTTTCTCAGCCTCCACAGAGCAACATCTTCAGTCAGATGATCATCGGGGGGAAGCATGATGGCAAGCTGTGGTGGACAAAGAGGCAGGTAGGACACGTGAAACCAACGCCGGCCCTGGGTGGGGGGAGAGGACGAGGGGCACCCCGTGCCACAGCTGGGGTAGGGGAGGTTCAGTACCCCGAAAGGCCGGCGTTAGGGGTTTGGCATGGCAAAAGTTTCTCTCGCTCGATCATTCACGGCCAGTGTTTTTTGTTTAAGGCTGTGGCCACACCTGGAGCAGGTGCTTGAGCAGGATGTCATCCTTGATGCGTCCTTCCTTGCGGGCACGGACGGCCAGCGCGACGAACCACTGCGCCGGCACCCACCACTTGCCGTGGGCCACCGGGATCGAGTCGTACACGCGCCGCTCCTCCTTGGTCATCAGGCCTGGCAGGGGGACAGGGAGGGGAATGCAGTCGTTTTTGGTCACGTCATTCAGGTGAGTTGGCAAACTCCTTATAGAATTTTGCCAGCTAAAACAGAGCAACGTATTCTTAACAGCGTCCTGCAACGGCAGCCATCATTCTCGTGGAAATTTTAATTTTTTTTAATGCTGCATGAGCTAAGGCTTTTCTGTTAAAAACAATTTGCTTTAGTAGTAGTGTTTATTTACATACTATCAAGGCCCGAGGGCATTACAGAGAGGAGCTTTACAGAGGAGCTCTTGATTTCATCATGCAAGGCATGCGGCATTGGTCATGCGTGATCATTTGCATATATTGTTGTGAGAGTACACCTGTTGGCACCTGTGTGGCAAAATGTAACCACCTGCCTATCCTCAACTAAAGTCTTTGTGATCCAGTAATGGGATTAGATTGATACGAAGTTTTAACTCAGGCCCAGCTCTAGTTTTCCAGCACATGTGAAATAAAGATATACAGTGGTTAGATGTATAACAAATCTAAATGAAGTTCGTTGCGCATGTGCTACCCATGTGTGTGGCATGACAGAGCAGACCAAACACAATCACATACACCTGTAGTGTCTTGGCATAATATTTTCGCAAATAAAGTTGTTTTCTTTTTGGTCTCTCCTACACTGATGACCATTTTATTGCTGTTAGAATATTATAGAAACTAAACATGATCCATGGCAAATGACATGCATTTGCTACCTCATTTATGGGAGTTTTCTGAAAGCACTATTCAGCAAACAAGCTTGTACACTCTTAAGCTAAATATGATGCATCTACTTTGGCTCTTTTAAACTGTCAGTTAGGTGATGTTTCACAGAAATGCAATATCTGTCTGTATTGAAAACACAGATGTAGCTGCAACATTGTGCTTCAATTTTCTAAAATGTTGCGACAGTCATTACCATTTATCAGATGCCCAAATCAACCATCAGTCACCAGAACTTGACGGGCTTTCTAAAATGCCCTGTTTGATTCAAGTTGTTTGAGCACCTGCTTGATAAAAGCGTTTCCTGCGTTTTATATATAGTTGAGTTGGAAAATCACACATGAATGCCTCCTTTTAGGTCAAAGGATTTACATAAACCAAGAAAATGAATGTAGAAATTTCTACTTCTGATTCTGCCAGCATGTGCAAGATAACATATATACAAGTGGATGGAACTACTAGTAGTGTAGATCTTTGTAACTGTGTGTAGCAATACTATGTTAAGATTAAATAGACTTAAACGACTACCGATCTTGAAATGGTCTTGTTAATGATGCCATCTCAAACTGGCATGAATAAATCATTCGAAATAAAGGCTGACTTGTGTTTACAAACAAATCTGGTTCCCGTGTGACATGTATGGCATTGTGAAAGCGACGCAATGTGTTTTCCGGTTGACTGGCACAATAACACAATGCTTCCCATAAATTTCACGGCTCGTGCAAGCACAGCACGCATGCATAGTGCGTCATAGGTCATGGCAAAAGCGTTGCCGCGTGACATCACAAACACGAGCTCATTATCTCATATTTTTCAATCATTTTGCGTGCAGCATGGTCCGTCTGGTACTGTAGAATAACATGCCTAATAAAGCTAGCTCACAGCAATAAAAGCAGTCAATTTACATTGTGCAAGACAACTGCATGAAATAAAACAGTGAGTTGTGCAAAAGATAATGGCAGTCATTGTGAGATCACAATTAAATGCAAATTTTTTTAAAAAACACATTAGCTACATCTATGCTGGCACTAGATACTCCTGCGTGTTCCTTGCTTTCTTGCATAAGTTCTTTAGAAAGAAGACAAGGTAAATTTACATGGTATATGTATATATTTGTACTAAATGGGCATTACAAATAATTCAATGCATCATAATTGCATGATATTTTTGCATTTCTTGCATTAATTTCCTCATTCCATTGTGACGCCTGATATTTTTTTCCGCACCCTCAGCTTTTTTTTTCATGTCGAGCTTTCATTTGTTTTTTTGTGTGTTTTTTGTGCGCAAATGCGTCGGTGTTGTCTTCCTTCACGTCAACTTTGGGTGACACGCCTTTCATTTTTTTTATACCAAGAGGTGAGGTAGGCCGATCACGGAGACAGTACAGTCTATAGTGCAATATGGTTAATTTGCAGCTATATTTTATCACTAATTATGACTGCACCATTAGCTTTACGTGCTCTACGACTAATTCTCACTTGTCTCGTTGAGATCTACAACTTGATACCTCTTGTGACTCGCTACGATGTTCTGGAGGCACTGAAGGACTGTTTTCTGACCAAGAGGCCGGTAGATACCGAGATCCCATGCATGTCAAACCCATGCGAAGTTACCAAAAAGAAAAGAAAGAAAGTAAGAAAAGGCCTTGTCTTCAAAACAGTTCTTCTCTTAGCCCACATTTCTACACAATGTAGACTACAATTGCTGACTCACCAGCTTCCTCCATATGGTCGAGCGTTGGGAAGCGTTTCTTGACAGCTGTACTGATGCCTTGGAAAGTGAGCGCTGACAGGAGAGACAGGTAGCGGGCCATTGTGCGCCGAATTACGCGGCCACGCTCGTCAGTGCCGTTCACGTAAGCTGCTATGGCCATCACCGCCCTGCGATACGAGACGAACATCCGACATGAACTCCAGCATATATGTCACCATATCATTCTAGTGAAAACAGCAGGGAGGTTGAAAAAAAAAAATATGAGGACAGTTAAGCTCTTCTTGTGAGTTGTGAATGCGAAAGCATTTATGTCCAGCTGAATGGCACTGAGCAGTCCTTCAAGTTTTGTGCAGTGAGTAGTGTACCGTAGCGGTAAGGGCTGTCCGAGTTGGCAAGTAGCAGCCCGCGGTGCCAACACCACAGGCCACCGGCGTTTTGCATGATGAGAGACCAAGGAAGTAGCAGTGGTCACCAAGGCTGGCAGGCATGCACAGCAGATATGCCCAGTGGAGGTGAGAGAGATAGATAGATAGATAGATAGATAGAGAGAGAGAGAGAGAGAGAGAGAGAGAGAGAGAGAGAGAGAGAGAGAGAGACTGCATGCCAGCTTCAGAGGGTGAGAGCACGGACGACGTGGCATCGCGGTGATGCGCTCTACCTCACGCAACACCTGGCACGGCACTGTGGCAGCAGGCATTTGCTTTCGCCCGCTCTGCTCCGTCGAGGTGTGTTCGTGACGTGGTGTTGCAGCCAATGGCAATGCGAGTTTAGGTGCCGTTTTCCAGCTACACACGACAGATGCTGGCTTTTTCGCTCAGTGGGTCATTTGATGCTTTTGCATCACAAACTATGTTCTCAACTGATGTTATGGCTACTGAGGTAGTGACAGCGAGGAGATAATGCTGTGAGTACAGGTACTACAAGCAATTTGTGCCAGTTGCAGTGATGCATTGCAACGTGCCAACTATGTAGAGGCAGCCCACCAACAAACAAGAGTTGTCAACTGCTGGCTGTTCCAAAAACAAGTAGCACTTTTGCCCTCTGTGAAGCAGTGGCAATGATAGCTACCACATATACTACGCATACTGACATTCGCACTGCTTTCTGCATCACTCCCAAAACACATCTGCAGTTGCACATCGACAATCTGCTGTAGAGAGTCACAGGTTTCGCTTCCCTATTTTCTCTGCTGAGCTTCATTACTGATTGCTGACAATGCCTTATTTATTTTGCTTTGATGCTGATTTATTAATGTCTCATTCACTGCAGCATGCATTGCAACAACTGTGTTATGAGGTAATGCAGGCCTCAGTGCTTGTACAGCTCCGTCACCCTTGTATCACTATTGGAGGGTGTGTCATTTCATTTAAAGAGGTGAAGGTGCCAAGTGTTCTAACAGCAGAGATGCCTTCTTTTCTCAAAAATATTTATTCTATCTCCTGCATGGCAACATGATGATGATGATGATGATGATGACCATTAGGCATACTAAAATGACGACCTACAACCATGACATAAAGTAATGTAGGCAATCTATGGTGAGATTGTGAATACTTGTTTCAAAATGTCTTTTTGTCATTGCAAGTCATGATTTGCTTTGTCGGCACCATAATCTTACTTGAAGCCCTTAATGACCTCTTATAATAAAAAGGACAACAATAAATAGGATAACTGTGGATTTATTTTAGTATTTTCAGCTTGACATCAGGTGTCAGGGCTAAAACAAAGCTGCAGACATCCCTTTACTCTATACTTCAAAGAACTCTATCCAACATTAGCATCTTTATGTGCTGACTCATTACTTTTTCGTTGATTACTGGTCGTTCAACTCACATTTGAACTTGAGCTCCGTGTCAGTATAACAACATGGCAGCACAAGAGGCGTGTAATTAAAATTGCACACCAACAGCTGCTGATGTACACACGTGCCCCTTCACATCAGAAATGGCCCAGTGACAGGGAGACAGATTTAGATGCTGCACTCTCTGCCTCCTGGCATTTATAGCACGTCTCCCCGGTTGTCTGATTTCTTGGAACAGAGCGCTTGGTTCCTCTGTGACCTGTCTTGGTTGGCGCAAGTATGCACACAGCCGTTGCCTGGAATCATTGACTCTATACCCTTTGCTTTGCGAGGCATGTGGGCGGAGCGACAGCTGCTCATCACGCCACTGCTCTGTCTGCACGACCCGCTCTGTGTTGGCGGTGTTCCCATGATTAAAAGAGTTGTTCCTCTACCTCATATTAGGTTTGGCACGCACATCCTTGTTTGCACGTACTGCCAGTAAAAGGTAGTTGATGAGCATTAGTATTAATGTTTCATGGGCCCACTAAATATGTTGGCGGTACATGGAAGAGGAGTGTCAAGAGAGGTTATGATTGCACTACTACCTAACTACTAACAGCTAACAGTGCATAGACATTCAGATGTTGCACAACTGCTTGTGAATGTCTTCTGTATGGTGTGTGTTGTACACTGACAGTTTGTGTATATAAAACATGGAGCAGAAAATAACCAAGCAATCAAGCTGCCTCTCTGTGTTTTATGTAATTTGTGTGCATCTAATTTCGTTATTTAATAATTTTGGCGTCCCATTGTTTCATATCAGTGAGCTTTACCATTGTAACATTTTATTGTGTGGAACCAGCTGTCTGACTAGCAAGGTGACTGAAATATATGATGCATTTATATATGTATACTTGTTATGAAGCTATTAATTGTTGTAAGTGTTATGTCAGTAGTCATTTAATGGGCACCTACTATAACAATATTCACTATATGTAAAAATACAACAGCGCATATGCTCTCATATACTCTGCATCCCTAACTACATGTAGTGTTTCGGGCTGTGGTCGGTATATGACTTTGCAGAGGAAATATGCATCACTTCACTTCTTTGTGAGCCTAATCTCTGAGATACTGCACATTCTTCTGATCAAAAGGGTTAGCAATGTTTTCTTTCGTTAGTTCCGAGTCAGGACTTATGCAGGTTAGGGGAGTCAAGATATAGTGGGGATTTTTATAAAACTTGGTACAGTTTTGTAGTCTACACAGTGAAGTGCTGTTTTGCACACTTTCAAACCCGCTAATGCTTGATGGCGAACACTTCCAAACTGATCGTGATAACTAGTGAACAACACATTTAAGCAGCACATATGTATGGTAAGACTGTGTGCGCCATCTTGCATATGACTTAATCGTACTGGCAAGCACATCCAACAAGGTTCGAACAGGTTAATTCTGAAAAAGCAGTCTGAGTGGCTAGTACTTGGTTCGTGGAACTGCTAATACCATGGGGTTAGTACGCAGCAGGAATTCTGACAAGCTTGAACAGTCGGAGCAGCCACCTTCGAGAAAGTGGTTGCATGGCGTCACTGCTCTTGAGTGTGAAAGGCACGATAGGGAATATGGCCTAACTGGACCACAAATTTCGATACGGTACAGCTCAGAGCTACACAAAATGCCGTGCACGGTCAACAGCACTTGCCATCAACATAAACTGAGAAATTAACGAGAATAAAAAAAAAAAAGTGAAAACGTACCTTGCAGGAGACTATGTTAGGCCACCAGAATCATTGGTGTCTGCCAAGTCGTTATAATAGTACATGCTGGCTTCAAAGCTCGATCTCCGAGCGTCAGTGAAGGTAGTGTCATGTGAATTAGGAAATGGAGATACGCAAGGATACATTCTAGCTTACTTTGACTGGTTTATGTTTCACTTCATGTAGACGCTATACATCCAGAAACTTCACATGAGGGCATGCCATGGTTCGTAGTGGAGATGCTATTGTCCATATGGGAATGGTTCATGGGCATGCCAGGGCTAAGGTTCAGCACGCTGTGGCTCATTTACGAGCCTGTTCTGGCAAGTGTGAGACTCACTTGTCGGGCCAGGGCACATTCATATACTGCTGCCACCAGCGACCGACGACAATGGACACGTAGAAGCCAAGCACGAAGGAGAGCGGGATCAGGTCCGTGAACTTTTCACAGTACTTGGCCAGGCTTTCGAAGACGCTGTGTGAGAAGACAGAAAGGGACCAAAACTTGTAGAGTGTGACAATATGGTAGCCTATCCAGCTCCAGAACAGGAGGTGTATGCGTGTATGAACTGTGTCGTATTTTATCCAAGTGACCACTGCCAACCAAAACTATGCTAACCGAACAAGACACTTCAGAGAGTGGAGGGGTGCCCATTAGGGTGATATAACCTCCCAGCAGTCAGTATCAGTCCTGAAATTAGTAAGAAATGCTACAAAGTAAATCGATACAGGTTTCTAAGAAAAAAAAAAGAATCAACATTTGGAGAAAAAGAAAGAAAACGACTGAAGTTCTGACCATGAGGCTTTCTTTCTAAGGAACCAGTTTTTGTTTCCTTTGTAGCTTTGTGCTGCTGTAAGGTATATACTAACTCTCATGGATTGGCTCTTGTTCATGACTGGCTTGTTACAGTCAACTGAAGTAGCTAGCAGGTCTTAAGCATGAACCTTTTTGCACTGCAGGCAAACTTCAGTAGTAGTAGCAAATGTATACATATTTGATCATAAGCGCATATTTGATGAAAGTTAATGTTGATTACTTTGAGAATAGGTACTTTGAATCACTTAGATTTGAAACAAAAGTATTTGATTTGTATTCAAGATGGAATTTTTCATTCCGCTTTCATGAAATTTACAAACTCCTCATATGAAAGGCTCAGGGGCAAGGAACTATAGAAGCTAGAAACTTGTTTGGCTAGCAGATCAGTAAGAGTGCTCACACTTTTTGGTGTTCGTTGAGTATGTGCCGGTAGAGGGCGCTCAGTCCGAAGTACAAGGTGCAGAATATGATCATCTCCCGGTAGAGGAGCTTGTAGATGCTGCCGCGCCATCGCAGCAGCAGCTTGGCAAAGCCGCACAGCCGAGCCTCGGAGACGTTCAGCGAGTACGTGATCGTCATGGTGGAGGCTTGGAGCTATTCCTGAGAGTCTTCAATGAGTCTTTCGAGAGTTCGCTGCCAATGCACCCAGCGTCAGTTCAGGTTCAGGAAGTCGAGCTCTAGAGGAATCAGTGCCTTGGATACACTTCCTGAAAATTGTTTCTGCGAGGTCTGTTGTCTTCCTGGTGAGTCAGAAGAAGCCAGGAATTCCAACAGGAGGCAGCACTGGTGGCCGACGGCTCTTGTTCCGAGCCAGTCGGCACTCGCTGCAGCACAAACAGGAGACGGGCAACCTTGGTGCCTCTTGCTTCACACGGCAGCTGTGGGTCTGCCGCTTCTGTTTGTGAAGGCTGGATGAGGAGATGATGCGCCGCTTCTAAATGGCCTAGCTGCTCTTATCAACTAGGTCCTGCAAGGGCCTAGCTCACTCTGCAACAGAGATAAAGAAAAGCAACAACAAATAAGTGTGGCGTAGCAGAAGATTTGATTAGCTATGCTGTCACTACATTGGTGAAATAGTAACAGACTGCTGGGCAGATAAACAGGAACAGTTCTATGTGGAAATGTGCTGTTCTACAGATACATGTACAGAGCATCGCATTTTGTTGCTGCAGTCATACTGCACAATGAGCACTGGTGTAGCATACAATAGCTATTACATGCAGGAAGAAGCGTAGCAGAAGTGAAAGTTGCATAAGCTGGAGATTATCTCCCATCTTTTCAGTCATTGGTTAAGACCTCTTAAATTATATTCAAGGGCAGCACACACTGTGGTTCAAGAACAACTCCACCAAGAGGCTTGGTGTTAATGAATGTCGAACTATAAAGGCAGTGACATCTTGATTTTGTCATTTCTTGTCCGACCGATTGCAGTGAGATATGAAGCTGTGGCAAGAAATCTTATAACTCGTTACAGCCATGAATAAACCTAAGCAGTTTATTCATGGCTGTAGTCTGCATGTCATGATATTGTCATCTCGTCACGATGAAGTGGCGAAGTGTGTGTTGCAGTTGCACCTCTTTGAAAGAAAGCCAAATTATAGATCCTGCATCATATAGTGGTGTGGGCAGACGTGGCTGGCGAATGCCACAGGAAAACAAAACAAAAAGAGTTGCCTGTCACTGCTATACTAAGGGCACTTCTCAAGAGAAAGCATAGTGGTCATGAATTTAAAATACATTTGCATCGTTCCTTGTAGAGCTATTCACTCAAATGAAGTTTAGAATGTCTTAACCTTTGTCGCTGGGACCAACTGCAGAATCGGCGAACGTGCAACTTTACTTTTTTCCTTAATGGTTGGTATGTCCTTGTTTTTTTCATTCAGAATTGGGGCCATATATAGAGATCATACTTTACGAAAATCACTCAGAAAACGAAATATTCCTGAGCGCGAGCGCAGCCACTGCAAGAAAGCATCCACAGCGTACAGAAATTTATTTGTGTCACATAAACTTCTCCTTGTCTTTATGCTGTGCACACGTCGTGCTTTCGTGGCAACTAAGACGCCGAACACTTACGCTTTCCCCCCCGCCTCGATCATGTTCGTGCTCGGTTGAGTAGGCGACGACGTACATGCGTTGCTAGCGTAGCAGGCAACCTTCGCTCGCCATGCTTGATTGCTTCGCGGTAAACGCATTGCGTATCGCATTTGTGTCATCGGGGTCGACGCAGCCATTCAAGGGTGCAGATTTAACACGCGCTGCAATGCTTAAAAGTTCGCTATGTATATAGTACCGTGCAGTGGTGATTCGCAGCCGTGGGGTACATGTGGTTATCGAGACTTGGAATGAAACGATAACGGCCGAGCTGATGACACGCACCCCGCCCGAGACAGGCAGGCGCAGTTGAGTTGTCATGTCCGATATCACTTTTGGCAGAAATTTCATATCGTGCGCTGGTCGACCTAGCGTCGCAAGCCTCTGCAATATGTACGTCGGTGGACGTGCAAGATGGAGCAGAAGTAGTCTAAAAATAACCTAAAATAATAATAAAAAGTTCCGCGGACTCTGTAACGATCGCATGTGCGGTAATATTTGTCGCAGGCGTGGTGACGAACGTGTACTGAAAGCCACACGCTTCGTTGTCTTAACTGGGTTGGATTACCGTGAACGTGCTAAAGAAAATAAAGAAAAAGCGGCAAGAATAATAAAAAACAAGAAAAAAATATTAGACGAGCACGCGTCTATGAGCTGGAACCTGTATTCAAGAAGCACAGGCGCGCATAATTCTTTTGTTAAAAACTTTTCCTAAATAAAAAAAAATCGCTTCCTCCAGTTGTAGATACAAAAGCTTAATTTTAAATGCAGCAAACCTAATCAAAATCGGTGAAGTCGTTGCCAATACGGACGATTTCTCTGTTTATACGCACGAGCTCATCGTTACTATTATGGGCGCGCTAACCAATCGCAGGGCTCCTCTGCCAAGACCAAATCCATAATATACCGCACGGTTACTGCGATTGGCTATCGTGCAGGCACCAGCCAATCGGATTGCCGTTCTCCGTGCAAACATGTTCGTCGCTACACTCGGCCTCCGACTGGCTAATTAAGACGCCTGTAAGTTGGTCTACCGAGATCGTACGCGTTGACGCAGGCTCAATTCGACGAAGGTGCGATTACTCGGGAAACGTCACACGAACGCAATACAGCGGCGCAATTTATGCTTACCATGCCGCTAACGCTGATTATGCGCCGCTGCAACGTGGGTTGAAACGAAAAAAATAAATTATTAAAACAAAAATAAATGTCGGCTTCGCCACAGCGCTCCGGGACACAAGGAAAAGCGTAGCTCGCAGTGATGTCACAAAGGCCTACGGCGACATTTTGCCACTGCGCGCCTACGATGCTCGGCGGACTAACCGAGGAGGGAAAAAAAAGAGAATAACGCACTGCCAGCGCAGGGTATAGAGATGTAGATTTCACCCAGATGTAACAACGCGACCAAGGTGCACTCCGTGACCGGCTGCGGAGCGAACGTATATAGCACAACAAAAAGCGTGGCGCGGCCGCGTCACGTTTCTGTACTGCCACCTCGCACATGCGCCTCTATCGCCATTTTCATATTTTCCGTCCCCCTTTTCCCGCAGCATCAACCATGCGAAACCGAAACTGTCACTGTGAACGGCGCGTCGCGCGCAGCGCTTCGACGCGGCGGAACTGGTTGCGACCGGATGGGCGAGACTGCGAGGGCGGCAGCGGTGGTCGAATATAAGCGAGAGAAATCTGACGATCCCGTTTTCACTGCGCGCATGTATACGGCTTGCAGTACCCCTGCATGGGCCGGCGCCGAACAGACGGCTTAGGCCTAAAACTGGGTTACTGCAGTGTGACGCAGAGGCAGCCACCCTGAAGGAGGTAGCCATGACGGGAAACGATCCTTCGCGTCGTCCGGCGAACGCGCGCAGACATGTTTTAAGACCCGGTTTCAGTTGACATTTCAGGCGTGCCTCGGCAGCTGCTAAAATGTCAGCGCGAACGTCTGCTCGGTAGCGCGCGCTGCATCGATCGCCGGAGAGTGCTAGCTGATGTCACGCCGCAGTCGACGTATCAGGACGCTGCAGTTGGCTACAACGTCAGCGAGTGCGGCTTTGTATGTATACGTATACTTTTAAAGCAAGCTACACTTAAGAAAGATCAAACGCGCCGGTTCGGCGATGTCGCAATCTCCGCAAATGGCTGCACAGTTCAGCGCAGTGCGAGTCAACAGTGTCGCAATGCGCTGCGGTGCATTCAGGCGCCCATGGCGATTCATATGCAAAGCAAGGAGGTTTGCCATTCCGGCACTACAGTAGCCGGCGCTGCGGCGCCGGGCAAGCAATGGTGCTCGTTTAATTAATCTTCGAAGAACTCGCAGCAGGAGTCGCTGTCGTTTCTGAAAGCATAGTCATCATTTCATGGACCTTCCCGTGAACAAACTTCGCCCGAAAACTGACCGTATAGCGGACCGTTTACCGTTTCAAACCGGACGCGGCTTCGCGCGTCTTACGTAAGAATGTAAGGGCACCCGACGCCAAGATGCCCGCGTGCCGATGTAATATGCGCCGCACGGTGCACGCTCTGCGATCTCTCCGAGTTAATTCAAAACGTGGCCGTCTTTTAATGTAGCGTAGTGATGGTATCTGCATTAAAACACAAAAACTGCACGTAGCCCGAAGCCAGTGGCCACTCAGTCCCGCTTTGCATGAAAAAAGAAAAAAAATCGCGATGCGAAGAGGCAAAGGAGAGACTCACCGTGCGAAGTTGTTCCAACGTTGTAGGCAGCTCGCCTGTGCTGAGGGCAACATTTGCCCGGTGAGGTGCGGTTTTTTCCGATTCGAAAATCGGAAAACACCGAACCGACGGTGGGGCCGGGCGACGGGCTTTCCGAGAAAGGCGGGTCCAGTCAATGGACCCCGGCTTCTTGCCTTCTCTCCCTCGAAAAGCTGAACGGAAAGGGCTAGCCTGCGCGCGACTTTCTCTGAGAAGGCTCAGTGCATAGGTTACTAGTTCGGGAACCGACCGGCGTTAACGAACAAGCGAAGTAGGTAGCCGCGGCTTTGCACACGTATCTTTTCCCTGCAACACGAGGCAGAACGAACGGGCCGGCGCGGATCCCTGCTTGCGTCAGCCCCGAAAGGCGGCGGAGGCGCGATTGCGAGCCAGCTGCCGCGGCCGGGTGGTTTTTATGCGCGGGGCTGTTGCCATGTCTCCCGCTGGCCGCAGGTCGCCGCGCCGTCGACAGATGGCGTTAGGCGCCTCTCAAGGCCGAGGCCAGCCAACGGCCTTTCAGTGTCCGCGTGTGGGCACGTGGCTGCGACTCCGCGAGAGAGAGAGAGAGAGGGAGGGGTCAGGCAAAAGTGAAGGAGGGTTGAGGTCGGCGCTAATCGGAATTGATCCGCGCAACGCCTCGTACCTACCGCGCTTCGCGCCCTGTGGAGAATGGTCCAGTCGATTTCGACTGGAAAAAAGCTCAATTGACAATTGGCTTGTAAAACTGGCCGGTCCGGCTGGCCCATCACGGTCCTCAAGCGAGCATGTAGTCGCTGGGCGTTCTGTTTCGCATTGAGCTCGATCTGCATTAAAGCATCGATCTGATGAAGCAATCTGCATCATCTCTGCGCATTCCGATCATAGCTGCAGCTTCCGTAATGCTGCATGACTTTAGGAGGGAGTAACTACGGACATTCCCTGCGTTGCGTCATCTGCTGTTTCGTTTTTATGTCTCCCGTTTAGAGCCGTATTTGGCTCGAAGGGGGGTCGTGCAGTCACGACCTAGTAGCCAGGAAACCGGACGCCAGGTGTTCGCGGTACTGTGTCAGCTCCACGTCGCGGTATGAGGAATTATTAACGTGGGAATGAGGGGAGCGAGATGACGTAACATGGAGCGCCGGCGAGAAGCAGAGCATCATCGGACGAACGACATCGCCTGACGTTGCGGGTTCAAATATTTGATAAGCTGCACTGTTACCGTCAGAGTGTTACCAAGACCACTGGAGGTCACAGGCCTGTTCCAAGGCCCTGTGCTCTGCCGATTGCGCGGCCGCCACCGGACTGTCTGTTCTCATTAACTCGGGTCTTATCAAACTCTGCGTCCCTCGACTTGGTATCAATTTTATCGCGGGGACGGACCTTTTTCGTAACGGCAGTGCAACGTTACACTACTCTTCTCGGATGCCTCACGACCAAAAGTATACGCTGGCAAAGTACTCCCCTAAGTTTCCGTGATATCTCCTTATAGCTACGAGTGCCATCAAAAGTTTCCCGCTCTCAGGCGACAGTACTGCGCCACCTCTGGCTGGGGGTGGCATTCACGAAAACCTACTCGTTCCGCATTGGATTGGGGAATGCGCCCATGTGCGACCCTTGTGGAACCATAGAAACGATTGGACACATCCTATGTTTCTGTCTCCAGTACGACGTCAAGCGCGAAGCGCTCCGGACAGCATTGAAACAGCTCCACTCTAGACCGTTTTCGGAAATGAAGATCCAATTTTTGGACCATGGCCGTACGCGTCGATGGCACAGAAATCCAGGAAAACGTTGTTGAAATACCTCAAGTCGACTAAGCCTTGGCAACCGTGTGTATAGACTGAGTGCGAAACTTCAAATGTGCGCGAAACTACGCTCTCCCTATCTCCCCCTCTCTCTCCTTCTCTTCGTCCCTATACCCCTTCCCCCAGTGCAGGGTAACAAACCGTACGTGCATCTGGTTAAGCTCCCCGCCTTTCCTCTCTTCTATTTCTCTCTCGGGTGCCCAGACCGACTAAAACACGCCGGACTCAAATCTTATTGATTTGAAAATAAAGTTCACGCTCTCTCTCCAGCTGCTTCGCTGTTCTGGCATGTGTATTTACAGTGAACCACAAAATTTTGCCAAACACGAGATCTGAGAAAAAGCTGAATATCCGCGCAGCCTCGCAATACAGCCTATTATTGGCGTTTACAGCCTCTACTAGTATATGTGAACAACATTGTGATGTTCGGTTTTACCGACTACTGTTAGAGGTTGCTCAGAAATTGTACGTTTTCTGTGATACCGTGGTCCGTAACCTTTTGGGGCTGACTGCACCATCTCAAACTGCCTTTAAGTGCACACTCTCGCCAACTCGTGCGTTCAACTTCAGCCTGGCTTATAGTGATGAATGCTGCTGCCATGTTTCGCACGCTGCAGACAACCCTTTCGGAATTTGCAATGCCTGACAATGGAGGGTCTGTGTCAATCTACACGGGGCATCATTCCGGCTTTGTTGGTTCGTAATTTTGTACTTGGAGACTGAGGTCGTTGTGCTTTTCTCGGGAAATCTCTTAACATGTACGAAAACTTCCTACATTCGTGCCTCGATTCACCAATGTTTGCATTGATGCTGGTGTTTGACGAAAGAGAGAGAGAAAGAGGTACTTCAGTCGGGGAAAGGCCAAAAGGTCAGCACACGCATCTAGCTGTTCCTTCGAGGTGCGTTGAATTGAGGCTGTTGCTAAATATACGGATTCATTTCCCTTACAAAGCGCGAGCAAACAATGGCACACTTTATATATTAGAATGGCGATAAGTGCATAAGACAAGCTAGATGGTAGCTCGGGGGGGGGGGATGCTATCTAAATGCATGGGAATCAAAGAAATAGTTTTTTTCGGCAACCACGACATCGATTCTGATGAGGCTTGTTGCATTGAAACGAAAAAGTTGACACATAGTGATTGGTAGAAGATTTTTTTATTTACGCCGGTAATGTTCTTATAAATATTGTTGAAAATGGCAAAATTTCAGAAAACAAAGCTACCAAGTTTTCAGCTCTGTGATCGGCAAGTAAGCATTGTGACAAGCTGACGTAAGCTGCAAATTATTATATCAAATTTGTATAGTTTAAACGCTCTAACAGGTGCAGTTCACAAGACTGCTATGTCTGTTATTGGCACAGAGTTACAAATGTGTAAACTTAGTGCTTCTACCTTCTTTTTAACTTACCGTTTTTTGGCCTAGATTGTAAAGCATTCCTGCCCCTAAATCAATAATCCTGTTTCCTGTAATCACAAGAATTTTAACTTTTTCTTTCAAATTCAACACCTTTCATTCAAATTGGTCCGGGGGTTGTCTCATAAAATCATTTCTGCTTTCTGCATGTATTAGAATACGCGGCACCGGAGTTGGCCTCGAGCTAGAGAGAGAGAGAGAATGAAGAGGAAAGGCAGGGAGGTTAACCAGATATGAGTCTCCGGTTTGCTACCCTACACTGGGGATGGGGGATATGGGTCAGAAAGATGACAGAGAGGAAAACACTAAAAAAAAAAGAAGGGGGAAAAAGAGGAACGCGCACACATGGAGACATACACACAAAATGCGTTCCAGTTAAAGTCGTTCACACAGGCCGGTAGATCGCAAGAAGCGCAATAGCGCTTGCACGGCCTTCTTCTGTGACGGTAGGTCCTTTCGATGTTGTAGAATTCTTTTTTTTCGGATAGCGGTTGGTCGTCCAGTTGGTCAAGTGAAAGGAGTTAAAGCTTCCTTTCAACACTAGAAGACAGTGAAAGGCAGCGCCTCTGGAACAAGTTTGGTTGGGTGCGCAGGACGAGATGCCGTGGAAATAGGCGTCCATTGTTGCCGTCATTCATGGCTACAACTAACTGTAGATCGAGTTAAAGAAACTACTAGAGGGAACTGTGACGCCAGTATTTATGATAGTTGCAAGCATGACCCTTCAGTCAGCATGGGCATGGTGGTTAGTACAATGATTTGCCTAAACTCTGTCCTTCAGGCTTCAAATGCATTTGTGACTTTGCAAATTGATCATTTTCAACAAAACGTTGCGTTACAAGTGCAACAATGAGCAATTATTATTCGTGGCTGCAGAGTCCTATTGCTGTCAGCTAGGATTCGAAAAATAGGATGGATTCGGACTTAAGGCCAGTAAAGGCGGTTAAAGCGTAGTAAATAAGTAAGTACGCTAAAACGTCAGAAATGACATGCACGAAGGCCGGACTAACCGGCATCATTACCTTGCTAATGCCGAACGATAGCAGTGCCAGAGTTTCCCCTGGTAATTTTAGCAGGAAACTCTCTGCAACGGACGACCCGGACTATTGTCGCTGTCAATGAAAAAAGTTTTCTCTTTCAGTCAGCAGCAAGCTTACGAGATGGATAAGACGTTCTCCTTCCGTCGAACAAGGGCGCTGAAGGTGTCCTCTAATTAAAAAACATCACTAGCTAATAATTGCTTTTGCTAAAAAATTTGACATGATCTTGAATTGTAGCGAGAAGTGACACAGACAGAGACTAGAAGCACACAGGACCGAGCGCTCGTCCTGTCTGCTTCTAGTCTCTGTCTGTGTCAATTCGCACTACAATTCGAGGTCATGTTACCGTACCAACTCGCCCAACATTCTATCCTTTTTCATTTCAAAAATCTGAGCTGGGACTTCAGACCCGGGACCACGGTTTCTGCCAACGCACGGTACATGGCAAGCGATTTCTACAGAATGACCTTGGCGTAGCCCGCGCTCGACGCTTTTGCGGGCGGTGGCTGTAAAGGAAATTGCTTGTCCTTCGCCGCTCGCGGGCAAAGGTTGCGAATGCAGTATGCATTGGGAGTGATCAGGTATTCACGTATACTCGCGGACAGAGGACATCGGGGTAGACTACATGGTGCGGCAGCGGAGGCTGTACGAGGAACGACGCGCCGCATTTCCCAGTAGGAGGACAACGCCGACTAAACGCAAACGCCGCGGCGAAGTGTACGCGCATGCGCGGTGGCTGGCCCGGTTCCTGGAAGTCCGCCCACGGACGCGCAGGCCTCGTGCATTTTCAGCCGGGCCTCGTTGCCTGATTAAAGTGGCACGTATATATCCGTGAAGTGGATTGGTTAAAGGCTTGCGTTGGAATGAGAAAGCACATTCCGTTTTCCCGATACTAACAGTTACAATTGTAAGGTTTCAAAATTGCATACCATATGCCAAATAGCTTGAGCTACAATAGTATGGGACTAGTATGAGCCACAACGCACGAGCACTCTTTTTTTGTTGAAATGAAACTAAAAGAAAGAGGCGTAGTCACCTTATAATGGAGACGGCTACTCCTTTTCTCATAGCGGAAACTACAATATAAAACATATGTAGGAAAATTAAAAGAAATCATACGGTCAGAAATCCACAGCATGTACACTTGGTAAATTTAAGCATGCTTTCAGGTTGTGCTAGCTGGCGCAGACTCGGAGCGCGACAGTGTGCAAACATGTCGCTGCTTGCGGCATTCCGGAGACGCAGACGTCTATACGGTATTCCGCTTGCAGTGGCGGTCCCGTGAAAACGGGATAAAACTGAGGATCTACCAAATTTACCAAGTGTACTTGGTAAATGCAAGCGCGCTCTCTGGTTGTGATAGCTGGCGCTAACTGGCTTGCAGTCGGGGCCCTGCGATAAATATGGATAGAACATGGAATTAACCAAGTGTGCTTGTTCAATTCAAGCGCGCTCTCAGGTTGCGATAGCTGGCGCTGACCGGGAGCGCGACAGCATGTAAACTTGTTACCATTTACGGAATACCGGAGACGTAGGCGCCTCCGGTATTCCGCTTGCGGTCGGTTCCCCGTGAAAACTGGGGATAGAACTTGGGATTTACCAAATTTATTAAGTGTACTTTGTAAATTTAAGCGTGTTCTCAGGTTGTGATAGCTGGCGCTGACCGGCAGAGCGACAGTATGTAAACTTGTTACCATTTACGGAATACCGGACACGTAAGCTCCTCCGGTATTTCGCTTGCGGTCGGTTCCCCGTGAAAACTGGGGATAGAACTTGGGATTTACCAAATTTATTAAGTGTACTTTGTAAATTTAAGCGCGCTCTCAGGTTGTGATAGCTGGCGCTGACCGGGAGCGCGACAGTATGTAAACTTGTTACCATTTACGGAATACCGGACACGTAAGCGCCTCCGGTATTTCGCTTGCGGTCGGTTCCCCGTGAAAACTGGGGATAGAACTTGGGATTTACCAAATTTATTAAGTGTACTTTGTAAATTTAAGCGCGCTCTCAGGTTGTGATAGCTGGCGCTGACCGGGAGCGCGACAGTATGTAAACTTGTTACCATTTACGGAATACCGGACACGTAAGCGCCTCCGGTATTCCGCTTGCGGTCGCTTCCCCGTGAAAACTGGGGATAGAACTTGGGGTTTACCAAATTTATTAAGTGTACTTTGTAAATTTAAGCGTGCTCTCAGGTTGTGATAGCTGGCGCTGACTGGGAGCGCGACAGCATGTAAACTTGTTACCATTTAGGGAATACCGGAGACGTAGGCGCCTCCGGTATTCCGCTTGCGGTCGGGGCCCCGTGAAAACTGGGAACAGAACTTAAGAGTGTCTCTGTCCTCGCCTGCCTGATGTCTACAAGGTATAAGAACCTTCGACGCCCGCGTTAGTTCGCGAGCCGCGCCGAACGAACTAATGCTGGCGCGGGTAGAACCACGTATATAGTGTCGTCATCAGTGCGGCGCTTTGCTAGGCAAGAGCAGGTAATTATGGCGGTTTACGATGTCCACTTCGGCTCAATGCAATAAATACGTGAACGGGACCTCATCGAAGCACGAAGAGTTGCGTTCTCGCCTCTTCCAAAGTACAATAAAGAGGAGGAGGAGGAGGAATGAACTTCATTAGTAGAAATGAGCCGACGGTAAAATCGTCCGAGGTGGGCGGCGTCCCTAGTCCAGGATGCCGTGGGCCTGAGCTGATAGCTTGGCCCTGCTCACCAGGCGATGCTGGTCTTCAGGGCTGAAGCTTGTCAGCTGGGCCTCCCACTGCTAGACGGTTGGTCCGGTGATGAGCGGTGTCGATGGGTTTTAGAGAAACGTTAAATTCATTTCATCTGGTAAAGTGTTCGTCCAAGAATGTACTCTCATTCTTGAGTAGTTAAATGACCAAATGATACAGCAATCTCGCTAGCACCAGGTCGAGGGATCGATTCCCGATCGCGACGACCGGATTTTAAGCACGGAGGAATGCGAAAACGCTGGTGCATCGTGTTCGTATACGCAGTCAATCAATAATTCATTCCATGACTCAGATAACCAATAAACTTCGAGATGGGCAGGGCTCCGTCCTTCCACTCCAAAGGTAATCTAACCATAACGCAACCTTTTGTGACAACATCGCACGGTGGCACGTGGAAGAGCCGGCGTTTTCCTCGTAGAGGTTCTATTTGCTCGTTCTATTTGCAGTAACTCGTGGCAGCCTGAATCGCGGCTGGCGTGTTCGTGCTAAGATCTGCGGGCGACTACTTTCGGCAACCCCAGCGTTGGAAACGCATTCGGGCAGCTCTGACACGTGTGCGACTCGCCCGCATCTATTGCACCCTTGAAGGCCCCATAAGGCATCGTATGAGGTATGCAAGGACTATACCGAGGGCCAGACAACGAGACAGCTAGTTATATTTCAGAGGAATAACTCTGCCAGCTGTGAATATGAACTGTCGGCGCTAGAAAGTAATAATAATAAACACTGTTAAGACTACGGGAGGCGCGTACAAACGTGGGCGGTATTTTATAGGCGTTTCATAGGGCGAGGAGGGAAAGGGTCCGCGGCGAGCCTTTCCTCCTCTGTGGTTTGTGCGATCCGGCGCGGCGCCGCTTGAGTGTGGTGCCGTCGCGTGCTACGGAACGATTTGGAGATGTTTTTAGCTTGTTCACTGTGAAATTTACGTGATGTCAGTTCGTACGAGGTCGTCGAAGGATCACTGTGTAGCCTCTCGGTGCAGCGGCGCAGTACGCGGAAAATTATCTTGGCTGCGCAAACATGCGACGCGCGTCGATCATCAGCCGCAGTGTGTGTGTGTGTGTGAACTGTTTTTGGCTCTATTGGTTTCTATTTGACGAAGAGCATCGGAGTCAATTGCCAGCGTGAATGGGAAAATATTCTCACTGTCTGTTCGCTTGTCGTTGAGACTAAAACATAAGGGCGTCGTGTGCGACCGATCCAGTGTAAACCCCGAAACATACCACCAACCGTTATGAACCATTCGCGTCGGCCACCGGCATTGTTGTCACGCATTTCAAGTCTAATAGACTTAAAATAGCAGTATACGCTTGAATATTAGCTACTGGTACAACAGCATGTTTTCGAATGAGCACACAAGAAGAAAAAGAAAAACGCAGACATACGCAGCGGTAAATCTGCTAATATCTGAAATACTCATACAGTGAGAGGACGGCAATGAAAGAAAAAATCATATTTCAAACAAAACTGCACGTCTGAAGATGAATGTACAAGTTTCTCCGAGGTTGAACTACTAGTACAAGAAAAGGGTGGAGATGTTTATTGGTATAATTCACGAAGATTGAAGAATATGAATTCGGAATTTATTGTATATTCTTCAGATTGTTCATTTAGAAGTGTGGGTAACCTAAAGTGAAGCATTTGTGTGCTGTAACTTGCGCTCAAATTGTTACCTCCCTTGTTATCATTATTATTTTTATGCGCCTAATTGAACCTCCCGATTCTTGGCCAATCCCCCACTGCGGGTATGTGCCACGGCTACTCAGGACAACACTAACAACTTGCGCGGCAAATGCTAACATACCAATACTCAGTATGGCGTTTATTGCATTTGATATTTTCTCTGTGAGCTTCGCGATGTCGCAGTGACAGAATAATTTTTTTACATAATACAAACTTGTAGACGTCGGAGAGTCTAAGATCGTGTAGAGATTTTACATTCAGAATACGAAACTTTTGAAACAATGGAACTTTGAACAGTGGAAGCAATGAATGGTAAGGAACTTTGGAAATTACTCGAAGAACTCGCTTTTGTAACAGTAGCAGCTTATTGATATTTTCTGCCGTGGTAGTTGCTCATACAAACGAACCATAACTTAAAGTGATAGAAGAGAGCTAATTACATCACAGAAAATTGATTTGTAGATAACATTACTCAGTATCGTCGCAGGAAACTCACGGTACGCGATAATTTATTGGCTTAACATTCAATATGAACACCTCACGTCATACGTCGTGAAAAGTAAAGGCCTAATGTCTTGAAAGACTGAACACTTTCTTTATTATTAACTAACATTGGGAGCAACTCGCATTTTTCGTTCCTTGGGCGGAAGAATAACGCTTTACTTTTATTAGCATTAAATATTAAATTGCTATTATATGGCAGTTTTCGATTAGTGGGAGAGTTTTTTTTAGCATTACTGGAAAGTTCTAAGCCTGAATGACCAGTAAAAATAGTCTCATCGGCGCAAGCAATGCGTTTTGCTGATTGACCTAGGTTCACTATTTCATTTACGTAGCGAATAAAAAGGAATTAAAGGGCCCAGAATGCTACCTTGTAGGACGCCACTAAGGACCTGTTTTCAGTGGTGCTGTAACTAGCGATCTCAATCAACTGTCTTCTATGTTTCAAATATGATGACAGCTGTGAGGAAGCTACACCTGGGATGCCATATAACGGTCGAGCATTTTAACGCAAAATCTAGTGATTTGTACATTCGAACGCTTTCGTTAAATCGAAAAATATGCCAGCGACCAGCTTCCGGTTTTCTAGATTTTCTAAGATATATTTTTTGGGGGGTAAGTAGTGCTAGCTCAGCTGATTTGTTATTGAAGCCGATTGTTATGCAACACGGCTCACATAACAATCAGCAGAGCTGATTGTTATGTGAAGCCGTATTGCGCTAGAGATAAGATATTATATCGGTCAATAAATCATGAAAGGAGCTTTCATATAACTTTCTCGAACTCTTAGAATATACATTGAGGATTGATATTAGTCTGCAGTTAGATAATTTCTGTCGAATCTGAACTCTTGTCAAACAGTACAACTTATTTCGCAGCCAAACGGCACCTAAAGGATCTACTTAATTGCCGTCACTACTCATTGCTGCTAAACCACAGCTTAGATGTACAGTGAGAATGCTGCAGCAAGGTGACATTTGTGAAGCGAATTTTTCAGAATTACACAAATGGGGGATTTCGGAGGTTGATTGCAGGCTCAAACACACGGGCACACATCGCGCTGGGGTTCCCAGTCCGTCTCAACGCCACCAGAAACTCTGGCCATGCCGACTTCAGTACGCAGAGAACCGTTACCCATGAAGCGGTCTGCGCTGGAGGCATGAAAGAAGACGAAGTGGGCTAGGGGAGAAGTGAGGACGAAGAAGTTGGAATAAAATGGCGAACGACACCCGTCTCAGTGAGGTTATGTCATTTCTGCTGCCGTTCTAGTTAGGAACGCAACAATCCATGTAGAAGACGACGCGTCATAGTGATAGACTGCGCGAGTGCGAGAACAACCACCAGAAACTGCCGGCGAGTGTTCACCTGGCATGCAACATGGAGCGCTCGCCCAGGCCAGCATGCCGACTGACCAGAGATGGCACAACGACCTATGCAATGTGGCGGCACCCATAAAAGTAAAAAAAAAGTCTGTTTGTATTGTCGCATCAAGCGAATATGCAGGAAAGAACGCAAACATCCGCTTCGGCGAGGATCTCAAGGAGAGGCTCCCGCATAAAAACAAAAATTGCGGCAGAACCGGTTTCATGACGAGTGTCAACGGTAACGCGGTTAGCATTCAAGCAATGTGGCGACGCGCCGTATTGATGAAGTCACGTTTGTTTAAAATCATTAGTGGTCATTCTTACTGTTCTGTTGCTCCGGCTATATGACATACACTGTCTTCGGTATCGGCCGTCAGGCCATTATCGCCGCACAGTTGCCGTCATTTTATTGCCGTCGTGCCGTCGTCGCCGCGCTGTCGTTTTTGTACCGTCACTTCAGAATCATCGCACTGGCATCGTGCCGTCGTCGTCGTAGCCCCTTCTCGTTCCTCGGAGCGCTGTAGCAAAGTGAACGGACAATGGTATGACGACAACCGGATGACGACGAGAGCACGGTGACATGACGACAGTGGCATGACAACGGATATGCGTGACAGTGAGTATGTGATGACGATGAAATGACAACGATGGCGTGACATCGGTGGCTCAATCACGATTGAATGATATGACAGCATGATTAGGATGGAACGAGGCAGACGGAATGGCGCCGATGGAACCACGAAGGTGGTATAACGACAATGGGTAGACGTTTCTGAAGTGTTGACGATGGTGAAGTGACAGCGCGACGAAGACGACACGACCACAATGGTGTGATTACGGTGTGACGACAGTGGTGTGAGGATGACAGCACGGTGAGAATCGCACGACGAAGTTTGAATTAAGACGATGGAACGACCACGACGGCATTGCGACGCCGTTATGACAACAAATGACAATAAAGACGTGCCATGTGTATAATGCTTCGTACTTTGGATACGTTATCGTCACGATGGAATTGTGGCGTCATTGTGGCTCAAAGTGTTCGTATCGTTTTTTGTAGAAATAAAGATTTCCTAAAGAAAAGAGAAATTACTGCAGAAACTCCCTAGTGGTACTTGTCAGGTAATGTATTAGCATTATTTCCGCTTGCTCACCTTGCGCTCATGCAACGAATGGTTATTTGAGTGGCTGAGTTACGCACACCACGGGTCACTTTGCCGAGGATGACGCAGTGTGCTGGAGCTATTTCAATGACCTGTTGCAATTACCTAAGTGGTGAACCTAACTAGTAGGGATTAATTATTGTAGCCTTAATTGCTGCTGACTAGGCTAAATAATTTAACCTAAGTTATTTTTAGTTAGCCTTACCATTCTTATTTACCCTTAACTTCATCGTAATGGTTCTATTAGTCTTCTATTAACCTTAGTTACTCTTAATATCTCTTCAGTACCCACTAATGTAGTCATAGTCATAAATCTCAGTAGTCCTATGTAGTCTCTCTCGCTCCCAATCACTACTGCGCATGCGCCACTAGTAGCACCGAGACACAGGTGTTGGCCGCTGCGCAGCGCCGCGCCTTTCCGCCGCCGCCGTTAGGTAGGACGTCACACCGCGTTCCTCGCTCGCCTCCGCTCGCTTCGCCAGCTGCATCGCATGCCTGATAACATGTCGGATGATTGAAAAGAAGAGCTCGCGTGCGCCGCAACCATAGTTGAGGCGGAAGTATGGAAGGCGACAATTCTGATAAGCAGGCGGAGGCCTGGAATCGACATCGGAACGAGGTGAAGAGGAAACGAATCGCCCATGAAACAGACGAACAGCGCGCCGAACGACTGGGTGAACGCCGCAACATAGCTAGACAACCAGACTAACCTGAACTTGCAATCAAGATTAACAAAGGTTAACCATGCTATGCCTTAGCTTTCGCTACGTATATCGTGTCATAGCCGAGCTAAGCCACTGCCATTTTGTTTCCGTCCTTTGCGTCCAATTTAGAGTCTCTGTTTCTCTCACGTCGTTTTTGATGGATCCTGGTTATCTGTTGACACTTGCAATTACACTGTATTTGGTTGCCCACTTTCTGGACCTCATCCTGCAATATTTGTCCATTCTGTGTCTTGAGGTACAGTTACACTTTAGCCGCCCACTTATTTTCATCCATGTTCCTGAGGTCTTTCTTCAAAACTAATTTTGCTCGGCGCTTCTCCGACTTCGAAAGAGGCTCAATCCATGTCACCCTGCCCTGCCTGCTTTGTGTAATTGAACAGTGGGCCCTCAACGTCAGCTGGCCTACTGATCTTTGGTTGAATTACAGCTCCCACCAGATGGCTGATTTTGAGCACAGAATGGAATTTGCGAACTTTAGCTCTAGCACCATGACTCCTTTCCAGATTCCTCGCACCACCTCATGTTTGTTGTAACCACAAAGTGCTCTGTGTTTAGTTATAGCTGCATTGCACTTTCGCTTCCTTCTTAGATTATCTTGGTGGGTGCTTGAGTGGGTCCTTCCTTCGTTTACGTACACACCCAGGTATTTATATAATTTGACTATGGGTATTACTTGCTGTTGAATTTATACCACGCCATTACTTGTCCCTTCATGAAGATCACAATTCTCAATTTCTCGGTGCTAAAATTAAGACCTAGATTTGGCACTGCGTTGCCACACATACATGAGCACCAGTTGGCGCCACCTCATGGAACAGGGTTAGACGAGACAAACTCAGAACTATTATTGCAAAGTTAACCGCACCAGTAACCAAGTGTATTTTACTTCCCTGCTGGTGTAAACTTTCGGCAGTGGGGTAATCCTGAAGACGTTGCCCTTTTAAATGCTTATCTTTTACAGCGGAGCTGTCTATGGCTAGAATCCGGGGATGGCTTCGTGGCGTAACGTCGAAAGAAAACTATCACCATGTTTGGCTCATAGACCTCTAAGGCAGAGGCTACAAGCACTCAGCAAAGTGAAGCGAACAGTGCTTGCATTCTTCGGAATTACGCACACAACCTTCAGGCCCAGCATACGTTTCAATAAATAACTAGCCCAAAACAAGCATCCGAACCACATATTTAATGATATGGCGCTCCGCGTCTACATGCAATGGGAAGCACGTACACTCACCGCATACGTTTTCCAGTAAAAATTACTGTTGCACATACTGCCGGGGAGACGGCAGCTTGACTGTAGCATACGAAGCAGGAAACGACGTATATTTTTATAACTAAACTTTCGTACGGAAAAGGAGAACCCGCCTAGCAACTGATTTGTGTTGTGACAGTACTATGGGAAGGCCACGTATATTGAGGAATCTTGAAGAGCCGCGTGCATATGAGGCGTGGCCGATTTCTCTTCTCTCTGGCCCACTCTTTGTAGGTGCACGAATAAATGGCGCAAGCCAAATCGCAAGCCGTCGAAACGTCTTAGGCTTATACTTAGGTAAAGTACATGTGAATGTCGCCGCGTGAATCATTTCAACCTACGGCTCATAGGGTACTCGTTCTAGTTGTCGTTTACAGCTTCACTGTCCAAACACCTTCACAGCGTGGATTGGAAACCACTTCTTTTGCGACAATACTCGTGTAAAAAGAAAACATATCTATCCGCCGCGGTGGCTTAGTGGCGTTGATGTTGCGCTGCCAAGCACGAGGTCGCGGGATCAAATCGTGGCTGTGGCGGCCGCATTTCAATGGGGGCGAAATGTGAAAATTCCGGTGTACTGTGCATTGGGGGCGGGGGCACGTTACGGATCCCCTGGTGGTCAAAATTAATCCTGAGTCCCCCAATGCGGCGTGCCTCATAATCAAATCGTGGTTTTGGCACGTCAAACCCGAGAATTAAAAAAAAACATGTCTATAAGACCATGGGCTTAGACGAGCTGCCGCAAAATGCCGCTACCAGGCCTTCTTAAGCCGGTATTACACAGACGCTATTGCGTATACCAGAATACCAGATACGCTAAAACTATCTAATTCTTACTTTTACAGCGTATAAGCTGTTATGGGTTCATTCCCATAGCAGTTTCAGTTGGCGATGTTGCCCACCGCCGCCTTTGGCGCCCGTCGCAGATATCACCAGGAGTGAGAAAAAAAAATATACCCATGCAGTTCCCGCCGGGTTCGAGCCTGGGCCCTATGCGTGGAATCGGCTACTCTACGACTGCTCCACGCCAGCTCTTGGTAGCTGCTGTGGAAACATGGCTTATACGGGCGTCCTAGCGCGCGACGAGCCACGCGATGTGAAATGCGCGCCGCGTAGCGTCGATACGCGCCCACATTGCATTGCTGTTGCATATTGTTGCACCAGGTTGCTCGCCATGTAGCACTTGCATAGGTAGCGGTATACGTTAGAGCGAAGTTTTGAGGAAAAAAAGAAGATTAAGGAGAGGTATACAAAAATGCTAGAAAGAAAGAGGTGCATGATGTAACCGGTTTAAATCAAGTAGGCTAGTTGATTTCACTGCCCCGCTTTAAAGGAGATGCGAATAATAAACAAACAAACAAACAAATAATAATAATAATAATAATAATAATAATAATAATGAGCAGCATCCTATCGTGCCACTTGTCACAGGATGCGAGACGCGTCCCACGCAGCGACGATACATGCAAGCTTTATATTGCAGTGGCGCTGTAGCTAGACTTGGTTGCTTAGTGGCTACGGTGTTGGGCGGCTATGCACGTGGTCACGGGTTGAAATCCCGGCCTCGGCGGCCGAATTTCGGTTGTACTCCGGATCCGGAGTAGCACCGGATCCACCGGTGCTCCCTTCAGTTGATAGTCGGCGTTCGTGTTGTCCACTTCTCTCCTCTTGTGTCCTGTCTGCACGCGTCACCTTTTCTTGCATAATCTTCGCTTCTGCTGTCAGAGATCTTTGCCAAATCTTTGCAGACTGGCATGCTCCCCCATGACTGGAAGGTGGGCGAGGTGCTTTCAGTGCACAAGTCTGGTGGCAATCACAGTCCTTTAAATTACAGACCAGTATCGTTAACATCAATTCCATGCAAATTACTTGAACATACGATTTATTCTGCCCTAGTCATCTTGAATTCAATTAATTTTTTACAGGCAATCAGCATGGTTTCCGAAGAAATCTTTCTTGCGAAACGCAGTTAATTGCTTTTTCTAATGAGCTTTTTGCGGCTTTGGATCGTTCTTCCGTCGTTGATTGTATATTCATAGATTTCGCTAAAGCATCTGATACCGTGCCTCATCCTCTTCTGCATTTTAAACTAGGTAAACTAAACATAAATGATGCCGTATTAAAATGGATTGAATCTGTTTTGCGTGATCAGACTCGGTACATGACAGCCAATGACCATAACTCTAATCTTTCATCAATAATATTGGGTGTTCCTCAAGCATCTGTACTAGGACCTATCCTCTCCCTAAGCTGTAGTAATAATCTTCCTGATCTCGTAACATCATCTGTCAGGCTGTTTGCTGACGGCTGTGTAATATACAGAGAAATTTATAACCCATCTGATACTAATGCTCTTCGGTATGTCATTAATAGCATTTCTGCATGGTGTGACACTTGGCTCATTGAACTTAATATATGCAAGGTAATGAAAGTAACACGAGTTCCTTCCAAAGCTAACCCGCATCCATAATGGCTCTCCCTTATTCTCTGTCTCTATGTATAAATATTTTGGCATACACATCAGCAGTGATCTTTCATGGAAAACGCCTATCGAACACACATCTAACAATGCTAATCGCATGCTTGATTTCTTTCGCCGTAGTTTTTCACCTGCTGCGGTTGCTTTGAAACTACTGTTGCATAAAACGGTCGTTTGAACTAAGATGGAATATACGTCTTCTGTATGGGACCCTGATATAAAGTCATTGATTAATACTCCAGAATCTGTTCAGAATCGTTCAACTTGTTTTATTTTGACTAACTAGTCTCGTGCATCTAGTGTCACACTTATGAAAAGAACCCTAGACTTTCCAGATCTTTCCATGCGGCGTCATGTTTCTCGGCTCGCCACTTTCCACAAAATATATTACGCAAACGAATCACCCATACAAAGTCCCTTCACTGCTCCAGATTACTTATCATCCCGCACTGATCATCGATTCAAAGTAGGCATTTCATGTTGCCAGTATTTTTATTCTTCCCTCCCCAGGACCAGCTCAGACTGGAACCACCTGCTCGCCTGCATCGTCTCTATTCCTGAACCTGTAGCTTTCAAATTTGCCCCTCTTCATCATCTATGTTAAAACTCTCCTTTTTTTATTGATTTGTATAAATATTTACCACTCCTATCTGTAACGCCTCAACGGCCCTGATAGTAACCAAATAATTAATAAATAAATAAACCTTCGGGCTATTGGCTTCAACTGTTCTTTAGACTTTATTAACTAAGTTTCACCTGCCCTAATTGGTCTAAATTTCAAAGAAATTCCTATATTTCTAAGCGGAGGAAGCAGCAAGACTCAGCGTGCATGCGTAATCACTGCGAATGGATTGAATTTATAACACAATATTTTGTCAAATATGATAACTTTCACTAGGTTACTCCAAACTAAACTTTCACGGGGCGCCTTTCGTAACACGCAAGCTACCTTAACGAACACGATCGTGAGTCCGCAACTCGACTTTTCATCACCTCACCCGTCTGGTCACCACCCGTCAAGCCTATCCAATCAGTTCACTATAATCAGTGCAAAACCGCGCAGCATGTCTCATTGTCATGGATTATCATCGTCGCTCTAGTGTGACTAACATGAAGTCCTTATTCGCACTTTCATCCATGGCATCGCGACAAAAGGCAACTCTCGTCCGTTTACTCCAAAAAAATAGCTTATAGTACAGATGGAAATACGTACGTGTCCACTAGAACAGCCTTATCGTACGTCACGCCGCCAGCGTAACTAGAAGAGCTTTGCGCTTCTTTTTGGCCAATCCAGTATTTCTGTATGACCTGCGCTGCCACGTGCAATCACTCACTGGACTGATCTCCCAGTCAGCATTACTTACATTCGCCATCACGTTGCGTCCAGAAACGCAATATTAACCACTTCTAAGATGTTTATCTATAGTGATTGATTTTGCCACGTTGATTACGTAACATAATACGTGTACCTTTGCATAAAACCCTTTTTCTTTGTGTGCACAATGACAAGCTTTATTATAACTAGCGAATGTCATTGCAATTGCATTTAGTCTTTCTGTAACGCCCGTTTCTTTGTATTTGTTTGCCTGATTTCGTGCACTCTATACTTGTAAATATCGGTGCGGCCGTCCCTCCTTACGGAATATTGTCAGGTACACCTAATAAAAAATTGCAATGTCACAAATGCTCCTGAAGTCAGAAGGACACGTTTGGGTAACTCCCATGTGCTAATAACCATCATCCCCATGTTGGCTGAACGAGTAAACGTTGGGCTGAACCACCACGCTTACATGCAGTTCGCATACACACTAGAGCCAGAGTTCCTTTTGTAGGAAACCTTATGCCCCTTGCAGTCTCCATGCGGACCGCACTGGCGTCGATTCTTCATCTACCTGCCGCCGCTAACACACCAGCGGCCGACCCCGAAGCCCCGCATGGTTTCACTGAAACGATCGACTAAACCGCTCCTGGGGCTTGAAGCGTTGCGGTGAGCGCGCCGCACCCGTGACGTCAGTGGGAATGGTGCGATGTCGTAAGCAGGGTGTGGTCGTCGAAAAAGTCGAAAACGGTGTGGCGCGGACGTGGTCTCCCTCGAGTCGAAACTTTTCTTTCTGTGTCTTTTTCATCAAACGCGAGGAAGCTGTGTGTGACTTGCCAACGAGGGAGAAACGTTCTTGCAGAAACCGCGTGCGATTATTGTCCATGATGACTCACTCACTCACTCACTCACTCACTCACTCACTCACTCACTCACTCACTCACTCACTCACTCACTCACTCACTCACTCACTCACTCACTCACTCACTCACTCACTCACTCACTCACTCGCTCACTCACGAGTACACGACGCATACACACGCACACATGCTCTCTCTCCCTCTTTTTCTCTCTCAATCCAGCCTCCATTACTTAATTGTTTCCTTCTTCTGTCGTGCCGAAGACAGCTACATGACGTGACGGTGCGTGCTGAGGTATGCTGCGTACAATATCGCGCGCGACGTCAACTATTCGTGCGGTGCCGTGTGCAACGAGCACATCACACATAGTTGTAGTTATGACACGGAGAGTTGCAGTCGTTACAATAAATGTCACATAAGAAGGAGAAGAAAAAAGAAGTTCAAGAAGGCCAGCAACTAAGTACAGGTAGTTGAAAGTGCGAATAGACAACCCTGCAGGAGCCATAAAAAAGAAAGTGTGAGATACGGGAACGGTAAATTGGATGCAAACGACGCGGAAAAAAAGGAAAAAGAAAATGGCGATTTACAGAATGGCAAGAAAGAAATCGGGAGGGAAAATCTCTATGGTAATGCAAAGCTATTTGAGACCCGAGCCAACTGCCTGAGTACAAAAACCAAACCGGTACAAGTACGTGCCACACTGCAGCATGAGGCACGCGTATGCTGCAACGAAAGCCGCGAAACGGCTCGGCAAATCGTAATGGAATGCGAATTTATTCAACCAGTGATACCCGTAGGGAGCGTGTACCTTCCTGATGCGTTGGAATTCAAAAAAGGCGAAAAAATTAAATTGGTCAGCAGTTGTGGTAAGTAAGAGTCATCATCATCATCATCAGCCTGGTTAAGCCCACTGCAGGGCAAAGGCCTCTCCCATACTTCTCCAACTACCCCGGTCATGTACTAATTGTGGCCATGTTGTCCCTGCAAACTTCTTGATCTCATCCGCCCACCTAACTTTCTGCCGCCCTCTGCTACGCTTCCCTTCCCTTGGAATCCATTCCGTAACCCTTAATGACCATCGGTTATCTTCCCTCCTGATTACGTGTCCTGCCCGGCCCCCCATTTCTTTTTCTTGATTTCAACTAAGATATCATTAACTCGCGTTTGTTCCCTTACCCAATCTGCTCTTTTCTTATCCCTTAACGTTACACCTATCATTCTTCTTTCCATAGCTCGTTGCATCGTCCTCAATTTATGTAGAACCCTTTTCTTAAGCGTCCAGGTTTCTGCCCCGTACGTGAGTACTGGTAAGACACAGCTGTTATAAACTTTTCTCTTGAGGGATGGTGGTAATCTGCTGTTCATGATCTGAGAATGCCTGCCAAACGCACCTCAGCCCATTCTTATTCTTCTGATTATTTCAATCTCGTGATCCGGATCCGCAGTCGCTACCTGTCCTAAGTAGATGTATTCCATTACCACTTCCAATGCCTGACTACCTATCGTAAACTGCAGTTCTCTTCCGAGACTGTCAAACATTACTTTAGTTTTCTGTAGATTAATTTTTAGACCCACCCTTCGGCTTTGCCTCTCCAGGTCAGTGAGCATGCATTGCAATTGGTACCCTGAGTTACTAAGCAAGGCAATATCATCAGCGAATCTCAAGTTACTAAGGTATTCTCCATCTACTTTTATCCCCAATTCTTCCCACTCCAGGTCTTTGAATACCTCCTGTAAACATGCAGTGAATAGCATTGGAGAGATCGTATCTCCCTGCCTGACGCCTTTCTTTAATGGGATTTTGTTGCTTTCTTTATGGAGGACTACGGTGGCTGTGGAGCCGCTATAGATATCTTTCAGTATTTTTACATACGGCTCGTCTACACCCTGATTCCGCAATGCCTCCATCACTGCTGAGGTTTCGACTTAATCAAACACTTTCTCGTAATCAATGAAAGCTATATATAAGGGTTGGTTATATTCCGCACATTTTTCTATCACCTGTTTGATAGTGTGAAGATGGTCTATTGTTGAGTAGCCTTTACGGAATCCTGCCTGGTCTTTTGGTTGAGAGAAGTATAAGGTGTTCCTGATTCTATTTGCAATTACCTTAGTAAATGCTTTGTAGGCAACGGACAGTAAGCTGATCGGTCTATAATTTTTCAAGTCTTTGGCGTCCCCTTTCTTATGGATTAGGATTATGTTAGCGTTTTTCCAAGATTCCGGTACACTCGAAGCCATGAGGCACTGCGTATACAAGGTGGCCAGTTCCTCTAGAACAACCTGCCCACCATCCTTCAACAAATCTGCTGTTACCTGATCCTCCCCAGCTGCCTTCCCCCTTTGCATAGCTCCCAAGGCTTTCTTTACTTCTTCCGGCGTTACCTGAGGGATTTCGAATTCCTCTAGTCTATTCTCTCTTCCATTATCATCGTGGGTGCCACTGATACTGTATAAATCCCTATAGAACTCCTCAGCCACTTGAACTATCTCATCCATATTAGTAATGATATTGCCGGCTTTGTCTCTTAACGCATACATCTGATTTTGCAAATTCCTAATTTCTTCTTGACTGCTTTTAGGCTTCCTCCGTTCCTGAGAGCATGTTCAATTCTATCCATATTATACTTCCTTATGTCTGCTGTCTTACGCTTGTTGATTAACTTCGAAAGTTCTGCCAGTTCTATTCTAGCTGTAGGGTTAGAGGCTTTCATACATTGGCGTTTCTTGATCAGATCTTTCGTCTCCTGCGACAGCTTACTGGTATCCTGTCTAACGGAGTTACCACCGACTTCCATTGCACACTCCGTAATGATGCCCACAAGATTGTCGTTCATTGCTTCAACGCTAAGGTCCTCTTACTGAGTTAAAGCCAAATACGTGTTCTGTAGATTGATCCGGAATTCCTCTATTTTCCCTCTTACTGTGTGGGGGTTCCACTCGGCGTGCGGCTAGGGCTGAAGGCGAGCTCCGGATCTAGCCCCACGCAGTCGCTTTGTGTTACTCCCCAACCCGTAGCGCGGTAATCGCGGCTACGTCGGGTTCGAACGAATAAGGCAACCAGCGGCGTCAACTGTACGAACGTTTATTGCTACCGGCAATAAAGAACACTGGCAGAGGGACGTCCTCTCTGTAATAGTAATAAATAGGCTGGCCTCGTTGCCCGGGATAGTCAGGCAACGTGGTCACTCACGGGTTGCGGCAGGCACTCCAGTCCGGCAGGTTAGGGGTCCGGCCTCAGAGAGAGAGGGTCTCCCTCGGTCGCGCTGTTTTGTACCTTTTTACCTGGGCGAGGGGAATGTCCTCCTCGCCCGTCAGCTACCTGCCCGCGAGTTGGGGAGGAAGGGTGCGCGCGCGTCGCGAGAGCGAGGGAGAATCGGGAGAGGGCATAGTGCGCCTCTCCCCTTTCTATGCCGGCTCTCGACGAGACGGCGCGGGGGAAGATGGGCGCGTGTGCTCCCCACAACTGCTAACTCATTGATCGGCTTCTTATGTACCAGTTCCTTCCGTTCCCTCCTCAGGTCTAGGCTAATTCGAGTTCTTACCATCCTGTGGTCACTGCAGCGCACCTTGCTGAGCACGTCCACATCTTGTATGATGCCAGGGTTAGCGCAGAGTATGAAGTCTATTTCATTTCTAGTCTCGCCGTTCGGGCTTGTCCACGTCCACTTTCGGCTATCCCGCTTGCGGAAGAAGGTATTCATTATCCGCATATTATTCTGTTCCGCAAGCTCTACTCATAACTTTCCCCTGCTATTCCTGGTGCCTATGCCATATTCCCCCACTGCTTTGTCTCCAGCCTGCTTCTTGCCTACCTTGGCATTGAAGTCGCCCATCAGCATAGTGTATTTTGTTTTGACTTTACCCATCGCCGATTCGCCCATCGCCGGTAAGTAAGAGTAAGATATCATAAGTAAGATTACTGGTGAAAAAAAGTAACAGCGGAGAGATTGATAAAACCGGACTCATTGCAATCTTAGGTAACGGTAAAATGTTGTGATAGAGGTTTTAAATATGAAAGATCGAGATCAGATGGGCAAAAGGCTGACCGTCGATGGATTTGCTAAAGAAAGTGTGCTTCAATCCACGCTGTGAAGATGGTTGGCTAGCGAAGCTGTGTATCGCCTGATCAGATCGACCAATGTGCGGTAGCCTTGAACTTGGTCCTGCCGAGTCTGAGCACGATGTTGACGTTGCTGTTCCTTTCGTCGCACATTGTATGAGCGCTGCTCCTCAGGCGTCCTAACTGTGCGTGGCTAGCTTTGAGCAGGAACCACTGGGTTCTGTCTAGCCTGAGCTCTTCTGGGCGTTTTACTTTCCTCTGCTACATGCCTCCTTTTCAGGATTGCAAGTCTTGGGATCAGAGTAAATAATCGTTTAAAGAAAAATTGTGGACTTAGTTATTTGAGTCGGAGTCCACTTTAAAGGCGTGTCGCACAGTGTATCCTCCATACTGGGCTACATTCGAAGCAGGTGCGTTTGATGTTGGGGGCACTTCGAGCATTGGAGGGCGATAACACATACAAAGTGCTAAGCACTGCATACGCGTCAAGTCTTCAAAGTAGTATCAGTCACACATAAACTTGTGAGATATACAGAATGGCAACGGTATCATCAATGTGAAAATTGCTCACTCCAATGTCTTAACGCCGCGGCAGCCGTAGAAAGTACAAACTACACCTGACCGCCAACGTGGAGCCGCCAGATTGCGTCGCGATAAACAAAAAACAGACTACTAACTGAAAAAACGGCGTGAGAAGCTGTCTTTTGTTGAAATAGTGGATACACAAAGTATCTTTTATGTTACAATCATTCATAATGTGGTCTCAAGGCAGAGTTCCTTAGACATGTACATCATCCGACAGCTGACACATCAAAGACAGCCAGTTCTCAGACCCCGCGGAAGTACAGGGGTCTGTGTTGGCTGCCGCGGCATCACCCGAACGCAGGAGCTGCGTTGCAGCTGCGTTCGAACGCGGTCGTGGCTTGCTGTTTTTAGTGACGGCCCCCTGGCAGGAGGCGTTGCAGCACCACGGCATCAGATTTCACCGCCGCAGCAGTAATAGCTCCTACAAATATAGCTGATCACCGACGTGGAGCCCGTGAAGCGGCGTGAAGTGAGAAAAGATTAGGGATTGCTCGATAAAAAATCCTGGCAGAAGCAACCTTGGGTTGATACCTTGGGTAAGCTGCAGCTTGTTTCGTTGTACCAGCCCTTGTACTGATGTGCCGTACAGTACATTGTACAGGGTGTATATATATATATATATATATATATATATATATATATATATATATATATATATATATATATATATATATATATTGATTTATTAAAGCACGAATACACAAATGGTTATGTATTACGTATTTACATGAGTACCTACATACCTATGCAGACTTCCGTGACGAATCCTTCCCTCGGCGACCAAGATGGACTTTGTAGCGAAAGCTAAACTGGTATTCAGCATTAAAGCGTGTTGAATCGCAAGAGACGACGTGTCCGACCATGTAGAAATGAGCAGCGAATTTGGGCAACGAACGTGCAGCGTAACTTATTTTCGTCACAAAATAGAAGGTGCAGGAGCTCACATTTAAACTGGAAGCATTGATTTACCTAGTCGGAGCCAAGGTCAAACACGGGACCGTCCAAGGGCACAGAGTTTGTCGCCCATGCGCCCGTTCGGACACCGCTACTGGCTCGTTGCCACTTCTCCTTGCTCCACTCGCCCACGTAGCTCGGTTGCGGTAGCTGCGTTATGCTACGCGTGGGCCTCTGCGTGCAGGACAATGGGCCCTCGAAAGTATCAAGCGGAACAGTAGAGCAAGAGGGCAAAGGCGCTGCGGGGGCTAAGTTACGCCATTCGGGCTTAATTGGCGAGGGAGAAGGCGAAGCGACGGCTTCCGGTTTTGCTCACTGACGTAGCCCGCTAAATCTAGCGAGCAAGAGAAGCATTGACTCTATCGAGCAGCAGGAGTGCGTTAAAATATAATCCCGTAGATTTTCAACTTTTCCTCTGTACATAACGACAGTTTTACAAAGCAAGGTTGCCGTAAAGTATACGAGAAATTTTATTTATTAATTTTAAGGCGTAATGCGCATGTCTTTTATCTCAAAACTTAAACGTAGACTTTTCGCACAGCGGAGGAACTTAAAAACAGGCTTTGTGTTCCGGCGCGGCAGACTGGTAAGGTCGGTCACCAGAGGTGCCCTGGGGCCGCTCTCTCGCTGCCGTTATCGCGCGCGGCCAACATTCTGTGGCAGTGAAGGAAAAGCTATAAGAGTGTGTGGCTGCTGCCCGTGTGTTACGGCACCAAGTAGCCCGCCAGCGTTTGACAGTGCTTTTGGTTGCTCGGAACGGACGATGAATCGGCGCAGCTTCACGCGCGACAGTTTCGCGTTTGCACAGACGCGGAAGGGAAAAGCCGCAAAGTAAGTCAACGTTTACGTTCGGTGGTGTGTTGTGTCTTCTTTAATTGTTGCTAATAACGTGTTTATGTTTCCTCTTCCTCCAGCTTAAACTACCGCGGCTGAAAACGCGGGACTCTTTTCAGACGCGCTCTCGCTTGTGCGCGCTTTGCCTCCGTAGCTTTCCCTTCATTGCCACGGAAAGTTTTGCGCGCGAGTATAGATGCAGGCGCCTATGAATCGGAAGCAACAGGATAAGGGAATCGTGTCAGGGGAACAGCGGCGCACCAAGCTGAAGAGGACGCCGAGACCAAGCGGCGCTGATTGGAGGATCGCAGCTGCGGTACGCAGACGCGTTACATGCGCGTACTTTGAAACGCACTTTGTTGAAGACGAATTTGGGGCGGCGTGTAGCGTCCGCAACCATACCTGGCTCTGATCGTCTTTCGCCGGGCGTCGGGGCCCGCGCTTGCTGGGGTGTTCCAGTGAGCTAGCGTTTACCCGGCAGGACGCGAAGTTTGTTCGGGCTTAACCCCACGCGGTAGGGAGAAATGCGTAGCATTGACTTAGCCATCGAAGACGGTTTCTGCCGTCACCTTACGATCAAGTTGTTGTTATGCGACGCAGATAACGTACCAAGCCCCTCGAAGCGCGGGCTTGCACGAGTGAAATTCCCAAGGGTTTCCTTTGCAGGAATACGTCAGTGGTTAGTGTTGAGAAGCAATACACTGGTTTCATCACCCTGCTCTCAAGATATGGATTGACAGCCCCATGCAGCTTCCTACTAGGCAGCAACTGCATGCAAGATTGCTTGCGGGAAGGCTCCCTGCTTCCTACGTAAAGTTGACGGCAGCGACTGGCTCGTCGAGGTGAAGAGCCGCCTTTGCCTCTATTAAGTGGAGATGATGAACGATGCAAACGATGATGGCGCAATGACAGCGTGACCACGACAGCATCACGGCAATGCAGTCGCGACAGCTTGGTGACGGTGACTGCATGACGAAAACGGAAAATATATTCGTCCGCCACAGCCTCTGCGTACACTGTTCGCAAGTTCCGTAGATTGTGACGCCACCCCGCGGCCATCGGCGAATTTTTTTTTCAAAGAGCGTGGCCTCCGCGATCAGCTGCAACGGCGCGCCGCCGGATCTGATCGCGAAGGCCACGCAAAGTCTCGGAGTAAGCGCTGGCGGTGCGGTGCACCGCTAACGCATTTGCTTGCTTTCTTCGTGTCGGCCAGTAGGCTTGATTATCTGTACTTACGCATCGTTTGTGCTAGATGAAATTCAAAAGCAATCGAATGTGCTGCGTGCCGCAATGCACCAACAAAGCTGTGGCAAGTGGAGTGAGCATCTACTCGTTCACTCAAGGATGCGGCAAGGAAGAAAGAAGGGGTTGTCGAGTTACGAATTGGCAAGGCGGGCACACCACCAATGAAAGTGTGCAGTGCCCGTTCCATCGGCAGCGACTTTTTCTTGAGCACCGTAGTTAAGAAAACGAAAGTTCTTTGCTTACGTGCGTTCTTGTATATCTTTTCAGCGGAGAATCGATGCGTTAGTTAGAGAAATAGAGCTTAATTGCGACAGTGTATTGCAGCAGCGCGAACGGCATGGCTTTGAACGTATATGTAGTACGTGGGCGAGCGTCGGAAATATTTGCTCAGGTTTCGCCCGCATCGACTCGTAGTGTGTGATTGCCGTGGAACGTCGTTTCGCCAGAAACGCATGTTTTCGTTCTCGCTGCACCCCGTGGCCCTCCGCGCGGCCAAGCTCGAGCTGGCCACTTGTGGCCAGCGCAACGAGAACACACGAGCGTTTAACATAAAAAAAAAACTGACATGTTTGTAGCACTTTGTCGCACGCAGCTCTAGAGAAATGCTACTGTAGATCTACGTGGGCGGGCCTAGTAAGTATTTGACCGTGTTTCACCGGCAGCAGCCCACATGTGGTCACCTTTGTGTCGTCCCGCCAGAAACGCATGTGTTTGCGTTCTGGGCTGTTGTACCCCGTGCGCCAACGCTCGGCCAAGCTTTTCGGCTATGCAGTGGTCCTGATAACAACATCGGTAGAACATAAAAAACAGACGCCGAATTCGTGACGTCACAGAAACAAGCTTCTCTCATGACTCCTCGTCACTCGAACGATAATGCAACTGTACCAGCAAAAAACAAAACAACCGTCGCGGCTTTCTCTACATCTGCATGCGCTAGCAGAGCGACCCTACGAAGAAGTCTGAAAAGTCGCAGTTGTGATAGCCTTAGTGACATCGTTCCTTTAATCGTCGAAATATCTCCTCATAACAACTCGGTCCGCGAAGGGAGCTCGAGAACATCACAGAGCAGTAAAATTGCACTTTGTCGCGAAACGGCATTGCACTAAAGGCAGGCTTTGCGGACCGTCGAGATTAGCACGAAGAAAAAGATAAAAGACTGGCTAACGTTCGTTGATATAACCTTCCCGCGGTCATAAATTCCAGCTCTTGCGGCTTCTGCCGGGCAGGTGACGTCTGCAGGCAACCATGTTGGGGGTGATGTATGATAACTGTTTTATCTATTTATGTTAATTACAGCCCATGTAAAAAAAATATTTTCTCAAGTGTTGTGTAATGTTTCGTAGGGCCATTATTCGCAATGGCTTTCAGAGTCATAAACGAACGGTAGATGGCAGCGAGTCTCATACCTTGGAAATAGGGGGTCTTTCTCAACTGTTATTTATGAAAAAAACATCACTAAATTAATTAGGTGGTCTGCAAATGACGAAACTTTTTGTTTTCTCGCTATTTTCATGCGTGGCACAAGGTTGGCATTTTGTTTTGCTGGTGGCTTTGGTGAAGTAAACGAGGGGCCTTCCTTATGTTTAGTCAAGGTGAAGACCATGTTATGGTTGATGTGGGAACAACGCTTAAAGCGGGTTAATTGCGACTTTTTCAATCAATTACGAATGAAATCGCTGTAAGCGTTACGAGTGCGATTTAGGAGTGTTGCTGCCCTAGCATAACCAGAAATGCCACAAAGATAAAGTTTTGTAAAGATGGATGTACAGCCATGACAAATCAGTATGCATAGTTGAAAACGTGTGGGTGAAAAACAACCTTTGTGAAAAATTCCTTTAGCAAGCGCTCTAAAGCGTTATGTGCCCATTTTACATTTTTTCCGATTGTTCCATGGGAACTCCAATTCATACAAAAATTTATATTTGTTAAAATAAGGGGCACGTTATGGGTTATGCGTAGGGAAAATTGGAAGTCTGTAGGTTAATTGTGGATTTTTTTATATATGGCGTGTGTAAGCGTTCCGGAGTGCAAAATTTGCGTCACTGCTTTGTTAGAGCACCAAGGCCAACGAGATAAATCTTGGCAGAAGTGGGGAGATCACTAGGGTAAATTAGTACGCAAGGTTAAATGCATGTGCACCAATTAGAGCTTTTGCAGATCGTTATTTATTCAAATATTCTAGTGTGATGCTGCATTTACCGCAAGGTTTCGCAGAGTCCTAAGAGAACGATAGATCACTCCGAGTTCACATTCAATGGGAAGGGGGGGGGGGTATCTTAAGCGTAATGTGCGGCGAACAGTTGCGTTTGTGGCTTAGTTAGGTGCGTTGCAAATAATTACCGAACCCTCCCATAGTTTTATGCATAGTACGAGGTCCGTAGTTGGTTTCCCCGATGTCGGTGAAGTGAACAGGGAACCTTCTTTATGTTCCGGTGGAATGAAGGGTAGATCAATGGTGACCTGTAAGCGAAGTTCAAAGCATGTGGTCTAATTACGGCCTGAGCAGCATGCTACGTAACCAAACAATCCGCACCGTTGAGAATGTGCGTTACGAATGACGTACAATTTGGCTCCCGTTGCCCAGGAAGAACTATAAACGCCACCGAGATAAAATGTAGCGAAAAGGGGAAGGATGCTCCAGCAAATCTCTTTCTGAAGTCAAATGCCTGTGGATAAAATAGTGTTTGTAAAAAAATCCTTAAGAAAGTGCTAGAAAGCGTTATTGGCGGGCAAGGTTGGAAAAGGGTGAGTCCCATGCGGGTGACGTTTAACGTTATGTGGCTTAATTTCAGACGACTGAAATTTTTGACGAAGCTGCTCGACATAAACAGCTTCTCTTGGAATTAGGTTGTAGATATGCAAGGTCGGCACAAGACTGCTGTCGTTTTAAATACGCTGCCATCTTTGGCGATTGAAACTTTCCCTTATCGGGTGTCTGTTTTTAAGCTTTTTCTAGTAATCGGTTTCTTGCCTCTTTTGTAAGGCCATCACGAAGATACCGCAGTCTAAATGTAAGTGCTATTAGGGCCACTAGGTATGGGCCAGACTATTTGCGTCCCTTGGGTTACTGGGTACGTGACGACTATAGTGGTGATGATTTTGATGATGATAATTGAGGTAGTAACGACGTTGCTGATAGGTGAAGAAGAAAACCTGGCATGCGATTCAACCTCTACTTGACGCCGATCAAACGGTGTCGTTCCTGTGGCTGCTCTTACATAAAAATTATGCGGTTTATACGCTGCAGTCTCACTCGCCTTACACTCGCCGAGGAAGACACTTTCTTTCATCGACTTGAACTAGACGTCGAACCGCCTTGAAAGTTTTTTTTAAAAACTAGTTTGATAAAAAAGTCGCATAGTAAAGGTTAATCCTTTAATGGTCGTAACACCGCTCTTGTGGGCGTTTTACTTCCTTTTGCTGTATGATTCCTTTTCAGGATTACCTGTGCTGTGATCGGAGTAACTAATCGTTTAAATTCGTTGACTTAATTATTTGGATCGGAGTCTACTTTAAAGGTCTGTCGCAGCGTGTACCTCCAACACTGGATTACACTCGAAGTGTGCGCGTTTGGCAGTTTGATGTTGGGGGCACTTCGAGCATTGGTGTTATGGCCATGATCCTAAGTATGTTTTGAAAAAAGTTTATTTCAACAAGAGACGATAGAAACACTGAGTCAGAATCACGGCACAATTCCACCAGGGCGATAACACATACAAACTTGACGTATGCAAATGGAAATGAATGCAAATTCAATGTATGCAAATGAAAACTTGATGTATGCACGTCAAGTTTTCAATGTTGTGTCCGAGTCCTCACTCACTACATATGACCAACACATAGACCTACGGAAGCGCACAGTCACGCACAAATTCTGATATATACAGAATTGTTACGTAATGCATACACCCACGGTATCAGCTTGTTCACATATTGCTCATCCCACTATTTCTCTATCGCGGCAGCCATACAAACTACACCTCACCTCCAACGTGGAGCCGCGAGAACGCGTCGAGATAAACAAAAATTACAGATTAATAACTGAAAAAATGGCGCGAGAAGCTGTTTTATATTGGAATATTGCATGTGCAAAATAACTTTTATTTTGAAGTCATCCATAATTTCGCGTAAAGGCGGAATTCTTTGCAGTTGTATGCCAACCCGACAAGTGATACTTCAAAGACGGCCAGTTCTAAGACTCGACGTAAGTACAGCGTTGGCTGCCGCGGCATCACCCGAACGCAGCAGCTGCGTTGCCGCTGCGCTCTAGCGCGGTCGTGGCTGACTGTCCTTACTCTCAGGCAGGCGCCGTTGCAGCACCAGTCATGGCATTTCAGGGCTGCAGCTGTACAAACTCCTACAAAAATAGCTGATCACCGACGTGGAGCCCGTGAAAGGTCACGTGAGAAACGAAAATTACGGATTGCTGGTTAAAAAATTCTGGTAGAACCAACCTTTGGCAAGCGATAGCTTGTTTAGTTGGATCACCCGTTGTGACGATGCACCGCAGGTGGTCTTGTAGAACACACACACACACACACACACACACACACACACACACACACACACACACACACACACACACACACACACACACACACACACACACACACACACACACACACACACACACACACACACACACACACACACACACACACACACACACACACACACACACACACACACACACACACACACACACACACACACACACACACACACACACACACACACACACACGCACACACGCACGCACGCACGCACGCACGCACGAACACGCACGCACACACACTAACGCACCGATACACATGTCTATGTTTTACGTACTTACATGAGCACATATATACATATGCAGACTTATGTAACGAACCCTTCACTAAGCCACCAAGATGCACTTTGCAGAGAAAGAGGAACTGCTATTCAGCATTAAAAGTGTTTAATCACAAGACAGGATGTGCCTGGCCTCGTAGGAACGCGCAGCGAATTTGGGCAACGAACGTTCAGGTAACCTATTTTCATCGTCAGCCAGAAGGTGCCCGCGCTCACTTTTAAAGGCGAAGCATTTCCTTGCCTAGTTGGAGCCAAGGTCAAACACGAGGCCGTCCAAGGGCACAGAGATTGTCGCCCATGCGTCCTCTCGGACACCGCTACTGTCCTGGCGCCTCCTCTCCTTGCTCCACTCGCCCACGTGGCTCGGTTGCGTTAGCTGCGCCATGCTATGCGTGGTCCTCTACGTGCAGATACAATGGGCCCTCGAAAGTATCAAGCGGAAGAGGAGCGTACGAGGCCAAAGGCTCTGCACAGAGTATACAGTTATGCGATGCGTAACTTAGAGGCGAGGCAGGAGTCGAAACGACGGGCCGGCGACTTACGAGCGACTGTGGAGCGCGATCAACAAGATAACCGAAACGCGTTCGAGGAACAGCGGCACACCAAGCGGAACAGGTCTCCGAGGCAAAGCGGCCCAGATTGAAGAATCGCCACTTGCGTGACGCAGACGTGTACTTTGAAAAGCATTAAAAAAAGGTTGCGGGGTTTTACGTTCGAAAACAACGAGGCACACCGTAATTGGGAAATCCGGAAATTTGGACCACCTGGGTTTCTTTAACGTGCACCTAAATCAAAGTCCACGGGGGTTTTCGCAATGCGCCGCCGTCGAAAGGCGGCCGCCGCGGCCAGGATTCCATCCCGAGACCTCATGCGTAACAAAAGCGCTTTGTTATTGACGAATTTGGAGGGAGCGACCTGTAGTGTCTGCAACCACCTCCAGTTCTGATCGTCCATCGCCAGGGTGTCTCAGCCCGCGCATTTGGTGGTCCTCGAGTGAGCGTTTACTTGGGAGGATGAGAGTTCGTTCAAGCTTTTAAAATCACGTGGTGGGGAGAAATGCTTTGCATTGGCTTAGATAACCATCGAGGATGGTTCTTGCTGCATCTTTTATAAGCAAGTTGTTGCTATGCGACGCAGCTAACGCGCCCAGCATCTCGAAGCACTGGCTTGCACGAGTGAAATTCCCAAGAGTTCTGTTCTGCCCTTGCAAGCATTCGTCAGTGGCAAATGTTGAGTGACGTTACGCTGCTTCGGTCGCCTCGCGCTCCAAATTTGTAGTGGCAGCGCCCTCAGCTTCGTACTATGGCGCCACTGCATACAATGCTGGCACGAAAGCTTCCTACTTCGAACGTACAGGTGAAGGCAGCGCTCGGCCCGTCGGCGTGAGGCGCCGCCATTGGCTCTAGAGTAAATGGAGATGATGAACGATGGAAATGACGATGGCGTAATGACAGCGCGACCGCGGTAACCCCTCGACAACGCAATGGCGACAGCTTGGTGACGACGGCCGCATGACCACCACCGGAAGATCCGCTACTGTGTCTGTACACACCGTACTCTGTCTTTGCGTTTAGTATTTAGTGCCGCCTGCACTGCGCCCGTTTTCGAGCACTCGAACGACGGCACGGGAGGAGTGCTCTCCCGCCAGCGATCGGTGGGCACCCGGCTCTCGCGTGCATCGCTTCGCACGCGGCCTGCTGCCTGCACGAGACGTAACGCAAGACAGGCTGAGGTGCCCCCCGGCTGCCGCCGTCCCAGTGCTCGAAGGCCGGACGTGAGAAGCCGAATAACGAGCCCACGTGGGCTCTCATATGTGTCCTTCTTCAGGCGACAGTTGTGATGGTGTTTCAAGCGTTCCCGAGTTGACAAGAGTTTCCCGAATAACGTTGATGTTGAGGAAACGAGTGAGGCATTGCGTTTCTTTGAGGAAAGTGTGGATTTTCATGCGGTCTTATACTAACAGGTCCGTGCGTATAAGATGTAGACAAGAAGGCGATTACATATATAGACGTAAATTTCATGATTTAGTGTTTGATTGCCAATAACAGAGACGCGCTCCCTCGCTCTAGTCTGTGGTTTAGCAAGCCACATTATTGGAGTGAGCATCGTACGCGGACGTGTTCGACGCTCAATAGAATTGTTGCTGGGTGCCGCATATCAATTGTTTCTCTCTGTCGCCACGTCTCGGCCCATACGTGACTCCGTCGATACGCCCCTAGGGAGACAACGTCAGGCAACTCCTTCGTACTTAACAGCATGTATACGACAAATTTTCCGCCCGGTATGGCCTTGCAGAAACATCGGCATGTCAAAGCAAAGTATTCGTAAGAAGCCACCCTGTTGCTAACTGAGCCAGTAGCATCTGGTAATTGGGATCCTCGTTGGCAGACAACCTAGAACCGGGACCCTGTTGCGCCGACGCCCCTCCGACGGAGCTTATGACAAGCACCTCTGTGCGCTTCGGCGGCCGATTGCTCCACTTCGTCACGGTGAAAAATCATGAGCCATTCGGTGCAGCAAACCTTTCACGACGTGACGCAACACTGCTGTGTTGGCTGTGGGTAGGAGTTGCATTCACCAACTCCTATAGCTGTCGTATTGGAATGGCGGACTCACCAATGTGTGCTAAGTGCAAGTGTGAAGAGACCATCAGTCATCTTCTGTGCCGCTGTTCTCGCTTTTATAATCAACGTCAGACTCTCCAGTGTGCCTTGGATAGACTGGATGACAGGCCATTTTAAGGAAGCAAAGATCTTGGGAGCCTGGCCTCACAGCTCATTAGCCCAGAAAGCAGTTCGGGCGCTTTTTCACTACCTGAAGGCAACAGACAAGTGCCCGACAATACACATCCTACATCTAACTTAGTGCATGTGAAAGTGCGGTATAGACTCTTGTTTTATCTCTCTCTCTCTTTCACTCCCCATTCCCCTCCCCACGTGTAGGGTAGCAAACTAGACTCAGTCTGGTTAACCTCCCTGCCTTTCCTTCGTCCCCTCTCTCTCTTCTTCCTTCTGTTGTATGCCTCCTTTTCAGGATTACATATGCTGTGATAGGAGTAACTAATCGTTTGAATTCGTTGACTTAAGCATTTGGGTCGGAATCTACTTCAAAGGTCTGTCGCAGCATGTATCTCCCACGCTGGGGTACATTCGAAGCGTGCGCCTTTGGCAGTTTGATGTTGGGGCCACTTCGAGCATTGATGTTATGCCCATGATCCTGCTTATGTTATTTGAACAAGAGACGATAGAAACATTGAGTCAGAATCACGACACAATTCTCATGCACGTCAAGTTTTCAAAGTTGTGTCCTCAGTCTACAACAAATAACCACATAGACCTACGAAAGCGCACAGTCACGCATAGACTAATTGTGACCTATACACTAACCTTATGTAATGCGTAAACCGGCGATATGGTCTGGCGTGATACGTACTCCTTCCGCTATTTTTCACCGCGCGAGCCATACAAACTACACCTGTCCTCCAACGTGGAGCCGCCAGAACGCGTCGCGATAAACAAAAATTACAGATCACTAACGGGAAAAATTCCGCGAGAAGCTGTTTTCTATAGGAGTAGTGGATACACAAGATAACTTTTATTTTGCAGTCATCCATAATTTTGCCTCAAGGCAGAACTCTTTAAAGTTGCGTGCCAATCCGAAAAGTGATACTTCAAAGAGGGCCAGTTTTCGGACCCTACGTAAGCACAGCGTTGTCTTGCGCGGCATCACCCGAACGCAGCAGCTGCGCTGCCGCTGCGTTCTAGCGTGGTCGTGGCTGACTGTTTAGTCACGGCCCCCACGCGGGCGCCGTCGCAGCACCACGGCATGCGATTTCACAGCTGCAGCCGTACAAACTCCTACAAAAATAGCTGATCACCGACGTGGAGCCAGTGAAATGTGAAGTGAGAAACGAAAATTACGGATTGCTGGTTAAAAAATCCTGGCAGAACCAACCTGCGGCAAGCGATATCTTGTTTAGTTTTACCACCTGTTGCGCCGATGCATCGCAGATGATTTTGTAGAACACACACACACACACACACACACACACACACACACACACACACACACACACACACACACACACACACACACACACACACACACACACACACACACACACACACACACACACACACACACACACACACACACACACACACACACACTTCATATACATATGTATATATATACATAAACACATACATACATACATACATACATACATACATACATACATACATACATACATACATACATACATACATACATACATACATACATACATACATACATACATATTAACGCACCGATACACAGACGTCTATGCTTTACGTACCTAATTGAGTTACACGGTTCTTTTTTCTTTATTTCTTTATTACCTTCTTGGTACATTACACATTGAAACACATACAAAGCACTTATATCACTTTACAAGTAAAAGGTGCGAGAGGTGAACTGGCCAGCTCACACCAAAGGATTAAAAGCGTTTCAGTTAAGCAAGGTCATCCATTAATGGGAGCCACTCTGGCTGTTCTTCCTGCGATTTAAACACATCTCTTACTTAAGACGCGCTTTCAATAAAATACTCTCGTACAGCGAGAATAGTTTCATCTGCATGCCTAAATGCCATTTGATTTTTCCATATACTGTGTAAGCTGATAAGCATAAACATGTCCCACGGCATTTCGTCTCCGCTATCTACCGATAGAAATCGTATGCCGTAAAGCGATATTGGAAGCTGCTTTTTTAAGGTTCGTTGCAAGACGTCCCAGTGAAATACAGCGTCTGTGCAGTGAAGAAACTTGTGATCTATTGTCTCCGGTTTTATACAGATTAGACAGTTTGTGGGCCATGGGACAAATATTCCTTTCTCTTGAAGACATGGCTTCTCGGGCAGTGTGCATCTGAAAGAAGGATGATTTCAATGAGGGCCGCACCGACTTCTTTTTCACTCTCTTCAGTACATTCCCTTCAGAGCCAACACAGTATATGGAACGGTACAAAGGTATAGGCAACATAGTGTCAATAAGGTCTTTATAAAGTTGTTTCCTTCTAACATCAGCAAGGTACTGCGCAGAAAAGCGAACTTTCAAACACTGAAAAGCGCACACAACCTCCCAATGAAAGCCCCGCACCCGCACGTGTTTCACAGGGCTGGATGATACAACGTATTCACGCAGTGCCTCTTTCAGCCAAAGTTGCATTACCGTACGCAGGAATTCATCTTTTTGGTCTCGGAGGAACATAAATCTTTACACAAGTTGCCTGAGAAACAAATGAGCCAAACCTAGGCCACCTTTTCCAATGGACAGAAAGATTTGTGCGACTTGTCCTCTCCCAACTCGACTGCCAAATGAACACTGCGAAAACTCGGTGCAATCTCTGGACGCTGGTCCGTGACATACATAGTGCCTGGAGCACATACAATACCTTGGCCACCAGAAAGAGGTTACATGCTATGGCCCGAGCAAAAATTGAACGATCACGTCCACCCCATTTGTGCGTACATTCCCGTGTGGGCTCAGTTTCCGCTTCCTAATACTTTGCAGGCTCTCGATAGTGGTCTAGCGGTACTCCCAAGTGTTTGACAGGTGACGTTGCCCACTGAATGCTCTCGAACATTTCAGGCGCATAATCCCATTTGCCGTGCCATAAGCCAAAACACTTTTCCCAGTATATCGCACTTCCGGAGCCTTTGCAAAACCTAGCCGCGTCCTTCACCGCTTCAGTTAGACTTTCCCTATCTTCGCAAAAGATGGCGATATCATCCGCACACGAAAGTACTTTAACTTTAGCCACGCAATTTTTCGTTTGATATAATCTTGAGGCAGAAACGTTCGAGATACAGTGCAAAACAACAACAATGGGCACACTTGCCTCAAGGAAGAACGAACTGCGACACTTTCACTCAGTTGCTTATTAACAATAAGCTTTGCCGTATAACCAGCATATGCCATTTTGATACCTTCCAAGAGCACTCGGCCGACATTAATAATATTTGGGGTTTTACGTGCCAAAACCACTTTCTGATTATGAGGCACGCCGTAGTGGAGGACTCCGGAAATTTTGACCGCCTGGGGTTCTTTAACGTGCACCTAAATCTAAGCACACGGGTGTTTTCGCATTTCGCCCCCATCGAAATGCGGCCGCCGTGGCCGGGATTCGATCCCGCGACCTCGTGCTCAGCAGCCCAACACCATAGCCACTGAGCAACCACGGCGGGTTCGGCCGACATTCACTTGTTCTAGGATACAAAACAGAATATGGTGGTTGAAGCGGTAAAAGGCCGTTTCCATGTCCAGTTGCAACATGGCTACACGTTTATCAAATGCATCGCAGCATTCTAATATGCTCCGTGCTAAGTGAATATTTGTCGTGATCGTACGTCCTTTACTCCCGCACGTTTGGTGCTGGCCTACGATAGTTTTTATTACATTCTGCAGCCTTCTGCCCAGAACCTTCATGAATAAATTATAGTCCACATTCGCGAGACTTATGGGCCGATACCCATTGACTGACAGTCTCTTAACCGGGTCATCACTCTTCGGAACCGGGACGATGCGACTTGTTCGGAAGGACGGCAGCATCATCTGCTTTTCGTATGTTTCTTGAATTACGCTGTGTAGAATATGCGCCATGTCAGACTTAAACGCTTTGAAAAAAGCTGCGCCCAGCCCGTCGGGTCCAGGTGATTTGCCTGAGCTTAACTCGTCGATTGCACGCTCTACTTCTGCTGCACTAATCGATGCCTCGAGCCCAAGCTTGACCTCATCCTCTAAGATAGGCATCAGTGCCAAAAACTCCGCCGCGAGGCCTTCTTCTACATGTGACTCGTGACCCAGTAGTCCTTCGTAATAATCAACAAACGCACGTTGAATAGTGTTAAGAGTCACGAGCCATTTCGCCCTTGTACTCTATCGCTTTTATCTCGTTTTTACTGCATATCGCTTTTCGTCGCACAGGGACCGCTTTGTCGGCGTCTCGCCAAACCACAACCGTTCTGCACGTGCGCGTATGACCGCTCCTTTATATTTCTCTTTATCCATCAGTTCTAACCTATTTTTGTTTCTTTTATTTCTTTTTCGTACTGGCGCGGCTGAGCACTTCCCAACCTCAGCAGCAAATCTAAGCCGCTCTGAAATTCTTTTTCGTCTGCCTTGCCGCTTTGGCGTAGCGCACTGGCTCTTTCTATGGCGATCATTTTTATTTCTTCTTTAAAATGTTCTCAGTTTCCAATAATGTCCCCCTGAATACCCGTTTGCAAACAGTCCATTTTTTCTTTTACCGTAAGCACAAAACGTTCATCCTCAAGAAGCTCTACATTAAATTTCCATAGTTCCCAGTTGAACTTCGACCTTTTGGTCTTCGTTCCTATTGTAAACATTAACATGCAATGATCGCTGAACGCAACGTTTTTAGCCAAGTAGTCAGTGCACATTGGGACAACGCCAGCAGACACAAACTCTGTCAAGTCTTGCATGACTTGCTTGTTGGAAATATGTGAACTGCAGACGGGCACCTTCTGATAGGGCACTCCCGACGTCTTCCAAATTGTGCTCCATGACAATTGCATTCAAATCTAACGAGCTTTGGTTTCGAATGGTCGTGTTAGTTACTCTGTCTTCGGGCATGCACACGCAGTTGAAGTCACCCATAAGAATAATATATCTAGGAGACTTCAGATAAGGCGGGACCATTTCGAAGAAAGCTTTGCGCTCGTTTTCCTTATTTGGGGCATACACACACATTACGCGCCACTGTAAATCAAGATACGAAAAATCACACATCACAAAACGCCCGGTGTTAAAAACAGTAACAGATTCTTCAATAACACCTAAAGAATTGCGAATTAAAATGGCACACCCTCCCGACGTACCAACAGAATGACACACGCATACATTGTACCGGCTTCTAAAAGGCTCAACCATGCGGTTCGTCTGAGCTTCACTTTCCACCTTAGTCTCTTTCACTGCCACTACGTCCACATCGTTCTCAAGCAGGGGGCGACTTAACTGATACTGACGCCGCCTCGTTGCCGGTCAGTCCCATTACATTAAACGTGGCAAATTTAAGTGCTGCTTCTGTTCTGCCTGCCATGTGCGCGACAATTAAATAGACCGAACGGCTTCGTGCTCCACCTTCAGCCTTAATACACCAATAAGTGAAGCACAGCAATTTTCCCTTCTCAAGAGTTCTCCAGCACTCCCAAGAGGCGTGCTCGCTATCTGCAGCACGCTGGCGCAGCCTCAGCGCGATCCTGACAGGACACGATTAACGAGGAAAGGGGCACGGAGTGAACCGTACTTTAGCCTTGCGTATTCACAAAAGAGGAAAACGAGAGAGATGCAGCACTACCTACGTTTTTCTTTTAATGTGGGTTGGCACTGCAAAAAAGGAACCGTTGTCAGAAGTGGGATTCGAACCCACGCCCGGAAGACCGGACTGCGACCTGAACGCAGCGCCTTGGACCGCTCGGCCATCCTGACGGGACACGATTAAACAGGAAAGTGGGACAGAGTGAGCCTTGCGTATTCACAAAACAGGAAAACGAGTGAGATGCAGCGCTACCTACTTTTTTCTTTTTACGTGGGTTGGCACTGCAAAAAGAAACCGTTGTCAGAAGTGGGATTCGAACCCGCGCCCGGAAGACCGGACTCCGACCTGAACGCAGCGCCTTGGACCGCTCGGCCATCCTGACGGGACACGATTGAAGAGGAAAGTCGCACAGAGTGAACCGTACTTTAGCCTTGCTTATTTACAAAACAGGAAAACGAGAGAGATGTAGCGCTACCTACTTTATTCTTTTTACGTGGGTTGGCACTGCAAGAAGGGAACCCTTGTCAGAAGTGGGATTCGAACCCACGCCCGGAAGACCGGACTGCGACCTGAACGCAGCGCCTTGGACCGCTCGGCCATCCTGACGGGGCACGATTAAACAAGAAAGTGGGACAGAGTCAACCGTACTTTAGCCTTGCCTATTCACAAAACAGGAAAAAGATTCAGCGCTACCTACTTATTTCTTTTTACGTGGGTTGGCACTGCAAAAAAGGAATGCTTGTCAGAAGTGGGATTCGAACCCACGCCCGGAAGACCGGACTGCGACCTGAACGCAGCGCCTTGGACCGCTCGGCCATCCTGACGGGACACGATTGAAGAGGAAAGTGGCACAGAGTGAACCGTACTTTAGCCTTGCTTATTCACAAAACAGGAAAACGAGAGAGATGTAGCGCTACCTACTTTACTCTTTTTACGTGGGTTGGCACTGCAAAAAGGGAACCCTTGTCAGAAGTGGGATTCGAACCCACGCCCGGAAGACCGGACTGCGACCTGAACGCAGCGCCTTGGACCGCTCGGCCATCCTGACGGGACACAATTAACGAGGAAAGTGGCACGGAGTGAACCGTACTTTAGCCTTGCGTATTCACAAAAGAGGAAAACGAGAGAGATGCAGCACTACCTACTTTTTTCTTTTTATGGGGGTTGGCACTGCAAAAAAGGAACCCTTGTCAGAAGTGGGATTCGAACTCACGCCCGGAAGACCGGACTGCGACCTGAACACAGCGCCTTGGACCGCTCGGCCATCCTGACGGGACACGATTAAACAAGAAAGTGGGACAGAGTGAACCGTACTTTACCCTTGCCTATTCACAAAACATGAAAAGAGATGCAGTGCTACCTACTTTTTTTTACGTGGGTTGGCACTGCAAAAAAGGAATGCTTGTCAGAAGTGGGATTCGAACCCACGCCCGGAAGACCGGACTGCGACCTGAACGCAGCGCCTTGGACCGCTCGGCCATCCTGACGGGACACGATGAAAGAGGAAAGTGGGACAGAGTGAACCGTACTTGCGTATTCACAAAACAGGAAAAAGATGCAGCGCTACCTACTTTCTTCTTTTTACGTGGGTTGGCACTTCAAAAAGGGAACGCTTGTCAGAAGTGGGATTCGAACCCACGCCCGGAAGGCCGGACTGCGACCTGAACGGAGCGCCTTCGACCGCTCGGCCATCCTGTTTTTTTTTTTTATTTAATGCCGGTTTTCGACATAACACTGAATATACAAATACTACACACATGTCAGGAATACAAGCTTGCGGGGAAGAAAAAAATGAAAAAAAAATTACAATAATGCCGACTGTCCGTATGGGACTGGCGTCGTCAAATTAAAATTCCTTCATGGCTGTCAGAGCTTCTAGCCTCGACAGCCAATCCGGTGCACATTCTTGCAATTTCTGTACATCAACGAACCGCGACATACATTCTCTAAAATATATGTGAACCGGGCGGGCGTCGGCATCGCAATGGTACCCTGCCATGCGAGCCCGCCATATACAGTGGAGTGCATTCAACATAATAAAGTCGTATGGAACTCCCCCTTCATCCTTAATTGGCAGATACCGGATCCCTTGGGGGTCTACAGGTAATTATTTCTTCAGTGTTCGCTTCAAGACGTCCCAGAAGAACACAGCCGCCCAGCAGTGCAAGAACACGTGATCGATGGTTTCGGGCTTCTTGCAGATCAAGCAGTGTGAACCCCACGGCACAAGACAGCCTCGCTCTTCCATAAATGTCTTCACGGAAAGTGTTCCAGTGTGGAGCTTAAAAAAGAAGGTTTTAACCCCTGGTGGCACCTGCATGCGTTTCACCCGTTTAAGGACGTCTTGTCCTGGCCCTCCACTGTATATGGCTCTGTATAAGGGCACTGGGAACACAATGTCGCACACATCATTATACAGTGTTTTCCTTTTCACTTGACATAGATAATCTTTTGAAAAACGAACTGAAAGGAAGCGCACACTGTCGACCACTTCCTTAAGATAACCCCGAAGTTTTCCGGTCATGCTTGCCGTACTAACAACATACGCCGGCAATGCGTCGCTCAACCTGAGTTGACATACGGTGCGCAGAAAAGGATCGCGCACATCTCGAAAAAACAAAAAGCGGTTGACAAGGTGTCGAACAAAAAGATGTGCCAAGCCAACACCCCCGTCCTTCACTCTTCTAAACAAATTAGTTCGGCTAGCTCTCTCCCATGCTGATCCCCAGATGAAGACCGCGAACACTCTGTGCAGCCTTTGCACATTTGCCCTGGAACAATGCAACACTTGCATAACATAATATAACTTCGCTATAAAAAACATATTACAAATTGTCGCCCTTGAAAAAATAGACTGGTTAGTGCTTGTCCATCTGTCCACTTTTTCTTTCGTTTCATTAGTTCGGTTCCTCCAGTACTCATCGCTGCTCTTGTACCTGTCGAGGGGAACACCCAGATACTTCGTCGGAGTTTTCACCCAGTTGACATTGGCGAAGTATTCCGGTGCCGAAGACCACTCCCCGTGCCACAGCCCGAGGGATTTGCCCCAATTGACTTTGCTGCCCGTGACGTCACAGAAATGTTTTACTACAGCAATTGAGGAAGAAGACGAAGTGACTGCGAGCCAGGACGCGTCGCGTCGAAGCCCCGCAATTTGTTCAAATTAAGTGTGATTTTTGCGAAACCAGTGCCATTGCACCGCGGCATCACGTTTATGAAGATATATGCTTCACTTCAAGACCATTTTCGACCCTGTGAGTTTATTTTGTGCACTACCGCGAGGACTTTTATGCCCGAAGCGGGCGCTACGTCGGCTAACCCTAACGCCGTATCCGCCGACGATTTCTTCGCTTGGACGGACGCCGGGGCTCCCACCGGCACAAAGACATCTACCCAAGTCTTGCCAACGGCACTACAATGAATTACGAAGTGATCGGCCGAGAAATCGACCCCTCGGAGGTTTCCGTCAGGAACGGGTGGTGCGACATCGCCCCACGAAGAGCGACCAAGCCTAAGTCTAACCTCAACATGGCTGCCAACGTGGCAGCCTCCGGCGCCAGAGCGAAAGCAACCAAGCCCATGTCGGCCCGTAAAGAAGTCATCAAGGCAAGTAGAATGCCCTTACTCCCGCAAAACGAGACCAAAGTAGTAATTCGCATCCGCGGCGGACTGAACATCGCCAAAACCGGACACGTGGGAATTGTGCAGGCCATTCAAGAAGCAGCCGGACTCGAACCGATGCAGTGCGACGGGGACACGATTTGCCCCAACCTCAAACAGAACATCTTGGTCGTAAGTTCCCCGCTACCCGAAAACGTCAACGGGTATTTGAAAATTCAGAGCGTCACCATCGCCGGGCAGACGTACGAGGCCTTCTCCTACCAGACTGCACCGGACGACACGTGCAAGGGAGTCATTCGCAACATTCCGCTCCACCACACGCAAGAAACGATAACCAGGTCCATCGTCAACCCGAGAAACCCACTCGCACTGGCGGCGAAGCGCATTAAGGAAACCGGGACGGTGATCGTAGTCTTCGAAGGGCACAAAGTTCCCAACCACGTGATGTACGGATGTGCATGGGTAGAGTGCTCGCTCTACAGGAAGCAGATCGCCATATGTCAGGCTTGCGGCAAACTAGGGCACCGAGCAGACGTATGCCCCACACCGGAGAAGCAGACTTGCAGGGATTGCGGCATTCCAGACCCCGGAGAAGATCACGCTTGTGAAGAAGTCTCTTGCGCGCTTTGCGGCGAGAAACACCCCACGGCCAGCAAGGAATGCAAGAGCAGATACCAGGTCCCGTACGTGGTACGCAAACGAAGAATCCAGAACAAGCAGGCAGCCATTGCGTCCAAGAAACTTCGAGAAAAAGCGACGAGTCTCTTAAGGCAGAACGGCGCGGGTGCGGCGCAGCATCCAGACGGACAGCGCGAGCCCAGAGGGCGCTCCAGATCCAGAGGGAGCTCGGGATCCCGATCGGCCAGCAGAGGTCGCAGGAGCCGCTCCCGCACACCCGGGAGCCGGGGCCGCTCCACCTCGGGCGTGCGCTTCGCACCCGCGGCCGGAGCTAACAGCTGGGCCCAGCGAGTCAAGGCGACAACGGGATGCCAGGCCTCGGCAACGGCAGGGACGCTGCCCACTAACTCCGGGCCACTGAGGGACCAATCTCAGGTGAGCTTGCAAGCGCGGCCAGAGAATACTGTACACAAAGACATCTTAGAGAGAATCAAAGCACTCGAGCACGAAAACGCTCAACTCAGACGCACAATGACAGAACTGGCTAACGAGAATAGATTGCTTAAAACGCAAATTATCTCACCAATTGCACATACACAGGACATGCACATGGACACTTCACCCAGTCCGAATCCCTTTAGCGTAGCGGAATCAGAAACGACTAGTCAAAGCCCACCCGCGGGCATACCAGTTACCAAGAAACGCAAGGCCAAGACCACGGAATGCGACACGCCTGCCAAGGACATAGACGGTAAATTGGACAAGATCCTTAGTACCCTAGGTCAACTACAATTCGATGTCGAGTCACTAAAGAAGGGGCACGACAGACTAGTAGAGGCGGTCGATGGCCTAACGAGCAGGGTAGAAGTGATGGAGAAGGGCTTCGGTGCCAGGATCGAGGGCCTCGAGAGGACCGTCTTCACTCACTCCACGGCACCGGTCAACTCCCCTGCCTCCCCCATGGTCAGAAGGAACACTGCAACAAGCGATATCGTCACAACCAAAATGACGGTAAAGTCCGCAACCATAGTAGAAAGCAAAAATGGAGAAGGCAAATAAGCGAGAACCAGCCGAAAGGCACCAAGCGCAAACGAACAATCAAGGCAAGCTTATAATCTGGCAATGGAATTGTCGCGGGTTCCGAAACAAGAAATCGGTCTTGCAACAGCACATCAGACACACTACAGACAAGCCGGACATCATACTCATTCAAGAGACCAACACCGACACACCCACACTTCCGGGATATGAAACAATTGCCGTTCCACCAACAAAAGCCTGCAGCGGCGTAGCGACGTTTGTCAGTAACAGGCTCGCGTGGGCCGAAATTGACAGAAGCAATCCGAACAGCAAATGCGAGCACTTGTTCATCGAAGTCTTTCCCAAAGGCAAGAAGGCTAAGAGCATACTAGCACTGAACACGTACAGCAGCCCGAACCACAGAACGCAAAGTTTCAGAAGACTGTTGAAGAAGGCCAGGGACAAAGCCGGGGACAACCCACTGATTATTGCCGGAGATTTCAACGCCCCAAACGTAGAATGGGGCTACGGCATCACCAGCGCCAAAGGCAGAAATCTGGCCAGCGATGCGGAAGAGATGGGCTTCAACCTTATCACGTCCGCGCTCTACCCTACCAGGATGGGCAACTCGGTCTCGAGGGACACCACCCCAGACCTCACGTTCGTTCTCAACACCGAGGGGGCCACCTGGCATAATACCGGCGAAGACCTCGGCAGCGACCATTACATTGTGGAAACGTCAATAGCAATCGCCTTGAAACCACTACGAAAGTGGAGATACACGGATTGGGATGCGTTTAGACAGATAAGAAAGGAACGTACCGACAAGCCCGCTACACTAGAACAGTGGACGCAAGAACTAAAGGAGGACGCCCGCAACGCGACCAAGGAAATAGAAACAGATGCCCAGACAATCGGGATGGACGCTAAGCTCGCTCACATGCTGGAAGCGAAAAGATCCATACTGCAGAGATGGCGTACCCAGCGATTTAATAGAAGACTTAGGAAAAAGATTGCACTACTGAACAAGGACATTGAGCACCACTGTGTAGTTCTCTCCAACCAACAATGGGACGAAGTATGTGCAAGGGCCGATGGCAGCGTGACATATGGAAAAACTTGGAACCTACTCAAACACCTTCTTAACAAAGGTCAAACCAGGAGCTCCCAGACCAAGGCGGCTGACAAGATAGCGAAACGTGAACTCAAAAACTCCAACGAGCAGGAATTTATGGCAAGACTTGCCGAAAGATACATGCCACTCTCGAGCAGCGAGGAAAACGAGGCCGAGGCATCCGGTTCCCCGTACACGGGAGCGGACAACCCCGACCTCGATGAACCCTTCACCCTGGAAGAAATCAGGACCGTCCTTCAAAACTTGAATGGCACATCGGCCCCAGGTCCGGACGGTATTAGTAACAAGGCCCTTCGTAACTTGGACGAAGACTCCGTCCAGTTCCTAGCGGATCAAATCAATCAGGTCTGGGCTTCCGGCAGGGTCCCACCGGAATGGAAGAACGCCACCACGGTTCTCATTCCAAAGCCCAACAAGCCCTCGGGCGTCGAGAACCTCAGACCCATATCACTGACGTCGTGCGTGGGTAAGGCGGCGGAACACGCCATTCAAAACAGAATCTCCAGATTCCTCGAAACCAAGGGGCTGTTACCACACACCCTCATCGGATTTAGACCCGGTCTATCAACTCAAGACACCATGATTTTAATCAAGCACCAAATCATTGATGACCCCATTAGAAACGCCAAGGGCATTCTTGGGTTGGATCTAGAGAAAGCGTTCGATAACCTCTCTCACCAATACATTGTGGACACCATTTCCGAACTCAACCTCGGAGCTAGGTTCCACTCGTACGTCAAGTCATTCTTGGATAACAGGACGGCTACGCTCCGATTTGCCGACCTCTCCACGGAGACACTCTCGCTGGGGAGCAGGGGCACCCCCCAAGGCTCGGTCATCTCCCCTATGCTTTTCAACCTTGCCATGGCGGGACTTGCTGGGAAACTAGGGCAGATCCACGGGCTCGAGCATACCATATACGCAGATGACATCACCATGTGGGTGTCCAAAGGAACCCCGGGCATGGTGCAGGACATTTTGCAAGAAGCAGTGAACGCCATAGAAAAATTTCTCATTCCCACAGGACTCAGATGCTCGCCTACCAAGTCTGAGCTGCTCGTACGCAGACCCACGCAGAAAGGCCGCAGGCCGTACTCGTCAGACTTCGACTATAATAAAGAAATTATCGTACGAACCACTTCGGGACACGCCATACCGTGCGTCGACAAAATCAGAGTCCTGGGTATGATCGTAGAGACTAAAGACGTCAATGCCTCTACGGTTCAGAAGCTCATCACCAAAACCAACAACGCTATTGGACTCATCAGAAGAATTGCCAATAGACACAGGGGCCTCAAGGAACATAACCTCATCAAACTCATACACGCGTTCGTCACCTGTCACTTCGCATACGTTGCGGCAATGCTCAATTGGACACGATCCGAAAGAGACAGACTGAATGCCCAAATCAGAAAGGTCACCAAGCAAGTCCTCGGCATTCCAACCAGCACCAGCAACGAGAAGCTGGGGCACCTGGGCATGCACAACACCCTGGAAGAAATTGCCGAAGCCCAGCAGCGCGCCCAGCTTGCTAGGCTTTCGACGACGCCTCCGGGGCGCACGATCCTAGAGAAGCTAGGCTTTGCACAAGGACACATAGAAAAAGACTTTGCGGACCTCCCACGGGACATACGCGCCAGGATCACAGTCCGCCCTATACCCAGAAACGTACACCCCGAAAACAACAGGGGCAGACGACAAGCGAGAGGACAATTCCTTCTTAACCAAGCCTTGGCGAACCGTGAACGCTGAGCTTTTGTGGACGCGGCGGCATACACGGGAAACAAAGCTTTCGCAGTGGCGGTTGTGGACGGCCGCGGATCCACAAGATATGCAGCCACGGTAATTGCAAGGAAGCCTGAACAGGCCGAACAGGTTGCGATCGCTGTTGCGCTCACCGACGACAATCTTTCCCATATCTACAGCGACTCCATAGCCGCTATCAGAGCTTTCCAGAAGGGCACGGTCTGCGCACAGGCTCTCAAAATTGTTTCAAAGAAAGAGATTAAGAAACACTTCATATACTGGTTCCCGGCACACTTAGGACCAAAGCTCGGCGACGTCCCCAACCTTAACGAGGCGGCACACGAGGCTGCGCGCGCGCTAACAGACCGCGCGGCTTCACTCGACCACTCGGAAAATAAGGACGCGCCCACTACATACAACGAAGTTACTAAACACTACTACCTACAACGCAGACAATATAGCACGCCACACCGCACGCTCACTCGAGCTCAAGCAGTTACACTCAGAATGCTACAAACAGACACATACCCCACTCAAAACAGATTACACCATTACATGCCTGAGCTCTACGACAAGTCTTATTGCACCAATTGCAATACATCGCTTAACGTTTATCATTTACTCTGGCCGTGCTCGCAAGCTCACGTAAACTACGAACAGGACAAGCGCAAGTTTGAAGAGGCAATCCGGAGCGAAGAACTCGCTCCCCAACTCTGGGCCGTCCAGCAGGTCCACGACGCCGCCAGGAAACTCAACCTCCCGGTTCCGTCGTGGGAGACGCCCACTCCATGAGAGCCCGAAGCTCTCGTGGCCTGCAGGACCTGAATAAAGTTGATTTCCTTCCTTCCTACAGCAATTGTTTCAGTCACACTTGGTTCGTCTGTGCAACACACTGCAACGTCATCAGCATACGCTAGCAGCTTCACTTCGGATTCTGCCAATCTAAAACCACGTATATTGTTATTTGCGGTAATGGCCACACACATTGCTTCTATGTATATAGCAAATAACAGAGGACTGAGGGGACAGCCTTGGCGCACTGAACGCATGATGTTAATGGGGGCCCCCAGCGACTTATTAACAATTAACCTTGTAGTGCAGTTCTGGTACGCCAAGGCCACACCCTCAGTGATGATGGTACCGACATTAACATGATCCAATATGGAGAACAAAATAACGTGAGCGACGCAATCGAACGCTTTCTCAAGATCAAGCTGAAGAACTGCAACGCCGCCACCGGTGACGTCACAGCACTCGAGCATACACCGCATCTTATGGATGTTAGAAAAAATTGTTCGCCCTTTGATTCCACAAGTTTGATGGTCTGTGACGATTTCCTTTATGACACTTTGAAGTCTGGTCGCTAAAATCTTCACAAATATCTTGTAATCCACATTTGTTAGTGATATGGGCCTATAGGATGATACGAATCTCAGTTTATCTAATTTATCGTTCTTCGGAATTAGAATGGTGTGCGCTTTCCCAAAAGAAGGTGGCAATGATTTCTGCTCGTACGCTTCATTAAATACTTCTACTAATAAAGGGGCCAGTTCTCTTTTCAATGTCTTATATAAGGCGGCGCTGAGTCCATCTGGTCCCGGTGACTTGCCCAAGTTTAAATCGTCGATTGCCTTTTCGACTTCCCTCTCCGTTATTTTCCCTTCTAATCGCTCCTTAGCTTCATCACTCAAACGCGGCATGCGGTGCAGAAAGTCCGCTTTGAAACCCTCTAAATTCGCTTCCTGAAATGCAAAGAGCGACTGATAGTATTGGAAGAAGGCGTGTGCTATGCTCTCGTTGTCGTGAACAACAGCTCCATTCATTAAAAGTTGATCGACATGGTTTCGTCTTCCGTGTGCCTTCTCTAAACCGAGCGCCCTTTTAGTGGGCGTCTCCCCTGCCGCCAGTGCATCTGCTCTTGCTCGCACGATGGCACCTTGATAACGTTCTTTGTCGAACTGTTCAAGCTTTTCCTTGACGCTCCGCACATCGTCTTTGTACAGACCAGGCTCTCTGCACTCAAGCGTTATCAGCTGCTGAAGTAGTGTTCGCAAACCCTTTTCTTTATATTCCCTCTCAAATTTGAGGCAGCTTGACCTTTCTAAGGCTTTCATTTTAACTTTTTGTTTAACACATTCCCACTTTTCTGCTATTGTATCAGCCGCATCTTCGCGTATTTCATTAACCGCATCCCGCACTGCCTTTACAAAAGATGCATCATTTAATAACAAGTCATTGAGTTTCCATAGATGCCAATTAAATGCATGTTCCCTTTTCCTTATACCTATGTTACATTTTACCAGGCAGTGATCCGAAAATGACACGGGTACAACGCAATAACCGTGGCATCTTGGAATCGTGTCCAACGAAATGTACATGCGATCCAGTCGCGCATGACTACTGCCTTGAAAACGCGTAAATGTCACTTGACGCTCCCCTTCCAGACATTGAAAAACATCAAGTTCATTTTCATTAATTAATTTTGACAAAACGTCACTACTTCTATCACGCACGCCGGCATTGTTGGCTCGGTCTCTAGCACTCAACACACAATTGAAGTCCCCTAATAACACAACGCGCTTATTACAGCAAACATATTGTGAGAGGTTCGAAAAAAAGAGGACACGCTCGTCCACAGAATTCGGCGCATAAACGCATATGACGCGAAACTCAAAGTCAGAGATCGTAAAGTCACATAAAACAATCCTTCCATCCAGACAGGACCACACACTTTGAATATGTAAACCCGGCAGCTTCTTCACAAAAAGAATGCACCCCCCGGAGGTGCCTACCGCATGACTCACCACCACAAAGTACCTAGTCGTGAATCGTCGCACCATGCTCCCGGTCTCCTCCTCTCCGTCAACCTTGGTTTTCTGGACGGCTAGTACGTCTATGTCATGGTCCGTTACCAACCGTAGGACCTGACATTGCCTACGACTAGCCGCCAACCCTCGCACATTTAGTGTGGCAATACTAAGTGACGGTATTTCATCCATCTTCATCTAGCGAGAAAAGTAGGCCCGGAGCATGGTGCTTACCCTTCACGACCAGCCCTTGGCTAGCCGCCTCCGGGGCCATCCGGCTTCCCGGCATTGTTTGTCGTCGACACTTTGATCACAGGCTTTCTTTCAGGCGGCACATTCGGCTTTGGTTTGAAGCCCACCCGCCTCCCCTGGGGCGTCTTTGTCGGTGGTCCCTCGGTGGTGCTGGTCGCACCCTCGCCTTGGTCCTTGGTCTGGTCGTGGGGGCGTTTGACCGGGCCGCCAAGAGTCTCAGTCCGGTCGCAGTCTTTCACAGCCTCGTCCTGCTGCATTGCCGTCATACCGTTGTCGGGCGGGTCTTCACTAATGGTTCCCGTCGCGGGGCCCACAGCAGTCGCGCCCTGCGCCTTCCCACTCCGCTTCTCAGTACCTTGAGCAACCGTGCCTTCTGCGCCGACGGTCGACGTCTCGCCGACTGCCGCTGTCGGTACCAGGTCTGCGATGCCTGTAGCGGCGTCCTCCGTCTCGACCACGTCCATGACGTGCTCTGCGGCCACGTCGTTCACTGCTGGGCTTGTCACGGCGGCGTAGGATTTGACGCAGTCGGCGTCAACATGACCGAACCGTCTGCAGCGAGAACAGCGCGGAACTTTACACTCCCGGCGGACGTGCCCCGTGCCTTGGCAGCGCAGGCACTGCATGGGTCGACCAGGGACGACCACCAATGCCAGCTCTCCGCCGACGCGGACCTGATGAGGAAGGTCTTCCATTTTCACGCCGCTTTTCAGCTTTAGAAGCACAGTCCTGGTTGTCGACGTCTTGTCGCCCAGGCCATGGACGCGCCACCTTTCCCGGCTTACCTCCTCCACCTTGCCGAAAGCCATGAACGCCGTCCGTATGTCCTCGTCTGCAACGCCATAGAGCAGCCAGTGAAGCCTAAGCTTCACCTGCTGGTCTTGCGGGTCCACGATGACACACCGTCTTCCCTTCACTTGCAGTTCCTTAAGGGCCATGAGGCGCTTCGTCGCAGTGGCGTCAGACAGGGTCACCGCCCAGACGTGGTTTATCTGGTACGCCCCTATGCATACCACGTCCGGCAGCAGTCCCGTCGGCAGAAGGGCGTCTCTAAAATCTTCGACCTTGTAAGGTCTGGCGCGTACATCACCGTGTAAAAACACGGTGTTAAAGGCCACTCGTCCTTTCGGCAGCTGAGGCAAAATAAGCGGATAATCCTTATCGTCGTCGGTGATCCTGTTTCCGCGACCAAAAGTGGTGGCTGTCGCTGCCCCGGAAGAGGCCATGACCCTACGATCCGAACAGCTCGGCTGCCGGATGCGCGGACCGCTCGGCCATCCTGACGGGACGCGATTAAACAGGAATGTGGGACAGAGTGAACCGTACTTTAGCCTTGCGTATTCACAAAACAGGAAAAAGATGCAGCGCTACGTACTTTTACCTTTTTACGTGGCTTGGCACTGCAAAAAAGGACCGCTTGTCAGAAGTGGGATTCGAACCCACGCCCGGAAGACCGGACTGCGACCTGAACGCAGCGCCTTGGACCGCTCGGCCATCCTGACGGGACACGATTGAAGAGGAAAGTGGCACCGAGTGAACCGTACTTTAGCCTTGCTTATTCACAAAACAGGAAAACGAGAGAGATGTAGCGCTACCTACTTTATTCTTTTTACGTGGATTGGCACTGCAAAAAGGCAACCCTTGTCAGATGTGGGATTCGAACCCACGCCCGGAAGACCGGACTGCGACCTGAACGCAGCGCCTTGAACCGCTCGGCCATCCTGACGGGACACGATTAAACAGGAAAGTGGGACAGAGTGAACCGTACTTTAGCCTTGCGTATTCACAAAACAGGAGAAAGATGCAGCGCTACCTACTTTTTTCTTTTTACGTGGGTTGGCACTGCAAAAAGGGAACGCTTGTCAGAAGTGGGATTCGAACCCACGCCCGGAAGACCGGACTGCTACCTGAACGCAGCGCCTTCGACCGCTCGGCCATCCTGACGGGACACGATTGAAGAGGAAAGTGGCACAGAGTGAACCGTACTTTAGCCTTGCGTATTCACAAAACAGGAGAAAGATGCAGCGCTACCTACTTTTTTCTTTTTACGTGGGTTGGCACTGCAAAAATGGAACGCTTGTCAGAAGTGGGATTCGACCCCACGCCCGGAAGACCGGACTGCGACCTGAACGCAGCGCCTTGGACCGCTCGGCCATCCTGACGGGACACGATTAAACAAGAAAGTGGGACAGAGTGAACCGTACTTTAGCCTCGCCTATTCACAAAACAGGAAAAAGATGCAGCGCTACCTACTTTTTTCTTTTTACGTGTGTTGGCACTGCAAAAAAGGAATGCTTGTCAGAAGTGGGATTCGAACCCACGCCCGGAAGAGCGGACTGCGACCTGAACGCAGCGCCTTGGACCGCTCGGCCATCCTGACGGGACACGATTAAACAGGAAAGTGGGACAGAGTGAACCGTACTTTAGCCTTGTGTATTCACAAAACAAGAAAAAGATGCAGCGCTACCTACTTTTTCCTTTTTACATGGCTTGGCACTGCAAAAAAGGAACGCTTGTCAGAAGTGGGATTCGATCCCACGCCCGGAAGACCGGACTGCGACCTGAACGCAGCGCCTTGGACCGCTCGGCCATCCTGACGGGACACGATTGAAGAGGAAAGTGGCACCGAGTGAACCGTACTTTAGCGTTGCTTATTCACAAAACAGCAAAACGAGAGAGATGTTGCGCTACCTACTTTATTCTTTTTACGTGTGTTGGCACTGCAAAAATGGAACCCGTGTCAGAAGTGGGATTCGAACCCACGCCCGGAAGACCGGACTGCGACCTGAACGCAGCGCCTTGGACCGCTCGGCCATCCTGACGGGACACGATTAAACAAGAAAGTGGGACAGAGTGAACCGTACTTTAGCCTTGCCTATTCACAAAACTGGAAAAAGATACAGCGCTACCTACTTTTTCCTTTTTGCGTGGCTTGGGACTGCAAAAAAGGAACACTTGTCTGAAGTGGGATTCGAACCCACTCCCGGAAGACCGGACTGCGACCTGAACGCAGCGCCTTGGACCGCTCGGCCATCCTGACGGGACATGATTGAAGAGGAAAGTGGCACAGAGTGAACCGTACTTTATCCTTGCGTATTCACAAAACAGGAAAAAGATGCAGCGCTACCTACTTTTTCCTTTTTACGTAGCTTGGCACTGCAAAAATGGAACGCTTGTCAGAAGTGGGATTCGAACCCACGCCCGGAAGACCGGACTGCGACCTGAACGCAGCGGCTTGGACCGCTCGGCCATCCTTCTTTTTTTCTTTATTGCCAGACCTCGACATATCACAACACAAATTCCTAAATGATATAAACAAAGACCAAAGAAGAGGAACAGTAACAGTAACAAAGACCAAGACCAAGGAACAGTAATATTTACATTCGCTGCCGTCCGCTACTGTGGCACGACGTTGTCGGATTAAAATTCCTTTAGTGCTGTAAGGGGTTCAACCCTCGACAGCCACTCAGGAACAGGCTGTTGCATCTTGATCACTTCCACATACCGTTGCATGGATTCACAAAAGTACAGACGCGCCGGTCGGGCATCCGGGTCACAATGGTAACCCGCCATTCTTGCGCGCCATAAACTGTGGAGGCCCGTAAGCATGATCAGGTCGTACGGGAAACCTTCGTCGTCATATACTGGCAGAAACCTGATTCCGTGGGAATCTATAGGTAGCTCCTTTTTTAGAGTCCTTTGTAGCACGTCCCAGAAAAAGACCCCTTCCCAACAGTGGATGAAGACGTGATCTATGCTTTCTGTTTTTTTACATATAAGGCAGTGGGTTCCCCATGGCATGTAGAACCCACGTTGTTCAATGAAGATTTTAACAGGTACAGTACCAGTGTGTAATTTAAAAAAGAACGATTTAGTGGCTGGTTGAACTGGCATCTTCTTCACCCTTTTTAATACATCTAGGCCTGGGCCTCCACTGTACGGGGCTCTGTACATAGGTACCAGCAAAACACTGTCACATAAATCACGATATAACTTTTTCCGTTTTACACTCCACAAATATGTACTTGAAAAACGAACACGCAAAAAGGAAACATTCTGAACTATTTCCCGAAAGAAACCACGGACTGGTCCTGGCATTATTTCCGTACCTACAACGAATTCGGGAAGTGATCTTGACAGCCTCATTTGGATCACCGTGCGCAGAAATGGGTCGTTTGTATCTCGAAAGAAGGAGAATCTATTCACCAGTTGACGCAAGAAGAGGTGCGCCAACCCCAGACCACCATCCTTCACGCGCCGGAAGAGATTATCTCGGCTACATCGCTCCCAGCTTGATGCCCACACGAATACAGCGAACACGCGGTGCAGTTTCTGCACATTAATACGAGAGCACTGTAGTACCTGCATTACGTACCAGATCTTTGTCACGAGAAACATGTTGCACGCTGTAGCTCTCGCGAATATTGACAAGTAACAGGCGTTCCATCGGTCGGCTTTTTCTTTTAGTTGTTTTGTCCGCTCCTTCCAGTACTCGCTACTGTCCTTGTAGGCATCAAGGGGTGCTCCAAGGTACTTAACTGGCGTCGTGACCCAGTTTACGTTCGAAAAGTGGTCTGGTGTACACGCCCATCTTCCATGCCAAAACCCCAAACATTTCTGCCAGTTAACGTAGCTGTTAGTGACGTTACCAAACTTTTTGACGATATTAACAGTATTCAATACACTTTGTTTGTCCTTACAGCACACAGCCACATCGTCAGCGTATGCCAGTAGCTTCACTTCTGCTGATTGAAGACTAAACCCCTTAATACATTCATTTTCAATGATGGCCAGACATAGCGTTTCTATGTAGACACAAAACAGGAGTGGACTGAGTGGACAACCCTGGCGAACGGAGCGCTTCACGTTAATGGGGGCCCCCAACATCTGATTAATTATAAGTCTGGTATAGCAGCTCCGGTACGCCATGGTCACCCCTTCAGTGATTATGTGGCCAAAATTAACGTGTTCAAGGATGGTAAGCAATATGTCGTGAGAAACACAATCAAACGCCTTCTCCAAGTCTAGCTGGAGGATGGCTACTGCATCGCACATGGCGTCACAACACTCCAGCACACACTTCATTTTATGGATGTTAGTGAAAATGGTTCTTCCACGAATACCACACGTCTGGTGTGGGCCGACTACTTCCTGAATAACTGACTGGACACGTCGTGCCAACACCTTCATCAATATTTTGTAGTCACAGTTAGTAAGCGCTATGGGTCTGTAGGAGGAAAGTTGCTTGAGCTTTTCGGTCTCTTCTGTTTTCGGTATTAGTACTGTATGGGACTGGCCAAAGGATGGTGGAAGTATTTTCAGTTCATATGCTTCATTGAAAACTGCTGTTAAGATAGGAGCTAGGTGGCTTTTGAACGATTTGTACCATGCGGCACAAAGACCGTCTGGACCTGGCGACTTCCCAGGATTCAGGTCTTCGATGGCTTTCATCACTTCATGTTCTGTTAATGGTCGTTCTAAGGTTTCTTTAACCTCACTCGACAGCTGTGGGATTCGTTGCAAAAATAATTTCTTGAAATCGTGCATGTTGACAGGCCTGAATGTAAAAAGTTCTTTGTAATGCTCAAAGAAAGCACGCCCTATATTATTGTTATCCGTTAATACCACCCCTTCATATTCGATAGCCTCAATCTGCTTACGTCTCGAGTGCTTTTTTTCTAACCCCAGTGCTCTTTTCGTTGGCGTTTCCCCGCATGATAGCCTTTCTGCTCTGGCGCGCACTAGCGCACCTCGGAAGCGATCTTCGTCGAATACCTCGAGCTTCTTCTTAACGGCGCGCATATCTTGTTGATAGGCGCCAGGTTGCATGCATTCAAGCTTCGCAAATTTTTCTAGCAATGTTGTTAAATCCTTTTCTCTGGCCTTTTGTTCATATCGCAGTACGCTACTTCTTTCGATTGCCTTCAATTTAATGCTTTGCTTCAGCAACTCCCATTCCTCACCAAATTTCGTAGAACTGTCTGTTCCAAAAGAATTCAGAGCAGCCACTACATTTTCGTTAAAAGTTTCATCCCGTAACAGCTCTGCATTCAATTTCCACAGTTCCCAGACGAACTTGTTTCGTTCTTTCTTCCTGCCCACCGTGCATTTTACCAGGCAGTGGTCAGAATATGATATGGCCGTAACTGTGTAGCACTGGCATTTTTCAACTAAATCATATGAAAGATAGATACGGTCTAAGCGTGCGTGACTTGTACCCTGAAAGTGAGTGTAGCTTACGTCTCCGTGACCGCGAAAACATTCTGCGATATCTTCTAATTCGAATTCGTGTGTGATCTGCACCAGGATATCACTACTTTTGTCACAAACCACGCGACGCGTAGACCTATCCTCAGCTTTCAATACGCAGTTGAAGTCGCCTACACAGGCTATCATTTTTTGCACATGTAAATGATGCTTTAAACTCAAAAAAGAAATTTGCCCTCTCTTGCACAGTATTAGGCGCATAAATGCAAAACACGCGCCATTGGACATTACAATAGCTGAAGTCACAAAAGACAAGTCGACCAGAAGTACAGGAGAAGTAACCATCTATAACAAGACCAGGGAGCTTCCTCACGAACAGCACACACCCTGCCGAAGTCCCTAAGGCGTGGCTCACTACCGTATAGTAGTTATACGTGAACCTTTGCACCATGCTCCCGGTCTCCTCCTCGCCGTCTACCTTGGTTTCTTGCACGGCTAAAACGTCGAGGTCGTGGTCCACTAGTAGTCTGTAAACCTGACTCTGTTTCCTTTTGGCGGCCAGACCTCGAACGTTTAGCGTGCCGAGGCTAAGCGACGGGTTGGTAGCCATTATTGGTGAAAACCGGAGGGGAGAAGGCCCGGAGCATGGTGCTCACCTTAACGTCTAGCTGACCGCTAGACGCCTCCGTGGCCATCCGGCGGCCGTCGCCCGGGTTCCTCTTTGGTCGGCTTCGGGGTAAGCCTACGGTCAGTCTCCAGGTTCGGCTTGGGCTTGAGGGTGGAGCGCCTTCCAGGTAGCGTCTTAGCGGGTGGTGCCTCGGAGTCACCGCCGGCCTTTCCGTCGACTTTCTCCTCGTGCTGCAGGGATCTCTTGACCGGTGCCGAGACGGATTCGACGCGGGCGCTAGCAGGGGTCGCGTTGTCGTCCGCCTCTGCCTGCGTTGCATCCGTAGCTGGCTGGTGGCTCTCCTTTTCTTGCGGGGCCGTCTTCACGCTCTCGACTGTAGCTGCTGGTTCTTTGGGGGGAGGGATATTCCTTCCTCCTTCGGCTTGCTTGGTCGTCACGCCGGTTTCTGCCGCCACTTTGCCGTTTCCAGCTCCCGTGGCCGCTTCCTCCGCCTTGGTCACGTCCATTACATGGTCTAACGTCGACGACTCGCTCTCCGCCGAACCCGCGGCTACTGCGTATGAACGCACACAGTCCGCGTCGTTGTGTCCAAAAAGCCTGCACCGCGAGCAACGGGGAACCTTGCATTCACGACGAACGTGGCCAGAGCCCCGGCAGCGCAGGCACTGCATGGGACGTCCTGGGGCTACCACCAGCGCAAGCTCGCCGGCGACGCGGATCTGGTGGGGCAGGTCGTCGACTTTCATTCCTGCCTTCAGCTGCAGCAGCACTGCTCGGGTCGTCGAGCCCTTGTCGGAAACGCCATCCACTCGCCAGCGCTCCCGGGTCACTTCCGTCACCTTGCCGAAGGAGGCCAGCGCGGTCTTGACGTCTTCGTCGTCCACCCCATGCAGAAGCCAGTGGATACGAAGCTTCACCTGTTGTTCCTTGGGGTCGATGACCAGGCAGCGACGCCCCTTCACCTGCAGCTCCTTCAGGGCCGCCAGCTTTTCGGCAGCCTCGGCTGTCTTCATCGTCACCGCCCATACATGGTTGATTTGGTATGCTCCAAGGGCGACGACGCCAGAGAGCATACCAACAGCTTGAAGCGCGTCTCGAAAATCTTCTACACGAAACGGGCGAACACGAGCGTCGCCGTGTAAAAAAACTGTGTTCAAAACAATACGTCCTGTAGGTAGGCGAGGCAAAATTATCTGGTAATCTTTATCTTCTTCCGTCGAAAGCCTGTTGCCGCGGCTAACAGCCGCATATGCCGCTCCATTGGAGCCCATGATCCCGCGATCCGTTCAGCTCGGGAGCCGGAAGCAGAATGTCCTGACAGGACACGATTGAAGAGGAAAGTGGCACAGAGTGAACCGTACTTTAGCCTTGCGTATTCACAAAACAGGAAAAAGATGCAGCGCTACCTACTTTTTTCTTTTTACGTGGGTTGGCTCTGCAAAAAGGGATCGCTTGTCAGAAGTGGGATTCGAACCCACGCCCGGAAGACCGGACTGCGACCTGAACGCAGCGCCTTGGACCGCTCGGCCATCCTGACGGGATACGATTAAACAGGAAAGTGGGACAGAGTGAACCGTACTTGCGTATTCACAAAACAGGAAAATGATGCAGCGCTACCTACTTTTTTCTTTTTAAGTGGGTTGGCAGTGCAAAAAGGGAACGCTTGTCAGAAGTGGGATTCGAACCCACGCCCGGAAGACCGGACTGCGACCTGAACGCAGCGCCTTGGACCGCTCGGCCATCCTGACGGGACACTTTTTTTTTTCTTTATTGCCAGACCTCGACATATCACAACACAAATTCCTAAATGATATAAACAAAGACCAAAGAAGCAAAAAGGGATGAATACACAAACGGAACAAGGAACAGTAATATTTACATTCGCTGCCGTCCGCTACTGTGGCACGACGTTGTCGGATTAAAATTCCTTTAGTGCTGTAAGGGGTTCAACCCTCGACAGCCACTCAGGAACAGGCTGTTGCATCTTCATCACTTCCACATACCGTTGCATGGATTCACAAAAGTACAGACGCGCCGGTCGGGCATCCGGGTCACAATGGTAACCCGCCATTCTTGCGCGCCATAAACAGTGGAGGCCCGTAAGCATGATCAGGTCGTACGGGAAACCTTCGTCGTCATATACTGGCAGAAACCTGATTCCGTGGGGATCTATAGGTAGCTCCTTTTTTAGAGTCCTTTGTAACACGTCCCAGAAAAAGACCCCTTCCCAACAGTGGATGAAGACATGATCTATGGTTTCTGTTTTTTTACATATAAGGCAGTGGGTTCCCCATGACATGTAGAACCCACGTTGTTCAAGGAAGAATTTAACAGGTACAGTACCAGTGTGTAATTTAAAAAAGAACGATTTAGTGGCTGGTTGAACTGGCATCTTCTTAACCCCTTTCAATACATCTAGGCCTGGGCCTCCACTGTACGGGGCTCTGTACATAGGTACCAGCAAAACACTGTCACATAAATCACGATATAACTTTTTCCGTTTTACACTCCACAAATATGCACTTGAAAAACGAACACGCAAAAAGGAAACACTCTGAACTATTTCCCGAAAGAAACCACGGACTGGTCCTGGCATTATTTCCGTACCTACAACGAATTCGGGAAGTGATCTTGACAGCCTCATTTGGATCACCGTGCGCAGAAATGGGTCGTTTGTATCTCGAAAGAAGGAGAATCTATTCACCAGTTGACGCAAGAAGAGGTGCGCCAACCCCAGACCACCATCCTTCACGCGCCGGAAGAGATTATCTCGGCTACATCGCTCCCAGCTTGATGCCCACACGAATACAGCGAACACGCGGTGCAGTTTCTGCACATTAATACGAGAGCACTGTAGTACCTGCATTACGTACCAGATCTTTGTCACGAGAAACATGTTGCACGCTGTAGCTCTCGCGAATATTGACAAGTAACAGGCGTTCCATCGGTCGGCTTTTTCTTTTAGTTGTTTTGTCCGCTCCTTCCAGTACTCGCTACTGTCCTTGTAGGCATCAAGGGGTGCTCCAAGGTACTTCACTGGCGTCGTTACCCGTTTACGTTCGAAAAGTGGTCTGGTGTAGACGCCCATCTTCCATGCCAAAACCCCAAACATTTCTGCCAGTTAACGTAGCTGTTAGTGACGTTACCAAACTTTTTGACGATATTCACAGTATTCAATACACTTTGTTTGTCCTTACAGCACACAGCCACATCGTCAGCGTATGCCAGTAGCTTCACTTCTGCTGATTGAAGACTAAACCCTTTAATACATTCATTTTCAATGATGGCCAGACATAGCGTTTCTATGTAGACACAAAACAGGAGTGGACTGAGTGGACAACCCTGGCGAACGGAGCGCTTCACGTTAATGGGGGCCCCCAACATCTGATTAACTATAAGTCTGGTATAGCAGCTCCGGTACGCCATGGTCACCCCTTCAGTGATTATGTGGCCAAAATTAACGTGTTCAAGGATGGTAAGCAATATGTCGTGAGAAACACAATCAAACGCCTTCTCCAAGTCTAGCTGGAGGATGGCTACTGCATCGCACATGGCGTCACAACACTCCAGCACACACTTCATTTTATGGATGTTAGTGAAAATGGTTCTTCCACGAATACCACACGTCTGGTGTGGGCCGACTACTTCCTGAATAACTGACTGGACCCGTCGTGCCAACACCTTCATCAATATTTTGTAGTCGCAGTTAGTAAGCGCTATGGGTCTGTAGGAGGAAAGTTGCTTGAGCTTTTCGGTCTCTTCTGTTTTCGGTATTAGTACTGTATGGGACTGGCCAAAGGATGGTGGAAGTATTTTCAGTTCATATGCTTCCTTGAAAACTGCTGTTAAGATAGGAGCTAGGTGGCTTTTGAACGATTTGTACCATGCGGCACAAAGACCGTCTGGACCTGGCGACTTCCCAGGATTCAGGTCTTCGATGGCTTTCATCACTTCATGTTCTGTTAATGGTCGTTCTAAGGTTTCTTTAACCTCACTCGACAACTGTGGGATTCGTTGCAAAAATAATTTCTTGAAATCGTGCATGTTGACAGGCCTGAATGTAAAAAGTCCTTTGTAATGCTCAAAGAAAGCACGCCCTATATTATTGTTATCCGTTAATACCACCCCTTCATATTCGATAGCCTCAATCTGCTTACGTCTCGAGTGCTTTTTTTCTAACCCCAGTGCTCTTTTCGTTGGCGTTTCCCCGCATGATAGCCTTTCTGCTCTGGCGCGCACTAGCGCACCTCGGTAGCGATCTTCGTCGAATACCTCGAGCTTCTTCTTAACGGCGCGCATATCTTGTTGATAGGCGCCAGGTTGCATGCATTCAAGCTTCGCAAATTTTTCTAGCAATGTTGTTAAATCCTTTTCTCTGGCCTTTTGTTCATATCGCAGTACGCTACTTCTTTCGATTGCCTTCAATTTAATGCTTTGCTTCAGCAACTCCCATTCCTCACCAAATTTCGTAGAACTGTCTGTTCCAAAAGAATTCAGAGTAGCCACTACATTTTCGTTAAAAGTTTCATCCCGTAACAGCTCTGCATTCAATTTCCACAGTTCCCAGACGAACTTGTTTCGTTCTTTCTTCCTGCCCACCGTGCATTTTACCAGGAAGTGGTCAGAATATGATATGGCCGTAACTGTGTAGCACTGGCATTTTTCAACTAAATCATATGAAAGATAGATACGGTCTAAGCGTGCGTGACTTGTGCCCTGAAAGTGAGTGTAGCTTACGTCTCCGTGACCGCGAAAACATTCTGCGATATCTTCTAATTCGAATTCGTGTGTGATCTGCGCCAGGATATCACTACTTTTGTCACAAACCACGCGACGCGTAGACCTATCCTCAGCTTTCAATACGCAGTTGAAGTCGCCTACACAGGCTATCATTTTTTGCACATGTAAATGATGCTTTAAACTCAAAAAGAAATTTGCCCTCTCTTGCACAGTATTAGGCGCATAAATGCAAAACACACGCCATTGGACATTACAATAGCTGAAGTCACAAAAGACAAGTCGACCAGAAGTACAGGAGAAGTAACCATCTATAACAAGACCAGGGAGCTTCCTCACGAACAGCACACACCCTGCCGAAGTCCCTAAGGCGTGGCTCACTACCGTATAGTAGTTATACGTGAACCTTTGCACCATGCTCCCGGTCTCCTCCTCGCCGTCTACCTTGGTTTCTTGCACGGCTAAAACGTCGAGGTCGTGGTCCACTAGTAGTCTGTAAACCTGACTCTGTTTCCTTTTGGCGGCCAGACCTCGAACGTTTAGCGTGCCGAGGCTAAGCGACGGGTTGGTAGCCATTATTGGTGAAAACCGGAGGGGAGAAGGCCCGGAGCATGGTGCTCACCTTAACGTCTAGCTGACCGCTAGACGCCTCCGTGGCCATCCGGCGGCCGTCGCCCGGGTTCCTCTTTGGTCGGCTTCGGGGTAAGCCTACGGTCAGTCTCCAAGTTCGGCTTAGGCTTGAGGGTGGAGCGCCTTCCAGGTAGCGTCTTAGCGGGTGGTGCCTCGGAGTCACCGCCAGCCTTTCCGTCGACTTTCTCCTCGTGCTGCAGGGATCTCTTGACCGGTGCCGAGACGGATTCGACGCGGGCGCTAGCAGGGGTCGCGTTGTCGTCCGCCTCTGCCTGCGTTGCATCCGTAGCTGGCTGGTGGCTCTCATTTTCATGCGGGGCCGTCTTCACGCTCTCGACTGTAGCTGCTGGTTCTTTCGGGGGAGGGATATTCCTTCCTCCTTCGGCTTGCTTGGTCGTCACGCCGGTTTCTGCCGCCACTTTGCCGTTTCCAGCTCCCGTGACCGCTTCCTCCGCCTTGGTCACGTCCATTACATGGTCTAACGTCGACGGCTCGCTCTTCGCCGGACCCGCGGCTACTGCGTATGAACGCACACAGTCCGCGTCGTTGTGTCCAAAAAGCCTGCACCGCGAGCAACGGGGAACCTTGCATTCACGACGAACGTGGCCAGAGCCTCGGCAGCGCAGGCACTGCATGGGACGTCCTGGGGCTACCACCAGCGCAAGCTCGCCGGCGACACGGATCTGGTGGGGCAGGTCGTCGACTTTCATTCCTGCCTTCAGCTGCAGCAGCACTGCTCGGGTCGTCGAGCCCTTGTCGGAAACGCCATCCACTCGCCAGCGCTCCCGGGTCACTTCCGTCACCTTGCCGAAGGAGGCCAGCGCGGTCTTGACGTCTTCGTCGTCCACCCCATGCAGAAGCCAGTGGATACGAAGCTTCACCTGTTGTTCCTTGGGGTCGATGACCAGGCAGCGACGCCCCTTCACCTGCAGCTCCTTCAGGGCCGCCAGCTTTTCGGCAGCCTCGGCTGTCTTCATCGTCACCGCCCATACATGGTTGATTTGGTATGCTCCAAGGGCGACGACGCCAGAGAGCATACCAACAGCTTGAAGCGCGTCTCGAAAATCTTCTACACGAAACGGGCGAACACGAGCGTCGCCGTGCAAAAAAACTGTGTTCAAAACAATACGTCCTGTAGGTAGGCGAGGCAAAATTATCTGGTAATCTTTATCTTCTTCCGTCGAAAGCCTGTTGCCGCGGCTAACAGCCGCATATGCCGCTCCATTGGAGCCCACGATCCCGCGATCCGTTCAGGTCGGGAGCCGGAAGCAGAATGATCCTGACGGGACACGATTGAAGAGGAAAGTGGCACATAGTGAACCGTACTTTAGCCTTGCTTATCCACAAAACAGGAAAACGAGAGAGACGTAGCGCTACCTACTTTATTTTTTTTTTATCGTGGGTTGGCACTGCAAAAAGGAAACCCTTGTCAGAAGTGGGATTCGAACCCACGCCCGGAAGACCGGACTGCGACCTGAACGCAACGCCTTGGACCGCTCGGCCATCCTGACGGGACACGATTAAACGAGAAAGTGGGACAGAGTGAACCGTACTTTAGCCTTGCCTATTCACAAAACAGGAAAAAGATGCAGCGCTACCTACTTTTTTCTTTTTACGTGGGTTGGCACTGCAAAAAAGGAATGCCTGTCAGAAGTGGGATTCGAACCCACGCCCGGAAGACCGGACTGCGACCTGAACGCAGCGCCTTGGACCGCTCGGCCATCCTGACGGGACACGATTGAAGAGGAAAGTGGCACAGAGTGAACCGTACTTTAGCCTTGCGTATTCACAAAACAGGAAAAAGATGCAGCGCTACCTACTTTTTTCTTTTTACGTGGGTTGACACTGCAAAAAGGGAACGCTTGTCAGAAGTGGGATTCGAACCCACACCCGGAAGACCGGACTGCGACCTGAACGCAACGCCTTCGACCGCTCGGCCATCCTGACGAGACACGATTAAACAGGAAAGTGGGACAGAGTGAACCGTACTTGCGTATTCACAATACAGGAAAAAGATGCAGCGCTACCTACTTTTTTCTTTTTACGTGGGTTGACACTGCAAAAAGGTAACGCTTGTCAGAAGTGGGATTCGAACCCACGCCCGGAAGACCGGACTGCGACCTGAACGCAGCGCCTTGGACCGCTCGGCCATCCTGACGGGACACGATTAAACAGGAAAGTGGGACAGAGTGAACCGTACTTGCGTATTCACAATACAGGAAAAAGATGCAGCGCTACCTACTTTTTTTTTTTACCTGGGTTGGCACTTCAAAAAAGGAATGCTTGTCTGAAGTGGCATTCGAACCCACGCCAGGAAGACCGGACTGCGACCTGAACGCAGCGCCTTGGACCGCTCGGCCATCCTGACGGGACACGATTGAAGAGGAAAGTGGCACAGAGTGAACCGTACTTTAGCCTTGCGTATTCACAAAACAGGAAAGCGAGAGAGATGCAGCGCTACCTACTTTTTTCTTTTTACGTGGGTTGGCACTGCAAAAAGGGAACGCTTGTCAGAAGTGGGATTCGAACCCACGCCCGGAAGACCGGACTGCGACCTGAACGCAGCGCCTTGGACCGCTCGGCCATCCTGACAGGACACGATTAAACAGGAAAGTGGGACAGAGTGAACCGTACTTGCGTATTCACAAAACAGGAAAATGATGCAGCGCTACCTACTTTTTTCTTTTTACCTGGGTTGGCACTGCAAAAAAGGAATGCTTGTCTGAAGTGGGATTCGAACCCACGCCCGGAAGACCGGACTGCGACCTGAACGCAGCGCCTTGGACCGCTCGGCCATCCTGACGGGACACGATTGAACAAGAAAGTGGGACAGAGTGAACCGTACTTTAGCCTTGCCTATTCAGAAAACAGGAAAAAGATGCAGCGCTACCTACTTTTTTCTTTTTGCGTGGGTTGGCACTGCAAAAAAGGAATGCTTGTCAGAAGTGGGATTCGAACCTGCGCCAGGAAGACCGGACTGCGACTTGAACGCAGCGCCTTGGACCGCTCGGCCATCCTGACGGGACACGATTGAAGAGGAAAGTGGCACAGAGTGAACCGTACTTTAGCCTTGCGTATTCACAAAACAGGAAAACGAGAGAGATGCAGCGCTACCTACTTGTTTCTTTTTACGTGGGTTGGCACTGCAAAAAGGGAACGCTTGTCAGAAGTGGGATTCGAACCCACGCCCGTAAGACCGGACCGCGACCTGAACGCAGCGCCTTGGACCGCTCGGCCATCCCTTTTTTTTTTCTTTATTGCCAGTCCTCGACATAACACAACACAAATTCCTAAATGATATAAACAAAGACCAAAGAAGCAAAAAGGGATGAATACACAAACGGAACAAGGAACAGTAATATTTACATTCGCTGCCGTCCGCTACTGTGGCACGGCGTTGTCGGATTAAAATTCCTTTAGTGCTGTAAGGGGTTCAACCTTCGACAGCCACTCAGGAACAGGCTGTTGCATCTTGATCACTTCCACATACCGTTGCATGGATTCACAAAAGTACAGACGCGCCGGTCGGGCATCCGGGTCACAATGGTAACCCGCCATTCTTGCGCGCCATAAACTGTGGAGGCCCGTAAGCATGATCAGGTCGTACGGGAAACCTTCGTCGTCATATACTGGCAGAAACCTGATTCCGTGGGGATCTATAGGTAGCTCCTTTTTTAGAGTCCTTTGTAGCACGTCCCAGAAAAAGACCCCTTCCCAACAGTGGATGAAGACGTGATCTATGCTTTCTGTTTTTTTACATATAAGGCAGTGGGTTCCCCATGGCATGTAGAACCCACGTTGTTCAAGGAAGATTTTAACAGGTACAGTACCAGTGTGTAATTTAAAAAAGAACGATTTAGTGGCTGGTTGAACTGGCATCTTCTTCACCCTTTTCAATGCATCTAGGCCTGGGCCTCCACTGTACGGGGCTCTGTACATAGGTACCAGCAAAACACTGTCACATAAATCACGATATCCACAAATATGCACTTGAAAAACGAACACGCAAAAAGGAAACACTCTGAACTATTTCCCGAAAGAAACCACGGACTGGTCCTGGCATTATTTCCGTACCTACAACGAATTCGGGAAGTGATCTTGACAGCCTCATTTGGATCACCGTGCGCAGAAATGGGTCGTTTGTATCTCGAAAGAAGCAGAATCTATTCACCAGTTGACGCAAGAAGAGGTGCGCCAACCCCAGACCACCATCCTTCACGCGCCGGAAGAGATTATCTCGGCTACATCGCTCCCAGCTTGATGCCCACACGAATACAGCGAACACGCGGTGCAGTTTCTGCACATTAATACAAGAGCACTGTAGTACCTGCATTACGTACCAGATCTTTGTCACGAGAAACATGTTGCACGCTGTAGCTCTCGCGAATATTGATAGGTAACAGGCGTTCCATCGGTCGGCTTTTTCTTTTAGTTGTTTTGTCCGCTCCTTCCAGTACTCGCTACTGTCCTTGTAGGCATCAAGGGGTGCTCCAAGGTACTTAACTGGCGTCGTGACCCAGTTTACGTTCGAAAAGTGGTCTGGTGTAGACGCCCATCTTCCATGCCAAAACCCCAAACATTTCTGCCAGTTAACGTAGCTTTTAGTGACGTTACCAAACTTTTTGACGATATTAACAGTATTCAATACACTTTGTTTGTCCTTACAGCACACAGCCACATCGTCAGCGTATGCCAGTAGCTTCACTTCTGCTGATTTAAGACTAAACCCCTTAATACGTTCATTTTCAATGATGGCCAGACATAGCGTTTCTATGTAGACACAAAACAGGAGTGGACTGAGTGGACAACCCTGGCGAACGGAGCGCTTCACGTTAATGGGGGCCCCCAACATCTGATTAATTATAAGTCTGGTATAGCAGCTCCGGTACGCCATGGTCACCCCTTCAGTGATTATGTGGCCAAAATTAACGTGTTCAAGGATGGTAAGCAATATGTCGTGAGAAACACAATCAAACGCCTTCTCCAAGTCTAGCTGGAGGATGGCTACTGCATCGCACATGGCGTCACAACACTCCAGCACACACTTCATTTTATGGATGTTAGTGAAAATGGTTCTTCCACGAATACCACACGTCTGGTGTGGGCCGACTACTTCCTGAATAACTGACTGGACCCGTCGTGCCAACACCTTCATCAATATTTTGTAGTCACAGTTAGTAAGCGCTATGGGTCTGTAGGAGGAAAGTTGCTTGAGCTTTTCGGTCTCTTCTGTTTTCGGTATTAGTACTGTATGGGACTGGCCAAAGGATGGTGGAAGTATTTTCAGTTCATATGCTTCATTGAAAACTGCTGTTAAGATAGGAGCTAGGTGGCTTTTGAACGATTTGTACCATGCGGCACAAAGACCGTCTGGACCTGGCGACTTCCCAGGATTCAGGTCTTCGATGGCTTTCATCACTTCATGTTCTGTTAATGGTCGTTCTAAGGTTTCTTTAACCTCACTCGACAGCTGTGGGATTCGTTGCAAAAATAATTTCTTGAAATCGTGCATGTTGACAGGCCTGAATGTAAAAAGTTCTTTGTAATGCTCAAAGAAAGCACGCCCTATATTATTGTTATCCGTTAATACCACCCCTTCATATTCGATAGCCTCAATCTGCTTACGTCTCGAGTGCTTTTTTTCTAACCCCAGTGCTCTTTTCGTTGGCGTTTCCCCGCATGATAGCCTTTCTGCTCTGGCGCGCACTAGCGCACCTCGGTAGCGATCTTCGTCGAATACCTCGAGCTTCTTCTTAACGGCGCGCATATCTTGTTGATAGGCGCCAGGTTGCATGCATTCAAGCTTCGCAAATTTTTCTAGCAATGTTGTTAAATCCTTTTCTCTGGCCTTTTGTTCATATCGCAGTACGCTACTTCTTTCGATTGCCTTCAATTTAATGCTTTGCTTCAGCAACTCCCATTCCTCACCAAATTTCGTAGAACTGTCTGTTCCAAAAGAATTCAGAGTAGCCACTACATTTTCGTTAAAAGTTTCATCCCGTAACAGCTCTGCATTCAATTTCCACAGTTCCCAGACGAACTTGTTTCGTTCTTTCTTCCTGCCCACCGTGCATTTTGCCAGGCAGTGGTCAGAATATGATATGGCCGTAACTGTGTAGCACTGGCATTTTTCAACTAAATCATATGAAAGATAGATACGGTCTAAGCGTGCGTGACTTGTGCCCTGAAAGTGAGTGTAGCTTACGTCTCCGTGACCGCGAAAACATTCTGCGATATCTTCTAATTCGAATTCGTGTGTGATCTGCGCCAGGATATCACTACTTTTGTCACAAACCACGCGACGCGTAGACCTATCCTCAGCTTTCAATACGCAGTTGAAGTCGCCTACACAGGCTATCATTTTTTGCACATGTAAATGATGCTTTAAACTCAAAAAGAAATTTGCCCTCTCTTGCACAGTATTAGGCGCATAAATGCAAAACACGCGCCATTGGACATTACAATAGCTGAAGTCACAAAAGACAAGTCGACCAGAAGTACAGGAGAAGTAACCATCTATAACAAGACCAGGGAGCTTCCTCACGAACAGCACACACCCTGCCGAAGTCCCTAAGGCGTGGCTCACTACCGTATAGTAGTTATACGTGAACCTTTGCACCATGCTCCCGGTCTCCTCCTCGCCGTCTACCTTGGTTTCTTGCACGGCTAAAACGTCGAGGTCGTGGTCCACTAGTAGTCTGTAAACCTGACTCTGTTTCCTTTTGGCGGCCAGACCTCGAACGTTTAGCGTGCCGAGGCTAAGCGACGGGTTGGTAGCCATTATTGGTGAAAACCGGAGGGGAGAAGGCCCGGAGCATGGTGCTCACCTTAACGTCTAGCTGACCGCTAGACGCCTCCGTGGCCATCCGGCGGCCGTCGCCCGGGTTCCTCTTTGGTCGGCTTCGGGGTAAGCCTACGGTCAGTCTCCAAGTTCGGCTTAGGCTTGAGGGTGGAGCGCCTTCCAGGTAGCGTCTTAGCGGGTGGTGCCTCGGAGTCACTGCCAGCCTTTCCGTCGAATTTCTCCTCGTGCTGCAGGGATCTCTTGACCGGTGCCGAGACGGATTCGACGCGGGCGCTAGCAGGGGTCGCGTTGTCGTCCGCCTCTGCCTGCGTTGCATCCGTAGCTGGCTGGTGGCTCTCATTTTCATGCGGGGCCGTCTTCACGCTCTCGACTGTAGCTGCTGGTTCTTTCGGGGGAGGGATATTCCTTCCTCCTTCGGCTTGCTTGGTCGTCACGCCGGTTTCTGCCGCCACTTTGCCGTTTCCAGCTCCCGTGGCCGCTTCCTCCGCCTTGGTCACGTCCATTACATGGTCTAACGTCGACGGCTTGCTCTTCGCCGAACCCGCGGCTACTGCGTATGAACGCACACAGTCCGCGTCGTTGTGTCCAAAAAGCCTGCACCGCGAGCAACGGGGAACCTTGCATTCACGACGAACGTGGCCAGAGCCTCGGCAGCGCAGGCACTGCATGGGACGTCCTGGGGCTACCACCAGCGCAAGCTCGCCGGCGACACGGATCTGGTGGGGCAGGTCGTCGACTTTCATTCCTGCCTTCAGCTGCAGCAGCACTGCTCGGGTCGTCGAGCCCTTGTCGGAAACGCCATCCACTCGCCAGCGCTCCCGGGTCACTTCCGTCACCTTGCCGAAGGAGGCCAGCGCGGTCTTGACGTCTTCGTCGTCCACCCCATGCAGAAGCCAGTGGATACGAAGCTTCACCTGTTGTTCCTTGGGGTCGATGACCAGGCAGCGACGCCCCTTCACCTGCAGCTCCTTCAGGGCCGCCAGCTTTTCGGCAGCCTCGGCTGTCTTCATCGTCACCGCCCATACATGGTTGATTTGGTATGCTCCAAGGGCGACGACGCCAGAGAGCATACCAACAGCTTGAAGCGCGTCTCGAAAATCTTCTACACGAAACGGGCGAACACGAGCGTCGCCGTGCAAAAAAACTGTGTTCAAAACAATACGTCCTGTAGGTAGGCGAGGCAAAATTATCTGGTAATCTTTATCTTCTTCCGTCGAAAGCCTGTTGCCGCGGCTAACAGCCGCATATGCCGCTCCATTGGAGCCCACGATCCCGCGATCCGTTCAGCTCGGGAGCCGGAAGCAGAATGATCCTGACGGGACACGATTGAAGAGGAAAGTGGCACATAGTGAACCGTACTTTAGCCTTGCTTATCCACAAAACAGGAAAACGAGAGAGACGTAGCGCTACCTACTTTATTTTTTTTTATCGTGGGTTGGCACTGCAAAAAGGGAACCCTTGTCAGAAGTGGGATTCCACCCACGCCCGGAAGACCGGACTGCGACCTGAACGCAACGCCTTGGACCGCTCGGCCATCCTGACGGGACACGGTTAAACAAGAAAGTGGGACAGAGTGAACCGTACTTTAGCCTTGCCTATTCACAAAACAGGAAAAAGATGCAGCGCTACCTACTTTTTTCTTTTTACGTGGGTTGGCACTGCAAAAAAGGAATGCCTGTCAGAAGTGGGATTCGAACCCACGCCCGGAAGACCGGACTGCGACCTGAACGCAGCGCCTTGGACCGCTCGGCCATCCTGACGGGACACGATTGAAGAGGAAAGTGGCACAGAGTGAACCGTACTTTAGCCTTGCGTATTCACAAAACAGGAAAAAGATGCAGCGCTACCTACTTTTTTCTTTTTACGTGGGTTGACACTGCAAAAAGGGAACGCTTGTCAGAAGTGGGATTCGAACCCACGCCCGGAAGACCGGACTGCGACCTGAACGCAGCGCCTTGGACCGCTCGGCCATCCTGACGGGACACGATTAAACAGGAAAGTGGGACAGAGTGAACCGTACTTGCGTATTCACAATACAGGAAAAAGATGCAGCGCTACCTACTTTTTTCTTTTTACCTGGGTTGGCACTGCAAAAAAGGAATGCTTGTCTGAAGTGGCATTCGAACCCACGCCAGGAAGACCGGACTGCGACCTGAACGCAGCGCCTTGGACCGCTCGGCCATCCTGACGGGACACGATTGAAGAGGAAAGTGGCACAGAGTGAACCGTACTTTAGCCTTGCGTATTCACAAAACAGGAAAACGAGAGAGATGCAGCGCTACCTACTTTTTTCTTTTTACGTGGGTTGGCACTGCAAAAAGGGAACGCTTGTCAGAAGTGGGATTCGAACCCACGCCCGGAAGACCGGACTGCGACCTGAACGCAGCGCCTTGGACCGCTCGGCCATCCTGACGGAACACGATTAAACAGGAAAGTGGGACAGAGTGAACCGTACTTGCGTATTCACAAAACAGGAAAATGATGCAGCGCTACCTACTTTTTTCTTTTTACCTGGGTTGGCACTGCAAAAAAGGAATGCTTGTCTGAAGTGGGATTCGAACCCACGCCCGGAAGACCGGACTGCGACCTGAACGCAGCGCCTTGGACCGCTCGGCCATCCTGACGGGACACGATTGAACAAGAAAGTGGGACAGAGTGAACCGTACTTTAGCCTTGCCTATTCACAAAACAGGAAAAAGATGCAGCGCTACCTACTTTTTTCTTTTTGCGTGGGTTGGCACTGCAAAAAAGGAATGCTTGTCAGAAGTGGGATTCGAACCTGCGCCAGGAAGACCGGACTGCGACTTGAACGCAGCGCCTTGGACCGCTCGGCCATCCTGACGGGACACGATTGAAGAGGAAAGTGGCACAGAGTGAACCGTACTTTAGCCTTGCGTATTCCCAAAACAGGAAAACGAGAGAGATGCAGCGCTACCTACTTGTTTCTTTTTACGTGGGTTGGCACTGCAAAAAGGGAACGCTTGTCAGAAGTGGGATTCGAACCCACACCCGTAAGACCGGACCGCGACCTGAACGCAGCGCCTTGGACCGCTCGGCCATCCTTTTTTTTTTTCTTTATTGCCAGTCCTCGACATAACACAACACAAATTCCTAAATGATATAAACAAAGACCAAAGAAGCAAAAAGGGATGAATACACAAACGGAACAAGGAACAGTAATATTTACATTCGCTGCCGTCCGCTACTGTGGCACGGCGTTGTCGGATTAAAATTCCTTTAGTGCTGTAAGGGGTTCAACCTTCGACAGCCACTCAGGAACAGGCTGTTGCATCTTGATCACTTCCACATACCGTTGCATGGATTCACAAAAGTACAGACGCGCCGGTCGGGCATCCGGGTCACAATGGTAACCCGCCATTCTTGCGCGCCATAAACTGTGGAGGCCCGTAAGCATGATCAGGTCGTACGGGAAACCTTCGTCGTCATATACTGGCAGAAACCTGATTCCGTGGGGATCTATAGGTAGCTCCTTTTTTAGAGTCCTTTGTAGCACGTCCCAGAAAAAGACCCCTTCCCAACAGTGGATGAAGACGTGATCTATGCTTTCTGTTTTTTTACATATAAGGCAGTGGGTTCCCCATGGCATGTAGAACCCACGTTGTTCAAGGAAGATTTTAACAGGTACAGTACCAGTGTGTAATTTAAAAAAGAACGATTTAGTGGCTGGTTGAACTGGCATCTTCTTCACCCTTTTCAATGCATCTAGGCCTGGGCCTCCACTGTACGGAGCTCTGTACATAGGTACCAGCAAAACACTGTCACATAAATCACGATATCCACAAATATGCACTTGAAAAACGAACACGCAAAAAGGAAACACTCTGAACTATTTCCCGAAAGAAACCACGGACTGGTCCTGGCATTATTTCCGTACCTACAACGAATTCGGGAAGTGATCTTGACAGCCTCATTTGGATCACCGTGCGCAGAAATGGGTCGTTTGTATCTCGAAAGAAGCAGAATCTATTCACCAGTTGACGCAAGAAGAGGTGCGCCAACCCCAGACCACCATCCTTCACGCGCCGGAAGAGATTATCTCGGCTACATCGCTCCCAGCTTGATGCCCACACGAATACAGCGAACACGCGGTGCAGTTTCTGCACATTAATACGAGAGCACTGTAGTACCTGCATTACGTACCAGATCTTTGTCACGAGAAACATGTTGCACGCTGTAGCTCTCGCGAATATTGATAGGTAACAGGCGTTCCATCGGTCGGCTTTTTCTTTTAGTTGTTTTGTCCGCTCCTTCCAGTACTCGCTACTGTCCTTGTAGGCATCAAGGGGTGCTCCAAGGTACTTAACTGGCGTCGTGACCCAGTTTACGTTCGAAAAGTGGTCTGGTGTAGACGCCCATCTTCCATGCCAAAACCCCAAACATTTCTGCCAGTTAACGTAGCTTTTAGTGACGTTACCAAACTTTTTGACGATATTAACAGTATTCAATACACTTTGTTTGTCCTTACAGCACACAGCCACATCGTCAGCGTATGCCAGTAGCTTCACTTCTGCTGATTGAAGACTAAACCCCTTAATACGTTCATTTTCAATGATGGCCAGACATAGCGTTTCTATGTAGACACAAAACAGGAGTGGACTGAGTGGACAACCCTGGCGAACGGAGCGCTTCACGTTAATGGGGGCCCCCAACATCTGATTAATTATAAGTCTGGTATAGCAGCTCCGGTACGCCATGGTCACCCCTTCAGTGATTATGTGGCCAAAATTAACGTGTTCAAGGATGGTAAGCAATATGTCGTGAGAAACACAATCAAACGCCTTCTCCAAGTCTAGCTGGAGGATGGCTACTGCATCGCACATGGCGTCACAACACTCCAGCACACACTTCATTTTATGGATGTTAGTGAAAATGGTTCTTCCACGAATACCACACGTCTGGTGTGGGCCGACTACTTCCTGAATAACTGACTGGACCCGTCGTGCCAACACCTTCATCAATATTTTGTAGTCACAGTTAGTAAGCGCTATGGGTCTGTAGGAGGAAAGTTGCTTGAGCTTTTCGGTCTCTTCTGTTTTCGGTATTAGTACTGTATGGGACTGGCCAAAGGATGGTGGAAGTATTTTCAGTTCATATGCTTCATTGAAAACTGCTGTTAAGATAGGAGCTAGGTGGCTTTTGAACGATTTGTACCATGCGGCACAAAGACCGTCTGGACCTGGCGACTTCCCAGGATTCAGGTCTTCGATGGCTTTCATCACTTCATGTTCTGTTAATGGTCGTTCTAAGGTTTCTTTAACCTCACTCGACAGCTGTGGGATTCGTTGCAAAAATAATTTCTTGAAATCGTGCATGTTGACAGGCCTGAATGTAAAAAGTTCTTTGTAATGCTCAAAGAAAGCACGCCCTATATTATTGTTATCCGTTAATACCACCCCTTCATATTCGATAGCCTCAATCTGCTTACGTCTCGAGTGCTTTTTTTCTAACCCCAGTGCTCTTTTCGTTGGCGTTTCCCCGCATGATAGCCTTTCTGCTCTGGCGCGCACTAGCGCACCTCGGTAGCGATCTTCGTCGAATACCTCGAGCTTCTTCTTAACGGCGCGCATATCTTGTTGATAGGCGCCAGGTTGCATGCATTCAAGCTTCGCAAATTTTTCTAGCAATGTTGTTAAATCCTTTTCTCTGGCCTTTTGTTCATATCGCAGTACGCTACTTCTTTCGATTGCCTTCAATTTAATGCTTTGCTTCAGCAACTCCCATTCCTCACCAAATTTCGTAGAACTGTCTGTTCCAAAAGAATTCAGAGTAGCCACTACATTTTCGTTAAAAGTTTCATCCCGTAACAGCTCTGCATTCAATTTCCACAGTTCCCAGACGAACTTGTTTCGTTCTTTCTTCCTGCCCACCGTGCATTTTGCCAGGCAGTGGTCAGAATATGATATGGCCGTAACTGTGTAGCACTGGCATTTTTCAACTAAATCATATGAAAGATAGATACGGTCTAAGCGTGCGTGACTTGTGCCCTGAAAGTGAGTGTAGCTTACGTCTCCGTGACCGCGAAAACATTCTGCGATATCTTCTAATTCGAATTCGTGTGTGATCTGCGCCAGGATATCACTACTTTTGTCACAAACCACGCGACGCGTAGACCTATCCTCAGCTTTCAATACGCAGTTGAAGTCGCCTACACAGGCTATCATTTTTTGCACATGTAAATGATGCTTTAAACTCAAAAAGAAATTTGCCCTCTCTTGCACAGTATTAGGCGCATAAATGCAAAACACGCGCCATTGGACATTACAATAGCTGAAGTCACAAAAGACAAGTCGACCAGAAGTACAGGAGAAGTAACCATCTATAACAAGACCAGGGAGCTTCCTCACGAACAGCACACACCCTGCCGAAGTCCCTAAGGCGTGGCTCACTACCGTATAGTAGTTATACGTGAACCTTTGCACCATGCTCCCGGTCTCCTCCTCGCCGTCTACCTTGGTTTCTTGCACGGCTAAAACGTCGAGGTCGTGGTCCACTAGTAGTCTGTAAACCTGACTCTGTTTCCTTTTGGCGGCCAGACCTCGAACGTTTAGCGTGCCGAGGCTAAGCGACGGGTTGGTAGCCATTATTGGTGAAAACCGGAGGGGAGAAGGCCCGGAGCATGGTGCTCACCTTAACGTCTAGCTGACCGCTAGACGCCTCCGTGGCCATCCGGCGGCCGTCGCCCGGGTTCCTCTTTGGTCGGCTTCGGGGTAAGCCTACGGTCAGTCTCCAAGTTCGGCTTAGGCTTGAGGGTGGAGCGCCTTCCAGGTAGCGTCTTAGCGGGTGGTGCCTCGGAGTCACCGCCAGCCTTTCCGTCGAATTTCTCCTCGTGCTGCAGGGATCTCTTGACCGGTGCCGAGACGGATTCGACGCGGGCGCTAGCAGGGGTCGCGTTGTCGTCCGCCTCTGCCTGCGTTGCATCCGTAGCTGGCTGGTGGCTCTCATTTTCATGCGGGGCCGTCTTCACGCTCTCGACTGTAGCTGCTGGTTCTTTGGGGGGAGGGATATTCCTTCCTCCTTCGGCTTGCTTGGTCGTCACGCCGGTTTCTGCCGCCACTTTGCCGTTTCCAGCTCCCGTGGCCGCTTCCTCCGCCTTGGTCACGTCCATTACATGGTCTAACGTCGACGGCTCGCTCTTCGCCGAACCCGCGGCTACTGCGTATGAACGCACACAGTCCGCGTCGTTGTGTCCAAAAAGCCTGCACCGCGAGCAACGGGGAACCTTGCATTCACGACGAACGTGGCCAGAGCCTCGGCAGCGCAGGCACTGCATGGGACGTCCTGGGGCTACCACCAGCGCAAGCTCGCCGGCGACACGGATCTGGTGGGGCAGGTCGTCGACTTTCATTCCTGCCTTCAGCTGCAGCAGCACTGCTCGGGTCGTCGAGCCCTTGTCGGAAACGCCATCCACTCGCCAGCGCTCCCGGGTCACTTCCGTCACCTTGCCGAAGGAGGCCAGCGCGGTCTTGACGTCTTCGTCGTCCACCCCATGCAGAAGCCAGTGGATACGAAGCTTCACCTGTTGTTCCTTGGGGTCGATGACCAGGCAGCGACGCCCCTTCACCTGCAGCTCCTTCAGGGCCGCCAGCTTTTCGGCAGCCTCGGTTGTCTTCATCGTCACCGCCCATACATGGTTGATTTGGTATGCTCCAAGGGCGACGACGCCAGAGAGCATACCAACAGCTTGAAGCGCGTCTCGAAAATCTTCTACACGAAACGGGCGAACACGAGCGTCGCCGTGCAAAAAAACTGTGTTCAAAACAATACGTCCTGTAGGTAGGCGAGGCAAAATTATCTGGTAATCTTTATCTTCTTCCGTCGAAAGCCTGTTGCCGCGGCTAACAGCCGCATATGCCGCTCCATTGGAGCCCACGATCCCGCGATCCGTTCAGCTCGGGAGCCGGAAGCAGAATGATCCTGACGGGACACGATTGAAGAGGAAAGTGGCACATAGTGAACCGTACTTTAGCCTTGCTTATCCACAAAACAGGAAAACGAGAGAGACGTAGCGCTACCTACTTTATTTTTTTTTTATCGTGGGTTGGCACTGCAAAAAGGGAACCCTTGTCAGAAGTGGGATTCGAACCCACGCCCGGAAGACCGGACTGCGACCTGAACGCAACGCCTTGGACCGCTCGGCCACCCTGACGGGACACGATTAAACAAGAAAGTGGGACAGAGTGAACCGTACTTTAGCCTTGCCTATTCACAAAACAGGAAAAAGATGCAGCGCTACCTACTTTTTTCTTTTTACGTGGGTTGACACTGCAAAAAGGGAACGCTTGTCAGAAGTGGGATTCGAACCCACACCCGGAAGACCGGACTGCGACCTGAACGCAGCGCCTTGGACCGCTCGGCCATCCTGACGAGACACGATTAAACAGGAAAGTGGGACAGAGTGAACCGTACTTGCGTATTCACAATACAGGAAAAAGATGCAGCGCTATACCTACTTTTTTTCTTTTTACGTGGGTTGACACTGCAAAAAGGGAACGCTTGTCAGAAGTGGGATTCGAACCCACGCCCGGAAGACCGGACTGCGACCTGAACGCAGCGCCTTGGACCGCTCGGCCATCCTGACGGGACACGATTAAACAGGAAAGTGGGACAGAGTGAACCGTACTTGCGTATTCACAATACAGGAAAAAGATGCAGCGCTACCTACTTTTTTCTTTTTACCTGGGTTGGCACTGCAAAAAAGGAATGCTTGTCTGAAGTGGCATTCGAACCCACGCCAGGAAGACCGGACTGCGACCTGAACGCAGCGCCTTGGACCGCTCGGCCATCCTGACGGGACACGATTGAAGAGGAAAGTGGCACAGAGTGAACCGTACTTTAGCATTGCGTATTCACAAAACAGGAAAACGAGAGAGATGCAGCGCTACCTACTTTTTTCTTTTTACGTGGGTTGGCACTGCAAAAAGGGAACGCTTGTCAGAAGTGGGATTCGAACCCACGCCCGGAAGACCGGACTGCGACCTGAACGCAGCGCCTTGGACCGCTCGGCCATCCTGACGGGACACGATTGAACAAGAAAGTGGGACAGAGTGAACCGTACTTTAGCCTTGCCTATTCACAAAACAAGAAAAAGATGCAGCGCTACCTACTTTTTTCTTTTTGCGTGGGTTGGCACAGCAAAAAAGGAATGCTTGTCAGAAGTGGGATTCGAACCTGCGCCAGGAAGACCGGACTGCGACCTGAACGCAGCGCCTTGGACCGCTCGGCCATCCTGACGGGACACGATTGAAGAGGAAAGTGGCACAGAGTGAACCGTACTTTAGCCTTGCGTATTCACAAAACAGGAAAACGAGAGAGATGCAGCGCTACCTACTTGTTTCTTTTTACGTGGGTTGGCACTGCAAAAAGGGAACGCTTGTCAGAAGTGGGATTCGAACCCACGCCCGTAAGACCGGACCGCGACCTGAACGCAGCGCCTTGGACCGCTCGGCCATCCTTCTTTTTTTTTTTCTTTATTGCCAGTCCTCGACATAACACAACACAAATTCCTAAATGATATAAACAAAGACCAAAGAAGCAAAAAGGGATGAATACACAAACGGAACAAGGAACAGTAATATTTACATTCGCTGCCGTCCGCTACTGTGGCACGGCGTTGTCGGATTAAAATTTTTTTAGTGCTGTAAGGGGTTCAACCCTCGACAGCCACTCAGGAACAGGCTGTTGCATCTTGATCACTTCCACATACCGTTGCATGGATTCACAAAAGTACAGACGCGCCGGTCGGGCATCCGGGTCACAATGGTAACCCGCCATTCTTGCGCGCCATAAACTGTGGAGGCCCGTAAGCATGATCAGGTCGTACGGGAAACCTTCGTCGTCATATACTGGCAGAAACCTGATTCCGTGGGGATCTATAGGTAGCTCCTTTTTTAGAGTCCTTTGTAGCACGTCCCAGAAAAAGAGCCCTTCCCAACAGTGGATGAAGACGTGATCTATGCTTTCTGTTTTTTTACATATAAGGCAGTGGGTTCCCCATGGCATGTAGAACCCACGTTGTTCAAGGAAGATTTTAACAGGTACAGTACCAGTGTGTAATTTAAAAAAGAACGATTTAGTGGCTGGTTGAACTGGCATCTTCTTCACCCTTTTCAATGCATCTAGGCCTGGGCCTCCACTGTACGGGGCTCTGTACATAGGTACCAGCAAAACACTGTCACATAAATCACGATATAACTTTTTCCGTTTTACACTCCACAAATATGCACTTGAAAAACGAACACGCAAAAAGGAAACACTCTGAACTATTTCCCGAAAGAAACCACGGACTGGTCCTGGCATTATTTCCGTACCTACAACGAATTCGGGAAGTGATCTTGACAGCCTCATTTGGATCACCGTGCGCAGAAATGGGTCGTTTGTATCTCGAAAGAAGCAGAATCTATTCACCAGTTGACGCAAGAAGAGGTGCGCCAACCCCAGACCACCATCCTTCACACGCCGGAAGAGATTATCTCGGCTACATCGCTCCCAGCTTGATGCCCACACGAATACAGCGAACACGCGGTGCAGTTTCTGCACATTAATACGAGAGCACTGTAGTACCTGCATTACGTACCAGATCTTTGTCACGAGAAACATGTTGCACGCTGTAGCTCTCGCGAATATTGATAGGTAACAGGCGTTCCATCGGTCGGCTTTTTCTTTTAGTTGTTTTGTCCGCTCCTTCCAGTACTCGCTACTGTCCTTGTAGGCATCAAGGGGTGCTCCAAGGTACTTAACTGGCGTCGTGACCCAGTTTACGTTCGAAAAGTGGTCTGGTGTAGACGCCCATCTTCCATGCCAAAACCCCAAACATTTCTGCCAGTTAACGTAGCTGTTAGTGACGTTACCAAACTTTTTGACGATATTAACAGTATTCAATACACTTTGTTTGTCCTTACAGCACACAGCCACATCGTCAGCGTATGCCAGTAGCTTCACTTCTGCTGATTGAAGACTAAACCCCTTAATACGTTCATTTTCAATGATGGCCAGACATAGCGTTTCTATGTAGACACAAAACAGGAGTGGACTGAGTGGACAACCCTGGCGAACGGAGCGCTTCACGTTAATGGGGGCCCCCAACATCTGATTAATTATAAGTCTGGTATAGCAGCTCCGGTACGCCATGGTCACCCCTTCAGTGATTATGTGGCCAAAATTAACGTGTTCAAGGATGGTAAGCAATATGTCGTGAGAAACACAATCAAACGCCTTCTCCAAGTCTAGCTGGAGGATGGCTACTGCATCGCACATGGCGTCACAACACTCCAGCACACACTTCATTTTATGGATGTTAGTGAAAATGGTTCTTCCACGAATACCACACGTCTGGTGTGGGCCGACTACTTCCTGAATAACTGACTGGACCCGTCGTGCCAACACCTTCATCAATATTTTGTAGTCACAGTTAGTAAGCGCTATGGGTCTGTAGGAGGAAAGTTGCTTGAGCTTTTCGGTCTCTTCTGTTTTCGGTATTAGTACTGTATGGGACTGGCCAAAGGATGGTGGAAGTATTTTCAGTTCATATGCTTCATTGAAAACTGCTGTTAAGATAGGAGCTAGGTGGCTTTTGAACGATTTGTACCATGCGGCACAAAGACCGTCTGGACCTGGCGACTTCCCAGGATTCAGGTCTTCGATGGCTTTCATCACTTCATGTTCTGTTAATGGTCGTTCTAAGGTTTCTTTAACCTCACTCGACAGCTGTGGGATTCGTTGCAAAAATAATTTCTTGAAATCGTGCATGTTGACAGGCCTGAATGTAAAAAGTTCTTTGTAATGCTCAAAGAAAGCACGCCCTATATTATTGTTATCCGTTAATACCACCCCTTCATATTCGATAGCCTCAATCTGCTTACGTCTCGAGTGCTTTTTTTCTAACCCCAGTGCTCTTTTCGTTGGCGTTTCCCCGCATGATAGCCTTTCTGCTCTGGCGCGCACTAGCGCACCTCGGTAGCGATCTTCGTCGAATACCTCGAGCTTCTTCTTAACGGCGCGCATATCTTGTTGATAGGCGCCAGGTTGCATGCATTCAAGCTTCGCAAATTTTTCTAGCAATGTTGTTAAATCCTTTTCTCTGGCCTTTTGTTCATATCGCAGTACGCTACTTCTTTCGATTGCCTTCAATTTAATGCTTTGCTTCAGCAACTCCCATTCCTCACCAAATTTCGTAGAACTGTCTGTTCCAAAAGAATTCAGAGTAGCCACTACATTTTCGTTAAAAGTTTCATCCCGTAACAGCTCTGCATTCAATTTCCACAGTTCCCAGACGAACTTGTTTCGTTCTTTCTTCCTGCCCACCGTGCATTTTACCAGGCAGTGGTCAGAATATGATATGGCCGTAACTGTGTAGCACTGGCATTTTTCAACTAAATCATATGAAAGATAGATACGGTCTAAGCGTGCGTGACTTGTGCCCTGAAAGTGAGTGTAGCTTACGTCTCCGTGACCGCGAAAACATTCTGCGATATCTTCTAATTCGAATTCGTGTGTGATCTGCGCCAGGATATCACTACTTTTGTCACAAACCACGCGACGCGTAGACCTATCCTCAGCTTTCAATACGCAGTTGATGTCGCCTACACAGGCTATCATTTTTTGCACATGTAAATGATGCTTTAAACTCAAAAAGAAATTTGCCCTCTCTTGCACAGTATTAGGCGCATAAATGCAAAACACGCGCCATTGGACATTACAATAGCTGAAGTCACAAAAGACAAGTCGACCAGAAGTACAGGAGAAGTAACCATCCATGACAAGACCAGGGAGCTTCCTCACGAACAGCACACACCCTGCCGAAGTCCCTAAGGCGTGGCTCACTACCGTATAGTAGTTATACGTGAACCTTTGCACCATGCTCCCGGTCTCCTCCTCGCCGTCTACCTTGGTTTCTTGCACTGCTAAAACGTCGAGGTCGTGGTCCACTAGTAGTCTGTAAACCTGACTCTGTTTCCTTTTGGCGGCCAGACCTCGAACGTTTAGCGTGCCGAGGCTAAGCGACGGGTTGGTAGCCATTATTGGTGAAAACCGGAAGGGGAGAAGGCCCGGAGCATGGTGCTCACCTTAACGTCTAGCTGACCGCTAGACGCCTCCGTGGCCATCCGGCGGCCGTCGCCCGGGTTCCTCTTTGGTCGGCTTCGGGGTAAGCCTACGGTCAGTCTCCAGGTTCGGCTTAGGCTTGAGGGTGGAGCGCCTTCCAGGAAGCGTCTTAGCGGGTGGTGCCTCGGAGTCACCGCCGGCCTTTCCGTCGACTTTCTCCTCGTGCTGCAGGGATCGCTTGACCGGTGCCGAGACGGATTCGACGCGGGCGCTAGCAGGGGTCGCGTTGTCGTCCGCCTCTGCCTGCGTTGCATCCGTAGCTGGCTGGTGGCTCTCGTTTTCTTGCGGGGCCGTCTTCACGCTCTCGACTGTAGCTGCTGGTTCTTTGGGGGGAGGGATATTCCTTCCTCCTTCGGCTTCCTTGGTCGTCGCGCCGGTTTCTGCCGCCACTTTGCCGTTTCCAGCTCCCGTGGCCGCTTCCTCCGCCTCGGTCACGTCCATTACATGGTCGAACGTCGACGGCTCGCTCTCCGCCGAACCCGCGGCTACTGCGTATGAACGCACACAGTCCGCGTCGTTGTGTCCAAAACGCCTGCACCGCGAGCAACGGGGAACCTTGCATTCACGACGAACGTGGCCAGAGCCCCGGCAGCGCAGGCACTGCATGGGACGTCCTGGGGCTACGACAAGCGCAAGCTCGCCGGCGACGCGGATCTGGTGGGGCAGGTCGTCGACTTTCATTCCTGCCTTCAGCTGCAGCAGCACTGCTCGGGTCGTCGAGCCCTTGTCGCAAACGCCATCCACTCGCCAGCGCTCCCGGGTCACTTCCGTCACCTTGCCGAAGGAGGCCAGCGCGGTCTTGACGGCTTCGTCGTCCACCCCATGCAGAAGCCAGTGGATACGAAGCTTCACCTGTTGTTCCTTGGGGTCGATGACCAGGCAGCGACGCCCCTTCACCTGCAGCTCCTTTAGGGCCGCCACCTTTTCGGCAGCCTCGGCTGTCTTCATCGTCACCGCCCATACATGGTTTATTTGGTATGCTCCAAGGGCGACGACGCCAGAGAGCATACCAACAGCTTGAAGCGCGTCTCGAAAATCTTCTACACGAAACGGGCGAACACGAGCGTCGCCATGCAAAAAAACTGTGTTCAAAACAATACGTCCTTTAGGTAGGCGAGGCAAAATTATTTGGTAATCTTTATCTTCTTCCGTCGAAAGCCTGTTGCCGCGGCTAACAGCCGCATATGCCGCTCCATTGGAGCCCATGATCCCGCGATCCGTTCAGCTCGGGAGCCGGAAGCAGAATGCCCTGCTCGGCCATCCTGACGGGACACGATTAAACAGGAAAGTGGGACAGAGTGAACCGTACTTGCGTATTCTCAAAACAGGAAAATGATGCAGCGCTACCTACTTTTTTCTTTTTACGTGGGTTGGCAGTGCAAAAAGGGAACGCTTGTCAGAAGTGGGATTCGAACCCACGCCCGGAAGACCGGACTGCGACCTGAACGCAGCGCCTTGGACCGCTCGGCCATCCTGACGGGACACGATTGAAGAGGAAAGTGGCACAGAGTGAACCGTACTTTAGCCTTGCTTATCCACAAAACAGGAAAACGAGAGAGATGTAGCGCTACCTACTTTATTCTTTTTACGTGGGTTGGCACTGCAAAAAGGGAACCCTTGTCAGAAGTGGGATTCGAACCCACGCCCGGAAGACCGGACTGCGACCTGAACGCAGCGCCTTGGACCGCTCGGCCATCCTGACGGGACACGATTAAAGAAGAAAGTGGGACAGAGTGAACCGTACTTTAGCCTTGCCTATTCACAAAACAGGAAAAAGATGCAGCGCTACCTACTTTTTTCTTTTTACGTGGGTTGGCACTGCAAAAAAGGAATGCCTGTCAGAAGTGGGATTCGAACCCACGCCCGGAAGACCAGACTGCGACCTGAACGCAGCGCCTTGGACCGCTCGGCCATCCTGACGGGACACGATTGAAGGGGAAAGTGGCACAGAGTGAACCGTACTTTAGCCTTGCGTATTCACAAAACAGGAAAGAGATGCAGCGCTACCTACTTTTTTCTTTTTACGTGGGTTGACACTGCAAAAAGGGAACGCTTGTCAGAAGTGGGATTCGAACCCACGCCCGGAAGACCGGACTGCGACCTGAACGCAGCGCCTTGGACCGCTCGGCTATCCTGACGGGACACGATTAAACAGGAAAGTGGGACAGAGTGAACCGTACTTGCGTATTCACAATACAGGAAAAAAGATGCCGCGCTACCTACTTTTTTCTTTTTACCTGGGTTGGCACTGCAAAAAAGGAATGCTTGTCAGAAGTGGGATTCGAACCCACGCCCGGAAGACCGGACTGCGACCTGAACGCAGCGCCTTGGACCGCTCGGCCATCCTGACGGGACACTTTTTTTTTCTTTATTGCCAGTACTCGACATAACACAACACAAATTCCTAAATGATATAAACAAAGACCAAAGAAGCAAAAAGGGATGAATACACAAACGGAACAAGGAACAGTAATATTTACATTCGCTGCCGTCCGCTACTGTGGCACGACGTTGTCGGATTAAAATTCCTTTAGTGCTGTAAGGGGTTCAACCCTCGACAGCCACTCAGGAACAGGCTGTTGCATCTTCATCACTTCCACATACCGTTGCATGGATTCACAAAAGTACAGACGCGCCGGTCGGGCATCCGGGTCACAATGGTAACCCGCCATTCTTGCGCGCCATAAACAGTGGAGGCCCGTAAGCATGATCAGGTCGTACGGGAAACCTTCGTCGTCATATACTGGCAGAAACCTGATTCCGTGGGGATCTATAGGTAGCTCCTTTTTAGAGTCCTTTGTAACACGTCCCAGAAAAAGACCCCTTCCCAACAGTGGATGAAGACATGATCTATGCTTTCTGTTTTTTTACATATAAGGCAGTGGGTTCCCCATGGCATGTAGAACCCACGTTGTTCAAGAAAGAATTTAACAGGTAGAGTACCGGTGTGTAATTTAAAGAAGAACGATTTAGTGGCTGGTTGAACTGGCATCTTCTTCACCCTTTTCAATACATCTAGGCCTGGGCCTCCACTGTACGGGGCTCTGTACATAGGTACCAGCAAAACACTGTCACATAAATCACGATATAACTTTTTCCGTTTTACACTCCACAAATGTGCACTTGAAAAACGAACACGCAAAAAGGAAACACTCTGAACTATTTCCCGAAAGAAACCACGGACTGGTCCTGGCATTATTTCCGTACCTACAACGAATTCGGGAAGTGATCTTGACAGCCTCATTTGGATCACCGTGCGCAGAAATGGGTCGTTTGTATCTCGAAAGAAGGAGAATCTATTCACCAGTTGACGCAGGAAGAGGTGCGCCAACCCCAGACCACCATCCTTCACGCGCCGGAAGAGATTATCTCGGCTACATCGCTCCCAGCTTGATGCCCACACGAATACAGCGAACACGCGGTGCAGTTTCTGCACATTAATACGAGAGCACTGTAGTACCTGCATTACGTACCAGATCTTTGTCACGAGAAACATGTTGCACGCTGTAGCTCTCGCGAATATTGACAAGTAACAGGCGTTCCATCGGTCGGCTTTTTCTTTTAGTTGTTTTGTCCGCTCCTTCCAGTACTCGCTACTGTCCTTGTAGGCATCAAGGGGTGCTCCAAGGTACTTCACTGGCGTCGTGACCCAGTTTACGTTCGAAAAGTGGTCTGGTGTAGACGCCCATCTTCCATGCCAAAACCCCAAACATTTCTGCCAGTTAACGTAGCTGTTAGTGACGTTACCAAACTTTTTGACGATATTCACAGTATTCAATACACTTTGTTTGTCCTTACAGCACACAGCCACATCGTCAGCGTATGCCAGTAGCTTCACTTCTGCTGATTGAAGACTAAACCCCTTAATACATTCATTTTCAATGATGGCCAGACATAGCGTTTCTATGTAGACACAAAACAGGAGTGGACTGAGTGGACAACCCTGGCGAACGGAGCGCTTCACGTTAATGGGGGCCCCCAACATCTGATTAACTATAAGTCTGGTATAGCAGCTCCGGTACGCCATGGTCACCCCTTCAGTGATTATGTGGCCAAAATTAACGTGTTCAAGGATGGTAAGCAATATGTCGTGAGAAACACAATCAAACGCCTTCTCCAAGTCTAGCTGGAGGATGGCTACTGCATCGCACATGGCGTCACAACACTCCAGCACACACTTCATTTTATGGATGTTAGTGAAAATGGTTCTTCCACGAATACCACACGTCTGGTGTGGGCCGACTACTTCCTGAACAACTGACTGGACCCGTCGTGCCAACACCTTCATCAATATTTTGTAGTCGCAGTTAGTAAGCGCTATGGGTCTGTAGGAGGAAAGTTGCTTGAGCTTTTCGGTCTCTTCTGTTTTCGGTATTAGTACTGTATGGGACTGGCCAAAGGATGGTGGAAGTATTTTCAGTTCATATGCTTCCTGGAAAACTGCTGTTAAGATAGGAGCTAGGTGGCTTTTGAACGATTTGTACCATGCGGCACAAAGACCGTCTGGACCTGGCGACTTCCCAGGATTCAGGTCTTCGATGGCTTTCATCACTTCATGTTCTGTTAATGGTCGTTCTAAGGTTTCTTTAACCTCACTCGACAGCTGTGGGATTCGTTGCAAAAATAATTTCTTGAAATCGTGCATGTTGACAGGCCTGAATGTAAAAAGTTCTTTGTAATGCTCAAAGAAAGCACGCCCTATATTATTGTTATCCGTTAATACCACCCCTTCATATTCGATACCCTCAATCTGCTTACGTCTCGACTGCTTTTTTTCTAACCCCAGTGCTCTTTTCGTTGGCGTTTCCCCGCATGATAGCCTTTCTGCTCTGGCGCGCACTAGCGCACCTCGGAAGCGATCTTCGTCGAATACCTCGAGCTTCTTCTTAACGGCGCGCATATCTTGTTGATAGGCGCCAGGTTGCATGCATTCAAGCTTCGCAAATTTTTCTAGCAATGTTGTTAAATCCTTTTCTCTGGCCTTTTGTTCATATCGCAGTACGCTACTTCTTTCGATTGCCTTCAATTTAATGCTTTGCTTCAGCAACTCCCATTCCTCACCAAATTTCGTAGAACTGTCTGTTCCAAAAGAATTCAGAGTAGCCACTACATTTTCGTTAAAAGTTTCATCCCGTAACAGCTCTGCATTCAATTTCCACAGTTCCCAGACGAACTTGTTTCGTTCTTTCTTCCTGCCCACCGTGCATTTTACCAGGCAGTGGTCAGAATATGATATGGCCGTAACTGTGTAGCACTGGCATTTTTCAACTAAATCATATGAAAGATAGATACGGTCTAAGCGTGCGTGACTTGTGCCCTGAAAGTGAGTGTAGCTTACGTCTCCGTGACCGCGAAAACATTCTGCGATATCTTCTAATTCGAATTCGTGTGTGATCTGCGCCAGGATATCACTACTTTTGTCACAAACCACGCGACGCGTAGACCTATCCTCAGCTTTCAATACGCAGTTGAAGTCGCCTACACAGGCTATCATTTTTTGCACATGTAAATGATGCTTTAAACTCAAAAAGAAATTTGCCCTCTCTTGCACAGTATTAGGCGCATAAATGCAAAACACGCGCCATTGGACATTACAATAGCTGAAGTCACAAAAGACAAGTCGACCAGAAGTACAGGAGAAGTAACCATCCATAACAAGACCAGGGAGCTTCCTCACGAACAGCACACACCCTGCCGAAGTCCCTAAGGCGTGGCTCACTACCGTATAGTAGTTATACGTGAACCTTTGCACCATGCTCCCGGTCTCCTCCTTGCCGTCTACCTTGGTTTCTTGCACGGCTAAAACGTCGAGGTCGTGGTCCACTAGTAGTCTGTAAACCTGACTCTGTTTCCTTTTGGCGGCCAGACCTCGAACGTTTAGCGTGCCGAGGCTAAGCGACGGGTTGGTAGCCATTATTGGTGAAAACCGGAGGGGAGAAGGCCCGGAGCATGGTGCTCACCTTAACGTCTAGCTGACCGCTAGACGCCTCCGTGGCCATCCGGCGGCCGTCGCCCGGGTTCCTCTTTGGTCGGCTTCGGGGTAAGCCTACGGTCAGTCTCCAAGTTCGGCTTAGGCTTGAGGGTGGAGCGCCTTCCAGGTAGCGTCTTAGCGGGTGGTGCCTCGGAGTCACCGCCAGCCTTTCCGTCGACTTTCTCCTCGTGCTGCAGGGATCTCTTGACCGGTGCCGAGACGGATTCGACGCGGGCGCTAGCAGGGGTCGCGTTGTCGTCCGCCTCTGCCTGCGTTGCATCCGTAGCTGGCTGGTGGCTCTCATTTTCATGCGGGGCCGTCTTCACGCTCTCGACTGTAGCTGCTGGTTCTTTGGGGGGAGGGATATTCCTTCCTCCTTCGGCTTGCTTGGTCGTCACGCCGGTTTCTGCCGCCACTTTGCCGTTTCCAGCTCCCGTGGCCGCTTCCTCCGCCTCGGTCACGTCCATTACATGGTCTAACGTCGACGGCTCGCTCTTCGCCGAACCCGCGGCTACTGCGTATGAACGCACACAGTCCGCGTCGTTGTGTCCAAAAAGCCTGCACCGCGAGCAACGGGGAACCTTGCATTCACGACGAACGTGGCCAGAGCCTCGGCAGCGCAGGCACTGCATGGGACGTCCTGGGGCTACCACCAGCGCAAGCTCGCCGGCGACGCGGATCTGGTGGGGCAGGTCGTCGACTTTCATTCCTGCCTTCAGCTGCAGCAGCACTGCTCGGGTCGTCGAGCCCTTGTCGGAAACGCCATCCACTCGCCAGCGCTCCCGGGTCACTTCCGTCACCTTGCCGAAGGAGGCCAGCGCGGTCTTGACGTCTTCGTCGTCCACCCCATGCAGAAGCCAGTGGATACGAAGCTTCACCTGTTGTTCCTTGGGGTCGATGACCAGGCAGCGACGCCCCTTCACCTGCAGCTCCTTCAGGGCCGCCAGCTTTTCGGCAGCCTCGGCTGTCTTCATCGTCACCGCCCATACATGGTTGATTTGGTATGCTCCAAGGGCGACGACGCCAGAGAGCATACCAACAGCTTGAAGCGCGTCTCGAAAATCTTCTACACGAAACGGGCGAAGACGAGCGTCGCCGTGCAAAAAAACTGTGTTCAAAACAATACGTCCTGTAGGTAGGCGAGGCAAAATTATCTGGTAATCTTTATCTTCTTCCGTCGAAAGCCTGTTGCCGCGGCTAACAGCCGCATATGCCGCTCCATTGGAGCCCAGGATCCCGCGATCCGTTCAGCTCGGGAGCCGGAAGCAGAATGATCCTGACGGGACACGATTGAAGAGGAAAGTGGCGCATAGTGAACCGTACTTTAGCCTTGCTTATCCACAAAACAGGAAAACGAGAGAGACGTAGCGCTACCTACTTTATTTTTTTTTTATCGTGGGTTGGCACTGCAAAAAGGGAACCCTTGTCAGAAGTGGGATTCGAACCCACGCCCGGAAGACCGGACTGCGACCTGAACGCAACGCCTTGGACCGCTCGGCCATCCTGACGGGACACGATTAAACAAGAAAGTGGGACGGAGTGAACCGTACTTTAGCCTTGCCTATTCACAAAACAGGAAAAAGATGCAGCGCTACCTACTTTTTTCTTTTTACGTGGGTTGGCACTGCAAAAAAGGAATGCCTGTCAGAAGTGGGATTCGAACCCACGCCCGGAAGACCGGACTGCGACCTGAACGCAGCGCCTTGGACCGCTCGGCCATCCTGACGGGACACGATTGAAGAGGAAAGTGGCACAGAGTGAACCGTACTTTAGCCTTGAGTATTCACAAAACAGGAAAAAGATGCAGCGCTACCTACTTTTTTCTTTTTACGTGGGTTGACACTGCAAAAAGGGAACGCTTGTCAGAAGTGGGATTCGAACCCACACCCGGAAGACCGGACTGCGACCTGAACGCAGCGCCTTGGACCGCTCGGCCATCCTGACGAGACACGATTAAACAGGAAAGTGGGACAGAGTGAACCGTACTTGCGTATTCACAATACAGGAAAAAGATGCAGCGCTACCTACTTTTTTCTTTTTACGTGGGTTGACACTGCAAAAAGGGAACGCTTGTCAGAAGTGGGATTCGAACCCACGCCCGGAAGACCGGACTGCGACCTGAACGCAGCGCCTTGGACCGCTCGGCCATCCTGACGGGACACGATTAAACAGGAAAGTGGGACAGAGTGAACCGTACTTGCGTATTCACAATACAGAAAAAAGATGCAGCGCTACCTACTTTTTTCTTTTTACCTGGGTTGGCACTGCAAAAAAGGAATGCTTGTCTGAAGTGGCATTCGAACCCACGCCAGGAAGACCGGACTGCGATCTGACCGCAGCGCCTTGGACCGCTCGGCCATCCTGACGGGACACGATTGAAGAGGAAAGTGGCACAGAGTGAACCGTACTTTAGCCTTGCGTATTCACAAAACAGGAAAACGAGAGAGATGCAGCGCTACCTACTTTTTTCTTTTTACGTGGGTTGGCACTGCAAAAAGGGAACGCTTGTCAGAAGTGGGATTCGAACCCACGCCCGGAAGACCGGACTGCGACCTGAACGCAGCGCCTTGGACCGCTCGGCGATCCTGACGGGGCACGATTAAACAGGAAAGTGGGACAGAGTGAACCGTACTTGCGTATTCACAAAACAGGAAAATGATGCAGCGCTACCTACTTTTTTCTTTTTACCTGGGTTGGCACTGCAAAAAAGGAATGCTTGTCAGAAGTGGGATTCGAGCGCACGCCCGGAAGACCGGACTGCGACCTGAACGCAGCGCCTTGGACCGCTCGGCCATCCTGACGGGACACGATTAAAGAAGAAAGTGGGACAGAGTGAACCGTACTTTAGCCTTGCCTATTCACAAAACAGGAAAAAGATGCAGCGCTACCTACTTTTTTCTTTTTACGTGGGTTGGCACTGCAAAAAAGGAATGCCTGTCAGAAGTGGGATTCGAACCCACGCCCGGAAGACCAGACTGCGACCTGAACGCAGCGCCTTGGACCGCTCGGCCATCCTGACGGGACACGATTGAAGGGGAAAGTGGCACAGAGTGAACCGTACTTTAGCCTTGCGTATTCACAAAACAGGAAAGAGATGCAGCGCTACCTACTTTTTTCTTTTTACGTGGGTTGACACTGCAAAAAGGGAACGCTTGTCAGAAGTGGGATTCGAACCCACGCCCGGAAGACCGGACTGCGACCTGAACGCAGCGCCTTGGACCGCTCGGCTATCCTGACGGGACACGATTAAACAGGAAAGTGGGACAGAGTGAACCGTACTTGCGTATTCACAATACAGGAAAAAAGATGCCGCGCTACCTACTTTTTTCTTTTTACCTGGGTTGGCACTGCAAAAAAGGAATGCTTGTCAGAAGTGGGATTCGAACCCACGCCCGGAAGACCGGACTGCGACCTGAACGCAGCGCCTTGGACCGCTCGGCCATCCTGACGGGACACTTTTTTTTTTCTTTATTGCCAGTACTCGACATAACACAACACAAATTCCTAAATGATATAAACAAAGACCAAAGAAGCAAAAAGGGATGAATACACAAACGGAACAAGGAACAGTAATATTTACATTCGCTGCCGTCCGCTACTGTGGCACGACGTTGTCGGATTAAAATTCCTTTAGTGCTGTAAGGGGTTCAACCCTCGACAGCCACTCAGGAACAGGCTGTTGCATCTTCATCACTTCCACATACCGTTGCATGGATTCACAAAAGTACAGACGCGCCGGTCGGGCATCCGGGTCACAATGGTAACCCGCCATTCTTGCGCGCCATAAACAGTGGAGGCCCGTAAGCATGATCAGGTCGTACGGGAAACCTTCGTCGTCATATACTGGCAGAAACCTGATTCCGTGGGGATCTATAGGTAGCTCCTTTTTAGAGTCCTTTGTAACACGTCCCAGAAAAAGACCCCTTCCCAACAGTGGATGAAGACATGATCTATGCTTTCTGTTTTTTTACATATAAGGCAGTGGGTTCCCCATGGCATGTAGAACCCACGTTGTTCAAGAAAGAATTTAACAGGTAGAGTACCGGTGTGTAATTTAAAGAAGAACGATTTAGTGGCTGGTTGAACTGGCATCTTCTTCACCCTTTTCAATACATCTAGGCCTGGGCCTCCACTGTACGGGGCTCTGTACATAGGTACCAGCAAAACACTGTCACATAAATCACGATATAACTTTTTCCGTTTTACACTCCACAAATGTGCACTTGAAAAACGAACACGCAAAAAGGAAACACTCTGAACTATTTCCCGAAAGAAACCACGGACTGGTCCTGGCATTATTTCCGTACCTACAACGAATTCGGGAAGTGATCTTGACAGCCTCATTTGGATCACCGTGCGCAGAAATGGGTCGTTTGTATCTCGAAAGAAGGAGAATCTATTCACCAGTTGACGCAGGAAGAGGTGCGCCAACCCCAGACCACCATCCTTCACGCGCCGGAAGAGATTATCTCGGCTACATCGCTCCCAGCTTGATGCCCACACGAATACAGCGAACACGCGGTGCAGTTTCTGCACATTAATACGAGAGCACTGTAGTACCTGCATTACGTACCAGATCTTTGTCACGAGAAACATGTTGCACGCTGTAGCTCTCGCGAATATTGACAAGTAACAGGCGTTCCATCGGTCGGCTTTTTCTTTTAGTTGTTTTGTCCGCTCCTTCCAGTACTCGCTACTGTCCTTGTAGGCATCAAGGGGTGCTCCAAGGTACTTCACTGGCGTCGTGACCCAGTTTACGTTCGAAAAGTGGTCTGGTGTAGACGCCCATCTTCCATGCCAAAACCCCAAACATTTCTGCCAGTTAACGTAGCTGTTAGTGACGTTACCAAACTTTTTGACGATATTCACAGTATTCAATACACTTTGTTTGTCCTTACAGCACACAGCCACATCGTCAGCGTATGCCAGTAGCTTCACTTCTGCTGATTGAAGACTAAACCCCTTAATACATTCATTTTCAATGATGGCCAGACATAGCGTTTCTATGTAGACACAAAACAGGAGTGGACTGAGTGGACAACCCTGGCGAACGGAGCGCTTCACGTTAATGGGGGCCCCCAACATCTGATTAACTATAAGTCTGGTATAGCAGCTCCGGTACGCCATGGTCACCCCTTCAGTGATTATGTGGCCAAAATTAACGTGTTCAAGGATGGTAAGCAATATGTCGTGAGAAACACAATCAAACGCCTTCTCCAAGTCTAGCTGGAGGATGGCTACTGCATCGCACATGGCGTCACAACACTCCAGCACACACTTCATTTTATGGATGTTAGTGAAAATGGTTCTTCCACGAATACCACACGTCTGGTGTGGGCCGACTACTTCCTGAACAACTGACTGGACCCGTCGTGCCAACACCTTCATCAATATTTTGTAGTCGCAGTTAGTAAGCGCTATGGGTCTGTAGGAGGAAAGTTGCTTGAGCTTTTCGGTCTCTTCTGTTTTCGGTATTAGTACTGTATGGGACTGGCCAAAGGATGGTGGAAGTATTTTCAGTTCATATGCTTCCTGGAAAACTGCTGTTAAGATAGGAGCTAGGTGGCTTTTGAACGATTTGTACCATGCGGCACAAAGACCGTCTGGACCTGGCGACTTCCCAGGATTCAGGTCTTCGATGGCTTTCATCACTTCATGTTCTGTTAATGGTCGTTCTAAGGTTTCTTTAACCTCACTCGACAGCTGTGGGATTCGTTGCAAAAATAATTTCTTGAAATCGTGCATGTTGACAGGCCTGAATGTAAAAAGTTCTTTGTAATGCTCAAAGAAAGCACGCCCTATATTATTGTTATCCGTTAATACCACCCCTTCATATTCGATAGCCTCAATCTGCTTACGTCTCGACTGCTTTTTTTCTAACCCCAGTGCTCTTTTCGTTGGCGTTTCCCCGCATGATAGCCTTTCTGCTCTGGCGCGCACTAGCGCACCTCGGAAGCGATCTTCGTCGAATACCTCGAGCTTCTTCTTAACGGCGCGCATATCTTGTTGATAGGCGCCAGGTTGCATGCATTCAAGCTTCGCAAATTTTTCTAGCAATGTTGTTAAATCCTTTTCTCTGGCCTTTTGTTCATATCGCAGTACGCTACTTCTTTCGATTGCCTTCAATTTAATGCTTTGCTTCAGCAACTCCCATTCCTCACCAAATTTCGTGGAACTGTCTGTTCCAAAAGAATTCAGAGTAGCCACTACATTTTCGTTAAAAGTTTCATCCCGTAACAGCTCTGCATTCAATTTCCACAGTTCCCAGACGAACTTGTTTCGTTCTTTCTTCCTGCCCACCGTGCATTTTACCAGGCAGTGGTCAGAATATGATATGGCCGTAACTGTGTAGCACTGGCATTTTTCAACTAAATCATATGAAAGATAGATACGGTCTAAGCGTGCGTGACTTGTGCCCTGAAAGTGAGTGTAGCTTACGTCTCCGTGACCGCGAAAACATTCTGCGATATCTTCTAATTCGAATTCGTGTGTGATCTGCGCCAGGATATCACTACTTTTGTCACAAACCACGCGACGCGTAGACCTATCCTCAGCTTTCAATACGCAGTTGAAGTCGCCTACACAGGCTATCATTTTTTGCACATGTAAATGATGCTTTAAACTCAAAAAGAAATTTGCCCTCTCTTGCACAGTATTAGGCGCATAAATGCAAAACACGCGCCATTGGACATTACAATAGCTGAAGTCACAAAAGACAAGTCGACCAGAAGTACAGGAGAAGTAACCATCCATAACAAGACCAGGGAGCTTCCTCACGAACAGCACACACCCTGCCGAAGTCCCTAAGGCGTGGCTCACTACCGTATAGTAGTTATACGTGAACCTTTGCACCATGCTCCCGGTCTCCTCCTTGCCGTCTACCTTGGTTTCTTGCACGGCTAAAACGTCGAGGTCGTGGTCCACTAGTAGTCTGTAAACCTGACTCTGTTTCCTTTTGGCGGCCAGACCTCGAACGTTTAGCGTGCCGAGGCTAAGCGACGGGTTGGTAGCCATTATTGGTGAAAACCGGAGGGGAGAAGGCCCGGAGCATGGTGCTCACCTTAACGTCTAGCTGACCGCTAGACGCCTCCGTGGCCATCCGGCGGCCGTCGCCCGGGTTCCTCTTTGGTCGGCTTCGGGGTAAGCCTACGGTCAGTCTCCAAGTTCGGCTTAGGCTTGAGGGTGGAGCGCCTTCCAGGTAGCGTCTTAGCGGGTGGTGCCTCGGAGTCACCGCCAGCCTTTCCGTCGACTTTCTCCTCGTGCTGCAGGGATCTCTTGACCGGTGCCGAGACGGATTCGACGCGGGCGCTAGCAGGGGTCGCGTTGTCGTCCGCCTCTGCCTGCGTTGCATCCGTAGCTGGCTGGTGGCTCTCATTTTCATGCGGGGCCGTCTTCACGCTCTCGACTGTAGCTGCTGGTTCTTTGGGGGGAGGGATATTCCTTCCTCCTTCGGCTTGCTTGGTCGTCACGCCGGTTTCTGCCGCCACTTTGCCGTTTCCAGCTCCCGTGGCCGCTTCCTCCGCCTCGGTCACGTCCATTACATGGTCTAACGTCGACGGCTCGCTCTTCGCCGAACCCGCGGCTACTGCGTATGAACGCACACAGTCCGCGTCGTTGTGTCCAAAAAGCCTGCACCGCGAGCAACGGGGAACCTTGCATTCACGACGAACGTGGCCAGAGCCTCGGCAGCGCAGGCACTGCATGGGACGTCCTGGGGCTACCACCAGCGCAAGCTCGCCGGCGACGCGGATCTGGTGGGGCAGGTCGTCGACTTTCATTCCTGCCTTCAGCTGCAGCAGCACTGCTCGGGTCGTCGAGCCCTTGTCGGAAACGCCATCCACTCGCCAGCGCTCCCGGGTCACTTCCGTCACCTTGCCGAAGGAGGCCAGCGCGGTCTTGACGTCTTCGTCGTCCACCCCATGCAGAAGCCAGTGGATACGAAGCTTCACCTGTTGTTCCTTGGGGTCGATGACCAGGCAGCGACGCCCCTTCACCTGCAGCTCCTTCAGGGCCGCCAGCTTTTCGGCAGCCTCGGCTGTCTTCATCGTCACCGCCCATACATGGTTGATTTGGTATGCTCCAAGGGCGACGACGCCAGAGAGCATACCAACAGCTTGAAGCGCGTCTCGAAAATCTTCTACACGAAACGGGCGAAGACGAGCGTCGCCGTGCAAAAAAACTGTGTTCAAAACAATACGTCCTGTAGGTAGGCGAGGCAAAATTATCTGGTAATCTTTATCTTCTTCCGTCGAAAGCCTGTTGCCGCGGCTAACAGCCGCATATGCCGCTCCATTGGAGCCCAGGATCCCGCGATCCGTTCAGCTCGGGAGCCGGAAGCAGAATGATCCTGACGGGACACGATTGAAGAGGAAAGTGGCGCATAGTGAACCGTACTTTAGCCTTGCTTATCCACAAAACAGGAAAACGAGAGAGACGTAGCGCTACCTACTTTATTTTTTTTTTATCGTGGGTTGGCACTGCAAAAAGGGAACCCTTGTCAGAAGTGGGATTCGAACCCACGCCCGGAAGACCGGACTGCGACCTGAACGCAACGCCTTGGACCGCTCGGCCATCCTGACGGGACACGATTAAACAAGAAAGTGGGACGGAGTGAACCGTACTTTAGCCTTGCCTATTCACAAAACAGGAAAAAGATGCAGCGCTACCTACTTTTTTCTTTTTACGTGGGTTGGCACTGCAAAAAAGGAATGCCTGTCAGAAGTGGGATTCGAACCCACGCCCGGAAGACCGGACTGCGACCTGAACGCAGCGCCTTGGACCGCTCGGCCATCCTGACGGGACACGATTGAAGAGGAAAGTGGCACAGAGTGAACCGTACTTTAGCCTTGAGTATTCACAAAACAGGAAAAAGATGCAGCGCTACCTACTTTTTTCTTTTTACGTGGGTTGACACTGCAAAAAGGGAACGCTTGTCAGAAGTGGGATTCGAACCCACACCCGGAAGACCGGACTGCGACCTGAACGCAGCGCCTTGGACCGCTCGGCCATCCTGACGAGACACGATTAAACAGGAAAGTGGGACAGAGTGAACCGTACTTGCGTATTCACAATACAGGAAAAAGATGCAGCGCTACCTACTTTTTTCTTTTTACGTGGGTTGACACTGCAAAAAGGGAACGCTTGTCAGAAGTGGGATTCGAACCCACGCCCGGAAGACCGGACTGCGACCTGAACGCAGCGCCTTGGACCGCTCGGCCATCCTGACGGGACACGATTAAACAGGAAAGTGGGACAGAGTGAACCGTACTTGCGTATTCACAATACAGAAAAAAGATGCAGCGCTACCTACTTTTTTCTTTTTACCTGGGTTGGCACTGCAAAAAAGGAATGCTTGTCTGAAGTGGCATTCGAACCCACGCCAGGAAGACCGGACTGCGATCTGACCGCAGCGCCTTGGACCGCTCGGCCATCCTGACGGGACACGATTGAAGAGGAAAGTGGCACAGAGTGAACCGTACTTTAGCCTTGCGTATTCACAAAACAGGAAAACGAGAGAGATGCAGCGCTACCTACTTTTTTCTTTTTACGTGGGTTGGCACTGCAAAAAGGGAACGCTTGTCAGAAGTGGGATTCGAACCCACGCCCGGAAGACCGGACTGCGACCTGAACGCAGCGCCTTGGACCGCTCGGCGATCCTGACGGGGCACGATTAAACAGGAAAGTGGGACAGAGTGAACCGTACTTGCGTATTCACAAAACAGGAAAATGATGCAGCGCTACCTACTTTTTTCTTTTTACCTGGGTTGGCACTGCAAAAAAGGAATGCTTGTCAGAAGTGGGATTCGATCGCACGCCCGGAAGACCGGACTGCGACCTGAACGCAGCGCCTTGGACCGCTCGGCCATCCTGACGGGACACGATTGAACAAGAAAGTGGGACAGAGTGAACCGTACTTTAGCCTTGCCTATTCACAAAACAGGAAAAAGATGCACCGCTACCTACTTTTTTCTTTTTGCGTGGGTTGGCACTGCAAAAAAGGAATGCTTGTCAGAAGTGGGATTCGAACCTGCGCCAGGAAGACCGGACTGCGACCTGAACGCAGCGCCTTGGACTGCTCGGCCATCCTGACGGGACACGATTGAAGAGGAAAGTGGCACAGAGTGAACCGTACTTTAGCCTTGCGTATTCACAAAACAGGAAAACGAGAGAGATGCAGCGCTACCTACTTTTTTCTTTTTACGTGGGTTGGCACTGCAAAAAGGGAACGCTTGTCAGAAGTGGGATTCGAACCCACGCCCGTAAGACCGGACCGCGACCTGAACGCAGCGCCTTGGACCGCTCGGCCATCCTGACGGGACACGATTAAACAGGAAAGTGGGACAGAGTGAACCGTACTTGCGTATTCACAAAACAGGAAAATGATGCAGCGCTACCTACTTCTTTCTTTTTACGTGGGTTGGCAGTGCAAAAAGGGAACGCTTGTCAGAAGTGGGATTCGAACCCACGCCCGGAAGACCGGACTGCGACCTGAACGCAGCGCCTTGGACCGCTCGGCCATCCTGACGGGACACGATTGAAGAGGAAAGTGGCACAGAGTGAACCGTACTTTAGCCTTGCTTATCCACAAAACAGGAAAACGAGAGAGATATAGCGCTACCTACTTTATTCTTTTTACGTGGGTTGGCACTGCAAAAAGGGAACCCTTGTCAGAAGTGGGATTCGAACCCACGCCCGGAAGACCGGACTGCGACCTGAACGCAGCGCCTTGGACCGCTCGGCCATCCTGACGGGACACGATTAAACAAGAAAGTGGGACAGAGTGAACCGTACTTTAGCCTTGCCTATTCACAAAACAGGAAAAAGATGCAGCGCTACCTACTTTTTTCTTTTTACGTGGGTTGGCACTGCAAAAAAGGAATGCCTGTCAGAAGTGGGATTCGAACCCACGCCCGGAAGACCGGACTGCGACCTGAACGCAGCGCCTTGGACCGCTCGGCCATCCTGAATTTTTTTTTTTCTTTATTGCCTGCTTAGACATTAACACACACAAAAAAAAACAAATCCATATACACAGTGCACCCACATCACATCAGGTGGGATGGTCGCTAAAATTTCTTGAGGCACACCAGCTCATCAAGGATGCTAACCCAGTCTGGGGTTTCGCTTTGTGCACGATACACTTCTCGTAATAGTGACATACTTTCAATGAAGTTCTCTCGCGCAGAGCACACATTCACATCAGCATGACGTACAGCCATTCTTGTTTTCCACAAACTGTGGAGACCCAGCAACATGAACATGTCGAACGGTGGCCCGTCATCGCTTTCAACTGGAAGGAACCGAATTCCATAGGGGTTTATGGGGAGTTCTTTTTTAAGAGTGCGCTGCAAGATGTCCCAGTGAAAGACAGCGTCCCAACACTCAATGAAGGCGTGTTCAATTGTTTCAGGCTTTTTACACAGCCGGCAATCGGTAGTCCAGGGTACGAATATTCCTTTCTGTTCTAGCCATACTTTAACGGGGAGGGTGTTCGTGTGTAGGTGGAAAAAGAAAGTTTTCGCAGCAGGTCTTACAGGCATCCTTTTGACTCGTTTCAGCACATCTTTTCCTGGGCCTCCACAATAAACACTCCTATACAGTGGGATAGGTAACATACTGTCAACTAAATCTGCGTACAGTTTCTTTCTTCTCACTGAGCACAAGTACTCCAGCGAAAAACGTGCGCAGAGTATTCTAAAAGATGCAACGACTTCACGATAGTACCCAGTCGCTCGAGTGATAGCACTAGATGTGGACACAACAAATTCAGGCAGTTCTGTTGCCATTTTCGCCTGAATGACCGTACGGAGGAAAACATTTCTTTCATCTCGCAGGAAGATGAACCGCGATACGATCTGTCTAATGAACAAGTGTGAGAGCCCAAGGCCCCCATTTCGAACTGTGCGAAAAAGATTTGTTCGACTGGATCTCTCCCAAGTGGAGTTCCAGATGAAGGTAGCAAACACTCGATGCATTTTTTGAACGTTTACACGGGACATGAACATTACTTGCAGTATGTACCAAACTTTGGCAATTAAAAATATATTGCAAGCTGAAGCACGTGCAAACACTGACAATCCCCGGCCCTGCCATCCTTTTATCTTTTCTTTCATTGATTCTATTTGGCCGGTCCACAACTGTGTCGAGTCCCGATAGTGCTCAAGGGGCACTCCTAGATACAGTGGAGGCACTGTAGTCCACTGCATACCGGCGAATTTTGTGGGTGTCGCGTCCCAGCTTCCATGCCATATCCCAACACTTTTTTCGAAGTTTATCTGGGCACCAGTGTACCTACAAAAGGATCTTGCAAGGCGGACAGCCTCGGCCACGCTTTCCCTGTCTTCACAAAAGACGGCGACGTCATCTGCATAAGCTAGCATTTTAACTTCTGCGGCGTGCAGCCTAAAACCACGAATGTTTTCATTCCGTATGACTGCCATACAAAAGGGTTCGAAGTACAGGGCAAAAAGCAAGGGAGACAAGGGACAGCCTTGCCGTACAGACGAGCGGAGTGGCACCCGCGAACTAAGACACTTATTAACTATAAGCTGCATGTAACAGTCTTCATAAGCCATTTTAACGCCATCTACAATGACGCTCCCAACATTACAGTACTGCAGTATAGCGAAAAGCACCTCATGTGACACCCGGTCGAACGCCTTCGCAAGGTCTAGCTGCAACATGGCCACCCGACCCCCAATGGCATCGCAACATTCAAGCACATTCCTTGCAATGTGGGTGTTCGTGAAAATGGTGCGGCCTTTAATGCCACACGTCTGGTGTGGCCCTACAAGCTGCTGAATCACGCTTTGAAATCGTCGAGCCAGTACTTTCATAAATATTTTGTAATCTGTGTTGGTCAGACTTATCTGTCTGTATGAACTTACTGAAAGGAGCTTTTCCCGTTCATCGGTTTTCGGAATTAATACTATGTGCGAAGTCTGGAATGAGGGTGGTACTTTTTTAAATTCATACGCCTCTGAGAGTAGTCGGTGCAATATACACGCAAACTCCTGACTGAATGCCTTGTAAAAAGCGGCGCCTAGGCCGTCCGGCCCTGGCGATTTGCCTGATGGCAGTTCTTCTAACGCCCTTTCAATCTCGGACACAGCTATTGGTCTCTCAAGACTTTCTCTAACGTCGTCATCCAACCTTGGCATCTCGCTCATGAATTCACTCTCGAAGGCCAGTCCAGAAGGAGTCACATTGCCGAACAATTCGCGATAGTGTTCCACAAAAGCTTTCTCAATCGACGAAGCGTCTGACGTCACCTCGTTTTGAAGACGTATCTGTTGGATCTCATTTCTTGACGCGTGACGCTTTTCATCGCTCATTGCCCGTTTGTTTGGTATCTCACCCATCCATAGGCGTTCGCTTCTAGCGCGTATAACTGCTGCTTTGTATCGCTCGGCGTCGATAACTTCAAGCTCGTGTCTTACTTTCTTTACGTTTTCAGCTAATAGATCGTGACCCGCATTTTGTGCGCTTGACAGATATTCTAGCTGTCTTTGCAGCTCTCTTTGTTTCTGTAATTTATCGTGCTGAAGGCTGCTTCCTCTTTCTATTGCAATGAACTTAACTTGAATCTTAAATTCCTCCCATGTGGCAGTAAAATATTCACCCTCATTTGTCATCAACTCTGTTATCTTTTCCTTAACTCTGCGCACAAATGGTTCATCATCAAGCAGCTTTTCGTTGAATTTCCACATGTTCCAGTTGAATCGTGTTCTTTTAACTTTTTCCCCAATCGAGAAGCTTACCAGGCTATGGTCCGTGAACGATTGCGGTGCGACGTTATAACTATTACACAGGGTGATCAAGTCGTCAGAAACATACACTCTGTCCAGCCTTGCTCGGCTATTTCGCTGAATGTGCGTGTACTGCGGAATCATACCATCAGTGAGGACTAGGCCCACATCTTCTAAGTTGTGGTCTTCAATTAGTCTGCTCAAAAGGAGAGCACTTTTATCGCGAACCCTTTCCCTTTTTAGTCGGTCTTCCGGAGAACACACACAGTTAAAATCACCAAGTAATATGACAAAGCGATCACATTTTAGATATTGCTCGATACATTCAAAAAACAAAAATCGATCATTCACATTGTTTGGCGCATAAACGCATACGAGCCGCCACAAATCGTGGGAAAAAGAAAAATCTACAATAAGCAAGCGGCCAGTTTCAGAAACAGTTACACTTTCTTCAATAATACCAGCACTCTTCCGTATTAACAACGCACATCCGCCTGATGTGCCATTCGCATGGCACACGCACACATTGTAATGCGTCGTGAAAGGCGTCACCATGCGATCGGTCTGCTCTTGGGTTTCGACCTTAGTTTCTTGTAAGGCAACTACATCGAGTTCCTTCTCCATACACAAGCGGCTAAGTTGATACTGCCTCCTTCGCGCTCCAAGGCCACGGACATTTAACGTGGCAACTCTCAGTGCTCTCTCTAGTTTCACCGCCATTTATCTGCAAAAGCAAGCCGATCGCACGGTGTCGCTAAAGAACAAGCGATCCAGACACACTGTAGAAAAATTTGCATGCATAACTTTTGCACTGAAAACCGCTCGATCCACACGCGTACCTTTAGAGCGTACGCGAAGCCCGATTCCAAAAAGGACGCCATCTCTTCACGACGTTAGTCCGGGCGCCCCAGTAGGCGCCGAGTCCTACTTAGGCGGTTTTGCCGCCGGCCGTCTGTCCGGCGGGATGTTTGGCTTCGGGCGCACGGGCACACGACGACCCGCCTGCGCTTTTGGCGGCGGCTCGCCTTTGGCCCCGTTGTCAAGGTTGCCGTCCAGGCTGCCGTCCAGGTTGCCGGTCGAGTCCCTCGCTCTTTTCATAGCCACATTACTTGCACTCGATTCTTCGACGTCCATCAAGGGAGTTGCCGGTCCGTGCTCCGTGGCGGCCTCCTCGGCAGTGGCGGATTTTGCGGCCGATTCTTCTTTGGCTCCTTCGTCGCATGGCCTTTGCACTGCATCTTTCGGGCTCGTAGGCAGCACATTTACCACCTTCGTGGCTTTAGCAGCCGGCACATAAGGTGTTGCAACTATGTCCGCCGGTGGTACTAGCACGCGGGAAGCCTCATCAACGTCAGCCTCATCCATTAACAGGTCAGCCACGTCCTCTCGAAGCGCAGGTCCTGCGACGGATGCGTAAGTCTTAACACATTCCGTATCCTGGTGGCCGTAGCGACGGCATACTGCACATTTCGGGACGCGGCAGTCACGTCGGACATGTCCGGTGTTTCGGCACTTCAGGCAAAGGGGTGCTCTGCCCGGTACCACAACTAGGGTCTGCTCACCAGCTACACGAAGTTGATGGGGCAGGTCTTCTACGGTCATACCCGTCTTCAGAACCAGGGACACCGCCCGTGTCGACGATGCTTTATCTTGAACTCCTTGAACACGCCACTTTTCATGGAAAACGTCCGTGACCTTTCCGAACGGTAACAGGGCTGTCCGTATATCCTCGTCCGACACGTTATGAAGCATCCGATGCAACTTCAGCCGCACGGCCTGATTGGCAGGATCAACGACAATGCACCGATGTTCATTCACCTTGAGGTTCTTGGCGCTTGAAAGCTTTTTCACGCCTTCGTCGCTCTTGAAAGTAACCGCCCAAACGTGGCTCATCTGATACGCCCCTAGGGCGATGACATCGGCAAGTAGGCCTAAGCTAGCCAACGCATCTCGGAAATGTTCCACACGATACGGCCTGGCACGCACATCCGCATGCAGAAAAACTGTATTTAAAACTATCCGACCTGTCGGCAATTGAGGCAGCAAAACTTGGTATTCCGGGTCTTCTGAGGCAAAACTCCTGGAACCGCGGCCCTGCTGGGCCGCTGAAGCCGCTCCTACGGAGCTCATGATCGGCACTTCCGCTCGCTAGCGCGGCAGAAAGCCGAATCCGGCCATCCTGACGGGACACGATGGAATAGGAAAGTGGCACAGAGTAAACCGTACTTTAGCCTTGCGTATTCACAAAACAGGAAAACGACAGAGATGCAGCGCTACCTACTTTTTTCTTTTTACGTGGGTTGGCACTGCAAAAAGGAACCCTTTTCAGAAGTGGGATTCGAACCCACGCCCGGAAGACCGGACTGCGACCTGAACGCAGCGCCTTGGACCGCTCGGCCATCCTGACGGGACACGATTAAACAGGAAAGTGGGACAGAGTGAACCGTACTTTAGCCTTGTGTATTCACAAAACAGGAAAAAGATGCAGCGCTACCTACTTTTTCCTTTTTACGTGGCTTGGCACTACAAAAAAGGAACGCTTGTCAGAAGTGGGATTCGAACCCACGCTCGGAAGACCGGACTGCTACCTGAACGCAGCGCCTTGGACCGCTCGGCCATCCTGACGGGAAATGATTGAAGAGGAAAGTGGCACAGAGTGGACCGTACATTAGCCTTGGGTATTCACAAAACAGGAAAACGAGAGAGATGCAGCGCTACCTACTTTTTGTTTTTACCTGGGTTGGCACTGCAAAAAGGGAACGCTTGTCAGAAGTGGGATTCGAACCCACGCCCGGAAGACCGGACTGCGACCTGAACGCAGCGCCTTCGACCGCTCGGCCATCCTTTTTTTTTATTTATTGCCGGTCTTCGACATTACTCAGACGGTACAGTTAGCGCACACTTGTGTATCACAAATTCCAACCGTTGGAGGAGGAAAAAAAAACGGAAGGTGCGTAAGGAAAGAAGCCGCACAATAAAGCCGTCTGTCCATATTGGACTGGCTTTGTCATACTAAAATTCCTTCGTGGCTGTCAGGGGTTCTAGCCTCGACAGCCAATCCGGTACACATTCTTGTATTTTATGGATTTCAATAAATCGCGACATACATTCTTTGAAGTAAGCACGAGCTGGCCTAGCATCAGGATCGCAATGGTACCCTGCCATACGAGCCCGCCATATACAGTGTAGAGCATTTAACATAACAAAGTCATAGGGAACCCCGTCGTCATCTTTAATGGCCAGATACCTGATACCTTGTGGGTCCACCGGCAGCTCTTTCTTCAGGGTTCGCTTTAAGACGTCCCAGAAGAAAACTGCCGCCCAGCAATGTAGGAAAACGTGATCTATATTTTCGGGCTTCTTGCATATCAAGCAGTGCGACCCCCAAGGTACGAGACAACACCGTTCCTCCAGAAACGTCTTCACGGAGAGCGTTCCTGTGTGTAGCTTAAAGAAGAAGGTCTTTACCCCTGGTGGCACCTGCATCTGTTTTACTCTTTTAAGTACATCCTGTCCTGGCCCTCCACTGTATATGGCTCTGTATAAGGGCACTGGGAAAACAATGTCGCATACATCTCTATACAATGTTTTCCTTTTCACATCACAAAGGTAATCATTTGTAAAACGAACAGAAAGGAAGCGTACACTGTCAACAACTTCCTTGAAATAACCACGCAGAGTTCCAGTCAAATTTGCCGTGCTAACAACATGTGCCGGCAAAGCGTTACTCAACCTTAGCTGACATACGGCGCGCAGAAAAGGATCGCGAACATCGCGAAAAAACAAAAATCGGTTTACAACTTGACGAACAAAAAGATGCGCCAGGCCCACACCCCCATCCTTCACTCTTCTGAACAAATTTGTTCGGCTGCACCTTTCCCATGTTGATCCCCAGATGAAAACTGCGAACACTCTGTGCAGCCTTTGCACATTTACTCTAGAACAATACAGCGTTTGCAAGACGTAATATAACTTAGTAATAAAAAACACGTTACAAATTGTCGCTCTTGCAAAAATGGACAGGTTAGTACTATTCCATTTGTCTACTTTTTCTTTCAGTTCCTTGGTTTGGTTCCTCCAGTATTCGTCGCTGCTATTATACCTGTCGAGTGGAATACCCAGATACCTGGTCGGAGTTTTCACCCAGTTCACGTTCGCGAAATAGTCGGGTGCAGAAAACCAGTCCCCGTGCCACAGGCCTAGCGATTTGCCCCAGTTTACTCTGCTACCCGTTACGGCGCAGAAATGTTGTACTACAGATATGGTTTCCGTTACACTTGGTTTGTCAGTGCAACACACTGCAATGTCATCTGCATATGCGAGCAACTTCACTTCGGTCGCTGCCAATCTGAAACCACGTATTCCGTCATTTTCATTAATTGCTACACACATTGCTTCTACGTAGATAGCAAATAATAGCGGACTGAGGGGGCAGCCTTGGCGCACTGAACGCCTGATGTTAATGGGGGCCCCCAGACACTTGTTAACAATTAATCTTGTTGTGCAGTTCTGGTACGCCAAGGCCACGCCCTCAGTGATGATGGAACCGACATTAACATGATCTAAGATGGCAAACAAAATAACGTGAGCGACACAATCGAACGCTTTCTCTAGGTCGAGCTGAAGTACTGCAACACGGCCACCGATGACGTCACAGCACTCGAGCACACATCGCATCTTATGGATGTTTGAAAAAATAGATCGCCCTTTGATGCCACAAGTTTGATGGTCTGCGACTATTTCCTTGATGACGTTTTGAAGCCTGCTAGCTAAAACCTTCATAAATATTTTATAATCGACGTTTGTTAGTGAAATCGGTCTGTAGGATGACACAAATCTGAGTTTGTCTATTTGATCGCTCTTCGGTATTAGAATGGTGTGCGTTTTTCCAAAGGAAGGTGGTAATGATTTCTTTTCGTATGCGTCATTAAATACATGCGCAAGCAAAGGCGCCAGCTCTCTTTTAAAAGCTTTATATAGCCCCGCGCTGAGTCCATCAGGTCCCGGTGATTTACCCAAGTTCAAATCGTCGATTGCCTTTTCGACTTCTCTCTCCCTTATTTTTTCCTCTAATCGCTTTTTTACGTCATCGCTCAAACGTGGCATGCGATGCAGAAAACCTGCTTTAAAACCCTCAACATTCGCTTCCTGAAATGCGAAGAGCGAGTGATAGTACTCAAAGAAGGCGCGCTGAATGCTATCACTGTCTTCAACGACATTCCCATTCACTAAAATCTGCTCGACATGGTTTCTTCGTCCATACGCCTTCTCAAGACCCAGCGCCCTTTTAGTGGGCGTCTCCCCTGCCGCTAGTGCATCCGCTCGTGCTCGCACGATGGCTCCTTGATAGCGTTCCTTGTCAAACAGTTCAAGTTTTTCTTTGACGTTTCGCACATCGTCTTTGTACACACCAGGCTCTTTGCACTCTACCGTTAGCAGCTGCCCAACCAGTGTTCTGAAACCCTTTTCTTTCATTTCCTTCTCGAATTTTTTACAACTGGATCTTTCTATTGCTTTCATTTTAATCTTTTCTTTAAAACATTCCCACTTCTCGACGATTGTTCCCGCAGCATCACATTGAACTTCATTAATCGCATCCCGTACTACCTGTAAAAAGGGCTGGTCATTTAGTAACAAGGCATTCAGTTTCCACATATCCCACTTAAATACATGTCGCTTTTTCATTACACCTACGTTACATTTCACAAGGCAGTGATCTGAAAACGACACTGGTACTACACAGTAACCGTGGCATCTTGGAACCATATCCAATGAAATGTACATTCGGTCCAAACGCGCATGGCTGCTGCCCTGAAAACGCGTAAAAGTCACTTGACGCCCCCCTTCCAGACATTCATAAACATCATCGAGTTCATTTTCATTAATTAAATTTGATAACACTTCACTGCTTCGGTCACGCACACCTGCATTATTGACTGTCTCCTGCACTCAACACACAATTAAAGTCCCCTAACATCATCACGCGCATATTACAACAAACATATCGTGAAAGGTTCGAAAAAAACGGGCGCGCTCATCTACTGAATTCGGCGCATATACGCATATGATGCGGAACTCTGAATCACCCATAACAATATCACAAAGAACAATCCTTCCTGACTGACACGAAAAAATGCTCTGAATCTGCAGTCCAGGCAGCTTCTTCACAAGAAGAACGCACCCTCCAGCCGTGCCTACAGCATGGCTAACCACCGCAAAATACCTAGTCGTGAAACGTCGCACCATGCTCCCGGTCTCCTCCTTTCCTTCAACCTTAGTTTCCTGGACGGCTAGTACGTCTATGTCGTGGTCAGTGACCAAACGTAGGACCTGACTTTGCCTACGACTAGCCGCCAGCCCTCTCACGTTTAATGTGGCAATCCTCAGGGACGGTATTTGAGGCATCTTGATCTAAAAGAAAAGTAAAGTAGGCCCGGAGCATGGTGCTTACCGCTCACGACTAGCCCTCGGCTAGCCGCCTCCGGGACCTCCCGGTTTGTTGGTGTCCTTAGACGTGGCCGCTTTGTCGGCAGGCTTCCTTTCAGGCGGTACATTGGGCTTTGGCTTGTAGCCCATCCGCCTCCCATGAGGCGTCTTCGTCGGTGGTCCCTCACTGGTGCTGGGTGCCCGATCCTCGCGGTCCTTCGTCTGGTCGTGGGTGCGCTTGACGGAGGCAGCAAGATCCCCAGTACGGTCGTCGTCGGTGACGCCCTCGTCCTGCTGCATTGCGGTCGCGTCGTCAGTTGCGTCTTCACTGACGTTTCCCGTCGCCTGCCCCTGGGTCGTAGCATCCCGTTCCGTCCTACTCGGCTTCTGAGTAGCCTCAGCCGCGTTGCCGTCTACCTCCAGAATCGCCGTCCCACTACTTGTCTCTGTCGACACCATGTCACCGGTTCCTTTAGCCGCGTCCTCCGCCTCGGCCACATCCATGAGGTGCTCTGCCGCAACATCATTCACTGGTGGGCCTGTCACAGCGGCATAGGACTTCACGCATTCAGCGTCGACGTGGCCGAAACGTCTGCACCGGGTACAACGCGGTACTCTGCACTCACGGCGGACGTGTCCCGTGCCGTGGCAGCGCAGGCACTGCATCGGTCGACCGGGAACGACGACCAAGGCTAACTCTCCACCGACGCGGATCTGATGGGGGAGGTCTTCCACCTTCATGCTGGCCTTCAGCTTGAGAAGGACGGTCCTGGTGGTTGAGGTCTTGGTTCCCATGCCTTCAACGCGCCACCGTTCCCGGCTCACCTCCTCCACCTTGCCGAAAGCCGCGAAAGCCGTCCGGACGTCCTCGTCGGCAACGCCGTAGAGCAGCCAGTGAAGCCTAAGCTTCACCTGTTGGTCCAACGGGTCAATGATGAGGCACCGTCGTCCCTTCACTTGAAGTTCCTTCAGGGCAAGCAGCCTTTTCGTTGCAGTTGCATCGCAGAGGGTCACTGCCCAGACGTGGTTGATTTGGTACGCCCCTATGCATACCACATCCGGCAGCAGGCCCGTCGGCAGAAGGGCATCCCTGAAATCCTCCACCTTGTAAGGCCTCGCACGTACATCACCGTGCAAAAAGACGGTGTTAATCACCAGTTGTCCTTTAGGCAGCTGCGGCAAAATAAAAGCATAATCCTTATCATCGTTGAGCCTATTTCCGCGGCCAAAAGTGGCCGCTGTCGCTGCTCCACTGGAGCCCATGATCCTGCTGACAGCTCAGCTCGGCTGCCGGAAGCAGAATGCTCGGCCATCCTGACGGGACACGATTAAACAGGAAAGTGGGACAGAGTGAACCGTACTTGCGTATTCACAAAACAGGAAAAAGATGCAGCGCTACCTACTTTTTTCTTTTTACGTGGGTTGGCACTGCAAAAAGGGAACGCTTGTCAGAAGTGGGATTCGAACCCACGCCCGGAAGACCGGACTGCGACCTGAACGCAGCGGCTTGGACCGCTCGGCCATCCTGACGGGACACGATTAAACAGGAAAGTGGGACAGAGTGAGCCTTGCGTATTCACAAAACAGGAAAACGAGAGAGATGCAACGCTACCTACTTTTTTCTTTTTACGTGGGTTGGCACGGCAAAAAGGAACCGTTGTCAGAAGTGCGATTCGAACCCACGCCCGGAAGACCGGACTGCGACCTGAACGCAGCGCCTTGGACCGCTCGGCCATCCTGACGGGAGACGATTAGAAAGGAAAGTGGGACAGAGTGAACCGTACTTTAGCCTTGCCTATTCACAAAACAGGAAAAAGATGCAGCGCTACCTACTTTATTCTTTTTACGTGGGTTGGCACTGCAAAAAAGGAACGCTTGTCAGAAGTGGGACTCGAACCCACGCCCGGAAGACCGGACTGCGACCTGAACTTGGACGCCTTGGACCGCTCGGCCATCCTGACGGGAGACGATTAGAAAGGAAAGTGGGACAGAGTGAACCGTACTTTAGCCTTGCGTATTCACAAAACAGGAAAAAGATGCAGCGCTACCTACTTTTTCCTTTTAGAGCGCAGCTCTTTGGCGTCCGTTCCTGGGTTTCGCGTCGTCGTCGGCCTCGTAACCAGCTCCGCCCCCCTTTCATCCCCCCAGCGCTAGCAGCGACCGACTGATACCGCTGGAAGCCGCTGACGCCGCTAGAGAGTCAAGATAACCTGACTGCATAGAACACCGTCGCCGCCATGCAGAAAGAGGAGGAAAGGGTCCCCCCCCCTGTTCTTGTGTGGCGGATAGGGTGCTCTTCAGTTGCCGACGCGCCGGTTATTCGTTGTCCCTGAAACCAACTCCGCAGCTGGGGTTGACTCACTATCGGCGTCAGCGGCATCAGTCAGTCGCTGCTATCTCTTCCCTCCTCCCTTTATCGTGTTGTCCGCTTGCTGCGCGCGCTTCTGCCCCCATCGTTTGCCGCTGGGTGTACACGCCGCCCCCCTCCCCCCTCTTCCTGCGAGTCTCCGGTGTTCAAAGCGCCGGCTCGAACTTAATTCCTTTCTTCGCTCCTCCTCCAATGCAACCCCTGTGCGGTGGCAATCAGAGAGCCAGATCGGTGGCGGCGGATCTGTATATGTGCACCGCCCGAGCCGAAATTGCCGCTGCCGTTCGCCCTGTGCGGTGGCAATCAGAGAGCCAGATCGGTGGCGGCTTGACATAAAGACAAACAGCAATTTCCTAACACTTATGCGGGAGAACATCCCGTTCCTCTCGCTCGTAACGCGTCCCACGGCTGTGACAACCTCGCGAGGCACTTGTATAGATCTCGTCTTTGAGAATCAAGCATTGGTGTACCAAGTCGAACATATATCAGTCTATTTCTCCGACCACAAAGCTTCCTTCATGACTGTCAAGAACTGTTAGTGGAGTCTTTGTTAAAGGAATACGTGTGAAAAATAAAAAAAAATTCTGTGATAGCGCATACATGTGTTGCTCGATTTCCTTGCCTCAATCTATCGAAAAGGTGAAACAGCTTATTTGCTGCGCTCAAATTTCGCATTAGGAAGTAACGTAATCGTCGGTAATTTTTTTTACGTAGGTTGGCACTGCAAAAAATGAATGCTTGTCAGAAGTGGGGTTCGAACCCACGCCCGGAAGACCGGACTGCGACCGGAACCCTGACGGGACACGATTGAAGAGGAAAGTGGCACAGAGTGAACCGTACTTTAGCCTTGCGTATTCACAAAACAGGAAAACGAGAGAGATGCAGCGCTACCTACTTTTTGTTTTTACCTGGGTTGGCACTGCAAAAAGGGAACGCTTGTCAGAAGTGGGATTCGAACCCACGCCCGGAAGACCGGACTGCGACCTCAACGCAGCGCCTTGTACCGCTCGGCCATCCTGACGGGACACGATTAAACAGGAAAGTGGGACAGAGTGAACCGTACATTAGCCTTGCGTATTCACAAAACAGGAAAAAGATGCAGCGCTACCTACTTTTTCCTTTTTACGTAGGTTGGCACTGCAAAAAAGGAATGCTTGTCAGAAGTGGGGTTCGAACCCACGCCCGGAAGACCGGACTGCGACCGGAACCCTGACGGGACACGATTGAAGAGGAAAGTGGCACAGAGTGAACCGTACTTTAGCCTTGCGTATTCACAAAACAGGAAAAACACGCAGCCTACCTACTTTTTTCCTGGGTTGGCACTGCAAAAAAGGAACCCTTGTCAGAAGTGGGATTCGAACCCACAAGACCGGACTGCGATCTGAACGCAGCGCGTTGGACCGCTCGGCCATCCTGACGGGACACGGTTAAACAGGAAAGTGGGACAGAGTGAACCGTACTTTAGCCTTGCGTATTCAAAAAGAGGAAAAGGATGCAGTGCTACCTACTTTTTTCTTTTTACGTGGGTTGGCACTGCAAAAAATGAGCCCTTGTCAGAAGTGGGATTCGAACCCACAAGACCGGACTGCGATCTGAACGCAGCGCGTTGGACCGCTCGACCATCCTAACGGGACATGATTAAAAGGAAAGTGGGACTGAGTGAACCGTACTTTAGCCTTGCGTATTCACAAAAGAGGAAAAAGATTCAGCGCTACCCACTATTTTCTTTTTACGTGGGTTCGCACTGAAAAAAATGAACCCTTGTCAGAAGTGGGATTCGAACCCACGCCCGGAAGACCGGACTGCGACCTGAACGCAGCGCCTTGGGCCGCTCGGCCATCCTGACGGGAAACGATTGAAGAGGAAAGTGGCACAGAGTGGACCGTACATTAGCCTTGGGTATTCACAAAACAGGAAAACGAGAGAGATGCAGCGCTACCTACTTTTTGTTTTTACCTGGGTTGGCACTGCAAAAAGGGAACGCTTGTCAGAAGTGGGATTCGAACCCACGCCCGGAAGACTGGACTGCGACCTGAACGCAGCGCCTTGGACCGCTCGGCCATCCTGACGGTCTTTTTTTTATTTAATGCCGGTTTTCGACATAGCACTGAATATACAAATACTACACACATGTCAGGAATACAAGCTTGCGGGGAAGAAAAAAAATAAAAAAAATTACAATAATGCCGACTGTCCGTATGGGACCGGCGTCGTCAAATTAAAATTCCTTCATGGCTGTCAGAGCTTCTAGCCTCGACAGCCAATCCGGTGCACATTCTTGCAATTTCTGTACATCAACGAACCGCGACATACATTCTCTAAAATATATGTGAACCGGGCGGGCGTCGGCATCGCAATGGTACCCTGCCATGCGAGCCCGCCATATACAGTGGAGTGCATTCAACATAATAAAGTCGTATGGAACTCCCTCTTCATCCTTAATTGGCAGATACCGGATCGCTTGGGGGTCTACAGGTAATTCTTTCTTCAGTGTTCGCTTCAAGACGTCCCAGAAGAACACAGCCGCCCAGCAGTGCAAGAACACGTGATCGATGGTTTCGGGCTTCTTGCAGATCAAGCAGTGTGAACCCCACTGCACAAGACAGCCTCGCTCTTCCATAAATGTCTTCACGGAAAGTGTTCCAGTGTGGAGCTTAAAAAAGAAGGTTTTAACCCCTGGTGGCACCTGCATGCGTTTCACCCGTTTAAGGACGTCTTGTCCTGGCCCTCCACTGTATATGGCTCTGTATAAGGGCACTGGGAACACAATGTCGCACACATCATTATACAGTGTTTTCCTTTTCATTTGACATAGATAATCTTTTGAAAAACGAACTGAAAGGAAGCGCACACTGTCGACCACTTCTATAAGATAACCCCGAAGTTTTCCGGTCATGTTTGCCGTACTAACAACATACGCCGGCAATGCGTCGCTCAACCTGAGTTGACATACGGTGCGCAGAAAAGGATCGCGCACATCTCGAAAAAACAAAGAGCGGTTGACAAGTTGTCGAACAAAAAGATGTGCCAAGCCAACACCCCCGTCCTTCACTCTTCTAAACAAATTGGTTCGGCTAGCTCTCTCCCATGCTGATCCCCAGATGAAGACCGCGAACACTCTGTGCAGCCTTTGCACATTTGCCCTGGAACAATGCAACACTTGCATAACATAATATAACTTCGCTATAAAAAACATGTTACAAATTGTCGCCCCTGAAAAAATAGACTGGTTAGTGCTTGTCCATCTGTCCACTTTTTCTTTCGTTTCATTAGTTCGGTTCCTCCAGTACTCATCGCTGCTCTTGTACCTGTCGAGGGGAACACCCAGATACTTCGTCGGAGTTTTCACCCAGTTGACATTGGCGAAGTATTCCGGTGCCGAAGACCACTCCCCGTGCCACAGCCCGAGGGATTTGCCCCAATTGACTTTGCTGCCCGTGACGTCACAGAAATGTTTTACTACAGCAATTGTTTCAGTCACACTTGGTTCGTCTGTGCAACACACTGCAACGTCATCAGCATACGCTAGCAGCTTCACTTCGGATTCTGCCAATCTAAAACCACGTATATTGTTATTTGCGGTAATGGCCACACACATTGCTTCTATGTATATAGCAAATAACAGAGGACTGAGGGGACAGCCTTGGCGCACTGAACGCGTGATGTTAATGGGGGCCCCCAGCGACTTATTAACAATTAATCTTGTAGTGCAGTTCTGGTACGCCTAGGCCACACCCTCAGTGATGATGGTACCTACATTAACATGATCCAATATGGAGAAGAAAATAACGTGAGCGACGCAATCGAACGCTTTCTCAAGATCAAGCTGAAGAACTGCAACGCCGCCACCGGTGACGTCACAGCACTCGAGCACACACCGCATCTTATGGATGTTAAAAAAAATTGTTCGCCCTTTGATTCCACAAGTTTGATGGTCTGTGACGATTTCCTTTATGACACTTTGAAGTCTGGTCGCTAAAATCTTCATAAATATCTTGTAATCCACATTTGTTAGTGATATGGGCCTATAGGATGATACGAATCTCAGTTTATCTAATTTATCGTTCTTCGGAATTAGAATGGTGTGCGCTTTCCCAAAAGAAGGTGGCAATGATTTCTGCTCGTACGCTTCATTAAATACTTCTACTAATAAAGGGGCCAGTTCTCTTTTCAATGTCTTATATAAGGCGGCGCTGAGTCCATCTGGTCCCGGTGACTTGCCCAAGTTTAAATCGTCGATTGCCTTTTCGACTTCCCTCTCCGTTATTTTCCCTTCTAATCGCTCCTTAGCTTCATCACTCAAACGCGGCATGCGGTGCAGAAAGTCCGCTTTGAAACCCTCTAAATTCGCTTCCTGAAATGCAAAGAGCGACTGATAGTATTGGAAGAAGGCGTGTGCTATGCTCTCGTTGTCGTCAACAACAGCTCCATTCATTAAAAGTTGATCGACATGGTTTCGTCTTCCGTGTGCCTTCTCTAAACCGAGCGCCCTTTTAGTGGGCGTCTCCCCTGCCGCCAGTGCATCTGCTCTTGCTCGCACGATGGCACCTTGATAACGTTCTTTGTCGAACTGTTCAAGCTTTTCCTTGACGCTCCGCACATCGTCTTTGTACAGACCAGGCTCTCTGCACTCAAGCGTTATCAGCTGCTGAAGTAGTGTTCGCAAACCCTTTTCTTTATATTCCCTCTCAAATTTGAGGCAGCTTGACCTTTCTAAGGCTTTCATTTTAACTTTTTGTTTAACACATTCCCACTTTTCTGCTATTGTATCAGCCGCATCTTCGCGTATTTCATTAACCGCATCCCGCACTGCCTTTACAAAAGATGCATCATTTAATAACAAGTCATTGAGTTTCCATAGATGCCAATTAAATGCATGTTCCCTTTTCCTTATACCTATGTTACATTTTACCAGGCAGTGATCCGAAAATGACACGGGTACAACGCAATAACCGTGGCATCTTGGAATCGTGTCCAACGAAATGTACATGCGATCCAGTCGCGCATGACTACTGCCTTGAAAACGCGTAAATGTCACTTGACGCTCCCCTTCCAGACATTGAAAAACATCATCAAGTTCATTTTCATTAATTAATTTTGACAAAACGTCACTACTTCTATCACGCACGCCGGCATTGTTGGCTCGGTCTCTAGCACTCAACACACAATTCAAGTCCCCTAATAACACAACGCGCTTATTACAGCAAACATATTGTGAGAGGTTCGAAAAAAAGAGGACACGCTCGTCTACAGAATTCGGCGCATAAACGCATATGACGCGAAACTCAAAGTCAGAGATCGTAAAGTCACATAAAACAATCCTTCCATCCAGACAGGACCACACACTTTGAATATGTAAACCCGGCAGCTTCTTCACAAAAAGAATGCACCCCCCGGAGGTGCCTACCGCATGACTCACCACCACAAAGTACCTAGTCGTGAATCGTCGCACCATGCTCCCGGTCTCCTCCTCTCCGTCAACCTTGGTTTCCTGGACGGCTAGTACGTCTATGTCATGGTCCGTTACCAACCGTAGGACCTGACATTGCCTACGACTAGCCGCCAACCCTCGCACATTTAGTGTGGCAATACTAAGTGACGGTATTTCATCCATCTTCATCTAGCGAGAAAAGTAGGCCCGGAGCATGGTGCTTACCCTTCACGACCAGCCCTTGGCTAGCCGCCTCCGGGGCCATCCGGCTTCCCGGCATTGTTTGTCGTCGACACTTTGATCACAGGCTTTCTTTCAGGCGGCACATTCGGCTTTGGTTTGAAGCCCACCCGCCTCCCCTGGGGCGTCTTTGTCGGTGGTCCCTCGGTGGTGCTGGTCGCACCCTCGCCTTGGTCCTTGGTCTGGTCGTGGGGGCGTTTGACGGGGCCGCCAAGAGTCTCAGTCCGGTCGCCGTCTTTCACAGCCTCGTCCTGCTGCATTGCCGTCATACCGTTGTCGGGCGGGTCTTCACTAATGGTTCCCGTCGCGGGGCCCACAGCAGTCGCGCCCTGCGCCTTCCCACTCCGCTTCTCAGTACCTTGAGCAACCGTGCCTTCTGCGCCGACGGTCGACGTCTCGCCGACTGCCGCTGTCGGTACCAGGTCTCCGATGCCTGTAGCGGCGTCCTCCGTCTCGACCACCTCCATGACGTGCTCTGCGGCCACGTCGTTCACTGCTGGGCTTGTCACGGCGGCGTAGGATTTGACGCAGTCGGCGTCAACATGACCGAACCGTCTGCAGCGAGAACAGCGCGGAACTTTACACTCCCGGCGGACGTGCCCCGTGCCTTGGCAGCGCAGGCACTGCATGGGTCGACCAGGGACGACCACCAATGCCAGCTCTCCGCCGACGCGGACCTGATGAGGAAGGTCTTCCATTTTCACGCCGCTTTTCAGCTTTAGAAGCACAGTCCTGGTTGTCGACGTCTTGTCGCCCAGGCCATGGACGCGCCACCTTTCCCGGCTTACCTCCTCCACCTTGCCGAAAGCCATGAACGCCGTCCGTATGTCCTCGTCTGCAACGCCATAGAGCAGCCAGTGAAGCCTAAGCTTCACCTGCTGGTCTTGCGGGTCCACGATGACACACCGTCTTCCCTTCACTTGCAGTTCCTTAAGGGCCATGAGGCGCTTCGTCGCAGTGGCGTCAGACAGGGTCACCGCCCAGACGTGGTT